>NC_068282.1:48945676-49283176 GCF_025860055.1 Xyrauchen texanus
TAAAATTCCACTGGCAGACCATCAATACCTGGTACTCGACCTGTAGAGAGTTGTTGAACTGCTTCAGAAAGTTCATTAAACATAATCATATTTTCAAGCTTTTCTTTATCCACATGCTCCAGTTTAGGTAATATTTGCAACAGTTGATCTGTGCCTTCAGAATCACATTCAGTATGTCCAAATAGTTCAGCATAGCCATAGTCTATAGCCATTTTCCTTATTTCCAATGGATTTGAAGTCAATGTCCCATTCTCATGACGCAAACAGTGCAAAATCTTCTGTTGTGCAACTTCACATTCTAAATAAAAAAAATAAGAAGTAGGAGTATCAGTTTCCTAAGTAGACATTATCCTTGCTCTAAATAAAGCACCCTTGAATCTTTCCTCCAAAAAAACTTTCAGATCCATTTTCTTATTCTTTAAATCCTTAATTACTCTTACATCATTGACATAAATCAAGTTTCCAAACCATGAACTTTCATTTTTATATAGACTGTGGAATTATAAGAATACTCCTGACAAAAAAACTTGATCTGAGTGAGAGTGTGTGTGTGTGTGTGTGTGTGAGAGAGAGAGAGAGAGAGAGAGAGAGAGAGAGAGAGAGAGAGAGAGAGAGTTTGTGTGTGTGTGTGAGAGAGAGAGAGAGAGAGAGAGATTATCTACATCAGCACCAAGGACAGCGACCCCCATTCATTTTTGCCATGTGATTGAAATGAACATTAAATGGACTGCCAGTAAAGTTCTGTGGATTTTAAGAACATTAATTAAGCTGTACACTATACACTATGCAATTATAAAATATACTATGCACTTTCAAAGTGTAGTATCGGCCCAAATGGAACAATGAAAACACGAAAGCATGACTGAAGTAACGCTTCAAACGCACATGATGTGTTGCCGCTAGCAGCCAACCTCAGTTCAACACTTGCATCTTAAACAACGTACATATTCACACAGCTTGGGGTGATGGTAAAGCATTCAATTCATTCTACTCCATCTCCCGGCGGATGGCAGTGGCACTTCCCTGGGTGGCGGCAGTGTCAAGGACTCTGCGATGGACATCCCTTTTCCTTCCTGGGTTTTGGCACCAATGTAAGGGGAAGATCATCTTAACCAAAAACACACAAACATATCCACACACAGGGCAGCTGCCCCTAATTCTCTCTCTCTCAAACTGTTGTCACCAGCCGCCTTTATCCCTCACACGGACCACCAGGCTGATTGGGGACTGGGCGTACGTTGTTCCAGCCCAGCCCCACTGTCCTCCGCTCTACAATGTCTTTGTAATATTTAGGTTAACTACTTGTGAATTTAAGTCATTATTTACAGAAAATCTTGGACTCTGCCAGAACTCTCAAATCTTATTCACACCTCCACAATTTCAAACTGGGCACATAGAGATATTGTGTAGACCAGTGGTTCTCAACCAGGGGGCCAGGACCCACTAGGGTGCCTCAGCACACTTCCAAGGGGGCCTTAAGTTGACTTAAAATGTATTTAAAATCAGAAATATTAAAATAATTAAAATAATTTATCTTAATTAAAAAATTGTAAAAAAAACACACTTTAAGATGTATGCCTACAATTTATAACACACTCTTTCTAGAATCAAAAATTATACATGATTCATTATTTTAATCAGACATGTCTAGTTTCGGGCGAGGGGGCCTTCAAACATTGTCTTAGAAAGTGGGGGCCTTAAACTCAAAAAGGTTGAGAACCACCGGTATAGACCATTTCAAAAATGTAAACAAAAACAACGGAATTTGAACAGTCCAAATGTATTTTTGGATCCTTTCAACAAAGTCTCTTTTTCAAGGTCAGTCAGTCCACTTGGCGGCCATTTTTGGAATGCTCTTGAGCAGTTTGGATAAGAATGTGCAGCTCCTATCTACTTGAATGGGGAAAAACAAAATCTCAAAAATGGTTGGTCAAGATAAATAAACAGTACAATTGTATTACTCTGAGGTGCACGTTGCGCCGGCTTCACGCAGCCCAGCCGTTACACATGATCCAATCTCCGGCATTGCATCTAACTCACACCGGACCCTCACCGATCCATTCCTGGACCAACGAAGACGCCAGCAGATAGAGACCGGTCTCCCAATGAGAGGCACGCTCTGTGTTTAAAGGCAGCGGAGATGAGACTGTATAGTAGTGGCCTGTCTCTGCTAAATACTCTCTGTTTTGACAAGCAGGAAATGTTCACAGAACAATGACGTCACCAAGGAACATTCCTTGATATGGTCTATATGGCTTATATATAATCATACAACGGTTTGTATTCACTTTGTACAGTGATTCTGACAATAATACTGAACTTTAAATGTTGTATTATGAGGAACAACATATACTGTATATCTGTATACTGTATTGATTGCACTTGGGATGTCCTTGATTCATGATCTGTTTACACTAAATATCATGTACCAGCAGAGAGAAATTATTCACATTTTATGTACGATATAAACAGGTTTATGTATGATTGAAAGAAATGTCTCGTGTGTGTGTAGATAGAACCACAGTCTCAGACAGCACTCCCACAGATTGCACACAGTCATCTGCAAGAATGCATAATCCTGGATGGATTTAGAATACAAATTATACTCCAAATCCAGTGATTATTTCACCCTTAAATGCGCTCGTATCAACCTGAAACCTTGTGAAACAACTCTGTTTCTAGGCGGACTGATAAATAGTCCTGTGTGCTTTTAATCAGTTCCATCAAGACAGCCAATCAGATTAGCACCTCCTGGATTGAGAAAGCTTTGTGTGTGATATGCATACTTAAGTGCATGATTAGCACACTTATTGTGGCCGGTCAGTCTGATGCTGAGACTAATGTGTCAGACTGTACACTGAAAGACTAACACAACCAGAAATAACAAGAGGAACAATATGACACCAAGGTTTTTAGATGTCAAACATTAATTAGTAAGTCTTGATTTTACCCACTGTTTTTTTATATTTATATCTGAATATCACACAGCATCAGAAAATGACACATTATCATCTCTTATTTACCTGTGAAAAGACATGCGGGACACTGCGACACATGCTGATGTCTTCTGGGAGGAGATGTTGGAAATAATACGTCTGGCGTGATCTGAGGGGGTGAGTGAAGTGTTTGACTTGTTTGAAGTGATTCGCTGAAGTGATGCATTATGTATTTGGACGCAGTTGAACTTGGTAAAAGTAGGTGTCTAAATCAAGTGCGCTTGCAAATCTGGAAATCTGCATCAGTTTGAGAAGCCTGAGAATAGTGCTGATGTGTACCAAAAAATAATCATGGACACTTTTAGAAATTAATCTCCACCATTGGGTCATTCCTGTTATGCAGAATCACTTGGACTTTAACTTTTAAAAATGAATATGCTTGTGTTGTAATTTAATTAAGTTAGATTCTATAAAAGGGTAAAGCAGACGTTCAGAAATATGCTCTGGTCAGGATCAGGCTGGAAATAAAGAGCTAAAGTTGCCATGGATCAGTGTTGGATTGACACAGTGGGTCAAATTCAAGTTTATTTTGATATATTTTTTTAACCACCTTTTGAAATCTTGAACTTCTCATACTGATTTTATCAAACAGGATGTAATATTTTAGAGTGAAACAATCCAACTACTAGCACAAATCATCATAACATTTATCAAATTCATTGCTAATACTTACTGATGTTTGTGCTGGTGTTTTCCTTCCAAAATTATGTTACCTCCTGGAGGATGATGTCCTTAGGAACTGGCCTTTGCTATTGAAAGGGATATTACAAAAGACAGAATGGAGATTAACTGATCCCCAATTAAAACAATAATCCCAAGTGTGACAGGGCTGAGGGCGGGGCCGGGTCGTGATTCTACACACCCGGTCCCTTATCAGGCTAATTAAGCCTCCGAGAGGGATAAAGGCCGATTGCGGATGGTGGTGCAACAAGAGAGAGATCGTTTACGGACATGTCCGTCATGTGTGTGTGTGTTTGTCTTTTGTTTAAGTTAATCATTAAAATATTGTTTATATCGCCAGGCCGGTTCTCGCCTCGAGGGATACGCCATAGTAGAGTTCTCGCCACTACCATCCACCCCAACGGAGCAGACGCCGTCGTCAGGGGGACGGAGGATCCCGGCTGCCTGGAAGCGGAGGAATGGCCGCCAACCGCAAGGGGAGAAGGGCTCCTAACCGACCGCCTGGAGCGGGAGAACCACTGCCAGGGGCGGGGGAGACCCTTTCTGTTCCCCGAGAATGCGGCGGGGCGTTCTGTCCGCCAGGGGCTGGAGGACTGCCTCCGATCCGTCTGGAGAGGCACGGCTGTCGTCCGTTAGAGGGTGGAAGTGTGGACGAGGAACAAGCTACGGCGTATCGGAGAACTGGCGAGTAAGTGTTTTTTTTGTCATCTCTCTCTCCTCTCTCTCTCTCTCTCACTGCTGATCCGTGTTGGCCTTTTCCCTCTCATTTAAGTGTTTTTTGGGGGGGTACTACACTGTTACAGGAAGTACCCTCATCCAGGTAGATGGGGTGACCTGCCGGCAGTTGGGGCTTAGGACACGCCCTTCCCCAGGGAAAGAGAGGGGGGGTGTACGTCATGCAGAGGGCTCCCCTGCCTGAGAGAACGAGGGAGGAATGTGACAGTGTGGGGGGTGGGCTTATCGGGCTAATTAAGCCTCCGAGAGGGATAAAGGCCGATTGCAAACAGTGGTGCGACGAGAGAAAGATCATTTACGGACATGTCCGTCAGGTGTGTATTTGTCTTTTGTTTAAGTTAATCATTAAAATATTGTTTATATCGCCAGGCGGTTCTCGCCTCCTTTCCACTGCTTTACACCAAGAAACAAGTTTTGTTTGAAACATCTAGCGATATATCTATATATATGTTGTGATGGAATACATATATATACACATACATATTCCATCACAACATACAGATCTGAAATGTAGGTGGCGCTCTAACACAGCTCTAAAATAGCCCTCACAGATGTGCTCATCCATAGACATTCAGTCTGATGTTCAGTTCAAGCACCACCCTCATTATTTCATTGAATATCTCGGCCTCTGAGTGGACTACAAGCTCAATCTAAGCATCATTAGAAAGCTGAGATCCGGCCCTTTGAAATAAAACATTTTATCATCAATAGTCAAAATAAAAAATTTGATGATTTGTTTAGCATGCTATTCCAGTTGGATGGCATACTTTGTTCTGGACATCTAAGATATTACATTGGATTATTAAGCAAAGCAAGTTCACAGACAAGTAAATAAAATTGCTAGTTGCTTAGAAAACTCCCTAAGGTAAAAGCAGATATACATTTTTGGCATCTTGGGGCTCACAGCAGCAGTTATTGGAGCATACAAGAGATGTTTGTATTTGATGACTTACTGAAATCATATTTCACTTTGTGATTGTTTTGAACATCTTTCGAACTGTGGTATTGTAACGCAAGGAGTGGAAGAGAGGAGACGCAGGAGGAGACGCAGGAGTAGGAACTTTAAATCCTTTAATCACATAAACAGTGAATGAAGTGAAGAACAATGAAGTGATTGGAGCAGTGGATTCTGGGAAACGCAATGCTGGGGAAAACTTCAAATTAAGAGTCCTTGAATACAGTGGAGACAAACTGTGACAGGTATTAGGCAAAAAAATGAACTATTCAGTCTCAGTCCAGAGAATGAGAGCTTTCATTTGATTTATGACTTGTCTGTTTATGTGCTGTCTGAATGACTTTTATTTTCATATTAATATTTCTAACCCATCACCTCTGGGGGGGCGCTGATTTTCAACGCGAATATTTTGAGGTCTTATTTTGTTATTTTAAGTAATATAAATGCAGAAGTGATGTTATCTCTGGAAATGTCAGATTCTAAGCTTTCAAATGATGTCATATGACTTATGTATATGGGGACTTTACCGTTTTAAGCGTAAACATTTTTCACACTATAGTCCCGCCCCTCCCTCCATAGAGTTTAGCTGGTGATGCCAACATGCTGTCATTCTACAGATTTGTTAAAGCTTGTTTTCAAAATACCTAAACCAAGACTAAAATTATCGTCTACATTTTTCAAGCAATATCTACCAAATTTGGCACAAACCTTTAAACTGTTTTGACTCGCGTTGATATGTCTTTTCAAACTGATCGGAATAGCTGTTTTTGCACAGCGTATGGTAAAAAAAATTATCCAATACACTTACACTGACAGAATGTTTTAACGGGCCGACGGAATACTTGTTAATTTAAACTCCAGCTGTCAAAAATTCAAATGTAAACAAACCCCAAAAAGGCTCGCCATATCATGGCATTAGGTTACAATAAAAATCAATCAATCTATCAATCTATTTATCAATCTAAAGGTTTTATCTGAAGGTCTATTTGAAGGTCTAACTTTCAGACAAAGGCTTTGTCTTGACAAACTTTAGGTATCTAATTGTGATATTGTGATTAAATAAAACTAACTGGCCATGTTCTATTGTCATGGAGCTCTTTGGTAAAGCTCTTAACCTAAAGCTGATATTACGAAACAGTTCTGACAGTCTACAGATAATAGATTTGGATTAAAAGTCTGAAATATTACATGCTTATCTTTTATGGCCCTCTTTGCAGAACAAGCTGGATCCAATCCAAACCTTAGCTTTGATCTTACATCTAACATTAACATTTAACCTAAACATCGCCTTTACCCTGAACCAAACCCTTACCCAAACTGAACCCAGACTCCTCCACTTGATAACATTATCCTGAACTGACCTGAACAACACATTCATCTCTTCTTGGATAAAAATGAGGGAGATATTTACATTAATGTATATGAAGTGTATCTGTCTGTACATGTACACGAGCTTTTGGAAGTCATTCTAAAAGTCCTACAGTTAGTCGAATGAGGTAATGTATACATCAAACCAATCAGGAATCCTATTTAAAGGGGTAGTTCACCCCAAAACAAAGTTGAGTCATCATTTATTCACCCTCATGTCGTTCCAAACCCAAATAACTTTCTTCTTTGGAACACAAAGGGAACTATTAGGCAGGATGTCCAAGCGTCTGTACTCCATAGTGGCTGATGATATATACTCTCAATCTTAAAAAAAGTCTTCTGAAGTCATATGATAGCGTTGCATGAGGAACATACCCAAATTTATGTAGTTGTTCTCTGATAATCTTCTCCTCCAGAGCAGCTCTCAAATATAATATTCAGATAAAAACGTTCAATTGAATAGGAAAGTATATTTGCGATAATGACTGGCTGACTCTACATTATCCCTCATGTATCAGTGTGGCCATCATGTAAATCTTTAATGTGACATTCACGAAAAGACATGTTCTGTGTTTGTTTCCTCTTTTAATTGCATATTAGGCACAACTTTGCATTGAATCTTACCTAAGATTCCCTCTCATCACTCTTGAATAAATAAAACTCAGGATCAAATAGAGAGAGATGAACAGAGATGTCAAAAGCACACATTGAGCTCGTGTGACGTGGCATCTGATGGGCAGATGGTTGTGAGACACATGACTGCCAGTGATACAGAACATCCACATTCAGACAGGAACAGCTGCCTCCACCAAATTCACCCGTAATCCCTTTAAACAGCTAAAATGGTCTAAAACGAACCACTTACAGTCACTGACAGCACCCAACATTACAATTATCTTTGATTTCTACAAACTCAAAAGAAGGTTTTGTAGAATTAACAAAATGAGGCATTTTTAAGGGCAATTTTTTGCATTGTGACATCATTTTTATGATAGTTAAGCACATATCCCCCCAAATTCTCTAAACGGCAAAGCGAGTTTTCATTTACATTATTGTCATGTGGGCGAAAAAAAGGTTATGTAAAATGTTTACATTTATTTATACTTCACGGTAGTATTCATTGAACGGCCTTTAATTTATGCTAATTAAAGTAAAGCCAATTCTATTATAGTAACTTTTACCGTAATACAAAAACATAAATAGAAATAAAACCAAAAAATACTGTATAACAGTTTTGAGAATAATGGGAATTACAAAAAACACTCCGCATCCGTTATAATGTAATGATCTGTTTAATTGTTATAAGAAACATTTAACAATGCAAAAATAAATAAATAAATATTAATAAAAAAAAATCTTTATGGTTCTAAAATAGGCTTGAGTTTTTAGAAAATATTTTAGATATAGATAAAATAATTTCTATTTTTTCCTTTTAATTTTGGGGTAAAATGTGACCCTGGTATATTTTTGAGAGATTCACCTTCATGTACGTTCACATTGCTTTTGGTTTGATTTATTTATTTTATGTGAAATTGCTGTAATTGCAGCTATTACAATAAAAAAATATGTGAAAAGGCACATTTTTAATATCCTTTCAAAATGAATAATTTTGTGGAGAAGAGAGAGAAAAAACATTAATATATATATATATTGTATTTATAATCAATGAGACCTACTTTGAATAAGTTTAAGGATAGAGGTGGGAAATACATAAAATATTAATAATATAATATAATATAATAATATAATTGTCACGAACCCCGCTCCCTCGCTCCGCCCCCTCGAGCTTCCACGCTCGTTCCGCCCCCTCGAGCTCGCACGCTCGTTCCGCCCCCTCGAGCTCGCACGCTCGTTTTGCTCCCTCGAGCTTCCACGCTCGTTTTGCTCCTACGAGCTCTCCTGCTCATACACTATCTCCCCCCTCGGGCTCACATGCCTGCTCCCAATTGTCAGAACATTATGTACACCTGCACTCGCGTCATCTGCACTCCTGTTCATTGTATACACCTGCACTCGTTCCTATCACCTGTCATTGTTTACACCTGCACTCGTCTCTTTAAATATCACAGCACATTCGTCTCCCGCTGGTTGGTTATTGTATTTAGTTTCCCGTGTCTTTGCCCCCTGCTAGTCTCGTCTAGTTTTGAACTCCTCTTGTCTTCCTCTTAGCTTGCCAGCTCCCCTTGTTCCCCTGTCTTTTGCTCCCACTAGTCCCGTCTCGCTGATTCTGATTACCCCAGCTTTGACCCTACGCTTTCCACGACCTCTGTCTTTGGATTTGCCCCTTTTATATTCTCTGATTCCCCGGCTTCGACCTCTCGCTCCCCTTGACTACTCTTCACTGGATTTGCCCCTTGATTGTACTTTTGCCTGCCTGCAATAAAACGCAGTTTTGACTTACATTGTGACTGTCTCTTCTTGTGCGGGTTACAAAATAACCAACCTTTACCGAAGACAGTCACAATGCCCCGCGCTGAGGATTCGCGCAACTCACTAGAGCGGAGGTGCACGTCACATTCAGCGCAAGGAGCTGCAATTTGGAGGCAGGACCGAGCGCTCGCGGCCCAGGGGCAGCAGGTATGTTCTTTGTCTGATTTATGTCACCCTGTTTCACCTGTGTCTGCCCCTGAGCCCGTTTATGCCTCCAGTGCATTTCTGAGCGCCGTAAGCCTTCAACCCCCTGAGAAGTTTGATGGCTCTTCGGGCGCTTGCCAAGGGTTGTTTATGCAGGGCAGCGGTTGTAGAACTTTAAACCCTTGGAGGCTTATGTGGTTGACTTTTGTGCCCTGGCTAACCAGGTGAATTTTGATGAGGTGGCTCTAAAAGACATTTTTCAATATGGACTGAATGAGCCAGCCTCATCTTTCATGCCTGGTGGTCGCTGCTCTCTCAACCTGTCTCAGTTTATTGACCTCGCCCTACTGTACGCTGAACATTATGTACACCTGCACTCTCGTCATCTGCACTCCTGTTCATTGTATACACCTGCACTCATCCCTATCACCTGTCATTGTTTACACCTGCACTCGTCTCTTTAAATATCACAACACATTCGTCTCCGGCTGGTTGGTTATTGTATTTAGTTTCCCGTGTCTTTGCTTAGTCTCGTCTAGTTTTGAACTCCTCTTGTCTTCCTCTTAGCTTGCCAGCTCCCCTTGTTCCCCTGTCTTTTGCTCCCACTAGTCCCGTCTCGCTGATTCTGATTACCCCAGCTTTGACCCTACGCTTTCCACGACCTCTGTCTTTGGATTTGCCCCTTTTATATTCTCCGATTCCCCGGCTTCGACCTCTCGCTCCCCTTGACTACTCTTCACTGGATTTGCCCCTTGATTGTACTTTTGCCTGCCTGCAATAAAACGCAGTTTTGACTTACATTGTGACTGTCTCTTCTTTTGCGGGTTACAATAATAGTATATTGTAACTAATATAATTGTCACATTTATCAGCCGATTACTTTTTGTAGACCTCGTCCGCCACATGCGTGGATGTTGTATTTTGTATTCGCTATATGCAACGCATACTTTAAATTAATTTAAACTGACTGATCTCATATCAGAAGACTCTGTGCTGTCAGTAAAGTTGAATTTTTAATGTACCGAGTCATGTGACAAAACAACATGGCGCTGATCACAGCGGAGTTTGTCTTTGGGAGAAACGACAACAAAACTACATCTGGTCAAAGACCTAAATAAGTTTTTATATTGAAACCTGTTTGAGTCGAAAGATTAGAGTCTCTAGTTTCATTCGACATGCCGTTTTTAAAAATGTAGCGATTTATCGCGAAACGCCACACTGCTAAACACAATGTACACTAATGTGTACTTTACCGCATTTTTTCCTTAGAAATCCTATATTCACCGTGAATTATCATATTGAAAAACATTTTTGCTTTCAGAGGATTTATATGGAAATAAGATGCATTTCAAACTGTTCTGAGACCAGTGCAGACAGACAGCACACTGGAGGTTAAGTCGTTCACTAAATAGGGAGCAAGGGAGCATCCTATATCTCTCCTATAACTGTTCTGAGACCAGTGCAGACAGACAGCACACTGGAGGTTAAGTCATGCACTAAATAGGGAGCAAGGGAGCATCCTGTAGCTCTCCTATAACTGTTCTGAGACCAGTGCAGACAGACAGCACACTGGAGGTTCAGTTATTCACTAAATAGGGAGCAAGGGAGCATCCTATAGCTCTCCTATAACTGTTCTGAGACCAGTGCAGATAGACAGCACACTGGAGGTTAAGTCATTCACTAAACAGGGAGCAAGGGAGCATCCTATAGCTCTCAAATAACTGTTCTGAGACCAGTGCAGACAAACAGCACACTGGAGGTTAGGTCATGCACTAAATAGGGAGCAAGGGAGTATCCTATAGCTCTCCTATAACTGTTCTGAGACCAGTGCAGACAGACAGCACACTGGAGGTTAAGTCATTCACTAAATAGGGAGCAAGGGAGCATCCTATAGCTCTCCTATAACTGTTCTGAGACCAGTGCAGACAGACAGCACACTGGAGGTTAAGTCATGCACTAAATAGGGAGCAAGGGCGCATCCTATAGCTCTCCTATAACTGTTCTGAGAGCAGTGCAGACAGACAGCACACTGGAGGTTAAGTCATGCACTAAATATGGAGCAAGGGAGCATCCTATAGCTCTCCTATAACTGTTCTGAGACCAGTGCAAACAGACAGCACACTGGAGGTTAAGTCATGCACTAAATAGGGAGCAAGGGAGCATCCTATAGCTCTCCTATAACTGTTCTGAGACCAGTGCATCCAGACAGCACACTGGAGGTTAAGTCATGCACTAAATAGGGAGCAAGGGAGCATCCTACATCTCTCCTATAACTGTTCTGAGACCAGTGCAGACAGACAGCACACTGGAGGTTAAGTCATTCACTAAATAGGGAGCAAGGGAGCATCCTATAGCTATAAATAACTTCCAGTCAGACTGTCACCTTCCTTGTCTAAGTTGGTGGTAAAACTACACATAGATCTTGTTTCACACAAAAACTCATAATTCTTCGTGCATATAAAAGAACGCTCAAATCTTCGCCATTTATTATTGTGCAATAACATTCAATTCATAATTGTACATTGCTTTTGTTTACCAACCAAATCGTTCATGTTGTCCTCTTTCTGAAACCACGCAGCTGTAAATGAGTCTGTCCACACATTTTCACGAGCATGTGGAACTGCTCTCAGAACTGCTCTTTAATGTGCTTTTCTCATAAATTATCACCTCCAAAGATACACTTTTACAACTTTACGACTGCGGCGATTCACATGCTTTCACATACACCGAACACACACTCAACACAAGGAAATGCTTTTCACATAGGAGTATTTGAGCGCTTAGATATCTTGTTACACCTCCAGACGTTATTAGATTTCCATATTGCTGGGATATGATTTCAGGGATATTATAGGGAGATGACTGGTTTCAGTTGTGTTGAGTGACAGATAAATGACATCCTGTATAATGATTAATGCACGACACTGAAGACATTAGACCTTTTAGAAAAATAACATAAACTTGTACTGAGAAGTTAAAACAAAAATGAGTGCATATATGAGCAGTGCTGGGTAGTAACGGGTTACATGTAATCTGGATTACATAATCAGATTACAAGAATCAAGTATTGGCAATAGTCTCAGAGATAAACATTTCAAGCATAAAATAAAATTAGGTTGAAAGTAATGTAATCTACAATGTAATCTACGATATTTCGTTACTGACTGCATTTTTTGTCATCTAATTTGTGATCATGTGACAAGTAGCTGTATATGAGTAAGTGTGTGGGGGTGTTTGGGAAGTGTGTATAAGACTTGTGCAGAAAGGTGTGTGTGGGAGCTGGCACCATTTACAGCGATGCAATATAAGATAAAGACAGAAGAGACGCTCCCAAACTCTGTCATCAGAAATAGATATTCGGAAAATTTGTCAATGCAAAAACGACGTCTTTCTGTCTTTCTCTGCTGCATACAAACTAATGTTCATTGCTCTCAATGTGAAATATATTAGTGTCAATCATGATATCAATTTTGTAACACTATCCCATGATGCATCTGTCCAAGGCTTCATTATAGAGTGTAAGAGTGACACTTTTTCAGCCATCTTGGTTCTGGAAGTATTTTTCCCATACATTTTTTTCCCATAGGGATTTTATAAAATCTTCATAAAAGAGTTCCAACCAGCTCCGAGGTGAATCACAACATTCAAAACTTTGATTTGAATCAAAAAGTATTTGAAAATTGGACAAAAAGACAAAGATCAAATATTGCGTACTTAACGTTTTCAAACTACAGTCCCATGAAGTAATGCGAATGACATAAACGAATTAAAAACAATGGAAATATATAAAACTATTTATTTAAATGTGTTAATTATACGTATAGAACCAATGTATTTAAAGTAGTTAGAGAGTGTAGGGAGAGAGTGCGACATGGGAGTGGGCGGAGCTACAGAGCTCTTTAGGTGCACTTTGTTTACAGCAATTCTCTGATTGGTGGATCTCTCTTTAGGATTATGGGTAGTGTAGTTCTTCACAAAGAAGTTGAAACTTAAAGCAGAAGGACGTACACATGCCGCTATTTGCACTCCTGTAGTCTGGTGGAAACACAAATACAAAAATAAAAAAAAAACTAAGACAAAACTAAGACATAACGGTGTGATTTTCATGCAGACGACCCGGGTTCTAATCCTCTTTTTCACATTTTGTTTACCGCCTCCATTCTTAATATTTCCTTTAATACTACTTTTAATAATGCATAAAATTCCTCACAATGATTTGGTCACAGTGAAGGTCGGGGAGTTGAGAGAAAGGTTTGATCCAGGTTAAATTAACAATGGTTTTAACATAGTAATATTGTTGTTGTAACCATTTTTGGCGGAAACCATAGATTTGATCCATATAACAATAGTGTTAATTCAGCAATATGGTGTTACTATAGTAACCATGTGCCATTTTGTGGTTACAATGATTTTACTACAGAGTACCATGTGGGATATTATGGTTCATTTTTTGTAAGGGGCGATTAGGGTTAGGATTAAGGGTTGGTGAGGGGTGCCTGTGACACTCTATATAAAAACAATAAACACACTGCAGTGATGTCACTATTAGTGTAAATAGCATCTATTGTTAACCTATCCCATAAATAAATGGATATGAAATATTGATTTAAGTTTAAATAGTTTTATTCTGTGTGAAGAACGAGCACGGCGTTATATGAGAGACATCAGTTGCCTGGAACCACAAACAATTATACAGTTTAAAAGTCATTACACAGAAATAGCATTACTCAGAATGCTGCAACTGATCAGTCACAATAAAATATTGCAGAGAACCATGTAAGAAGTCTCATTAGCACATTAGTGTGTGTGTGGTTGAGTTTTTATGAAGCACTGCCTGTTTCTGTGGTGGATTCTCTAATGTTGGTTTCAAACCACCAGAGCTGCTATTTAAAACCCACATCAGCTACAGAGGGAGAAATGTGCTCAGCCCGAAGCAAACTGCGCACACACACACACACACACACACGCACATGCACGCACACACACACGCACGCACGCACGCACACACACACACACACACACACACGCACGCACACACACACACTTGCACACATACAAGCACACACACACAAATTTACACACACACACACACACACACACACGCATGCACGCACGCACACACACTTGCACACATACAAGCACACACACACAAATTTACACAAACACACGCACGCACGCACACACACACACACACACGCACGCACGCACGCACACACACGCACGCACACACACGCACACACACACACTTGCACACATACAAGCACACACACACAAATTTACACAAACACACACACACACACACACACACACACACACACACACACACATTTGCACACATACAGGACTTTAAACACACAGAAATCACACACTGGCATTCAGCCTGAATGGCCACATGTCATTTTTCCATTGCACTCATCTGATTTTCCTTCAGTCTATCTTTCTTTGTCTCTCTCTTTCTCTCTCACACACACACACACACACACACACACACACACACACACACACACACACACACACACACACACTCACGCACACGGGTGAATTCACAAAGCAGTTGCACCACTTTTGCATATGATATTTACTATTTACTCAAATTAGACTTATAAATCTGTAGATTGCACCTTATTCACAAAATTTGTCTGCCACAAATTGAACACTTTATGTGTCTCTATGTCAACAACACCGGCTCCAAACATTCACAAGCACTCACCTATGAAGCGTGCAGCACATGCAAACTATATATTCATCTCATTAAATCGCAGCTTTTGCGGTTTAATTATCTCACTAGGAAATAATGTTATTTTAATTTGTAGAGTGAATGATTACGGAATGGCATTCGTACATCAGATGGTATCAGTTTTCGGTATTGGAGCACGAGTAAAGAGCGCGGTATCGGGACATCCCTAGATTTGACATAAGTAATACATTACTGTAGCAGTCACAAACCTCAGTACTCAAGGGAGCGATAGAGTTACCTTCAAAAGTTTGTGCTATTAAACTGGACGTATTATTGTTCAGGTAAGTTGCTATAAATATATTGACTTAAACCAACTTTCTCAGCAATATTATCTTCAAACTGTTGATCCGCCCTGACTTGAATAGAGAGAATGTATCGGTTACCTAACGTAATCTCGGTACTCTCTAGATGAGGGAACGAGTATTGCGTAAGCTAGCTTACGCTACGGGAAAGATTCATCTTTTCTGAGATATTGAAGCCAAAAAATTATCCTTAATTTTGTATCCATTATCAACGCAGTGCGGCAGCTGCAGACCTTGAGCGGGCTAGCTAGCGACCTCATTGGTTGCTCTGCGGCAACTGCTGCAGCCTATAGACGAGCTTGGGCGAACTCGCATCCAATGAGAGGCGCTCACTGCATCAAAGCCCACCAAAAAGGGCGTGACTAGAGTGCATATAAGCATAGTTCGTAGGCTGGAACCCTGGTTTTCATTGACTGAAGCGAAAAGTCGCTCGTGGCGCGAGCACGGCCGGCTACGCAATACTCGTTCCCTCATCTAGAGAGAACCGAGGTTACGTTAGGTAACCAATACGTTCTCTTACGAGAGGTTCTCTCAGTATTGCGTAAGCTAGCTTACGCTCACGGGAACCCATTGTCAACGCCGTGCGCTCAAGCATCCACTGTATGAGCCCCAGGGAATTAAGGGGAACCCGGGGAGCCCTTATGAGTGGGGAAATAAGATTTGGCCGGCAAAAATGCGGGTCAGTGTTTGTGTAATATATAAGCACATAGTGGGAAGGGAACGACAGAGCGGCGGTGCCGGTCTGTGTGGAATGTGTCCCATCAGTGCAGCTCACCAGGGGAGCTGTAGCGTATTAAACCGCTAGTAGTTTTGCCTGCAGAGCGGGCACTTCCATATTGTAAAATCTGACAAATGTGGAGGGGGAAGTCCATCCCGCTGCCACACATATGTTGTGAATGGGAATCCCGCTGGACCATGCCCACGAGGATGCCATGCCTCTAGTGGAGTGAGCCCTAATGCCCAACAGGCATGGCAGGTCTTTTGACGCGTATGCAGCAGCAATAGCGTCCACTATCCATCTAGATAGTGTCTGTTTCGAGGCGGCGAGACCTTTGGTGCGCCCTCCGAACGAAACGAAAAGCTGCTCAGAGCGTCTGAAAGCGGCGGAGTGCGCGGTATACAATCTCAGTGCTCTGACTGGGCAAAGGAGATTGGCGTCGCGTTCACTATCGGATGCTGGTAGTGCCGATAGGGAAATGACCTGTGCTCTGAAAGGAGTACCGATCACCTTGGGAACATAGCCGTGTCTAGGTTTTAAAATGACCTTGGAGTCACTTGGTCCAAACTCAAGACACGCAGCGCTGACAGACAGCGCGTGAAGGTCTCCCACACGTTTGACTGATGACAGGGCAGTCAGAAAAATGGTTTTGAGTGAAAGGTATTTCAAATCCACGGATTGAAGTGGATCGAAAGGGGGGGCTTTCATAGTTTCGAGAACTATAGAAAGATCCCAGATAGGAACCGATGGGGCGCTGGGGTTCATCCTTCTAGCTCCCCTAAGGAAGCGGATGACCAGCTAATTTTTCCCCCATGACTGGCCGTGCAGGGGTTCAGCGAACGCCGCAACGGCTGCCACATACACTTTGAGCGTGGATGGGGATCTGCCCTTATCCAGCAGCTTTTGTAGAAATACGAGCAGCGACGACACCCCACATGTCCGTGGGTCCAGGTCTCTGTCGGTGCACCATTTTGAGAACACAGGCCATTTTGACGCATAGAGTCTTCTTGTGGAAGGGGCTCTAGCATGTATAATGGTATTTATTACTCCTTCTGGCAGAGCGACGGGTAGTTGTTGATCACCCACGCATGCAGCGCCCAGAGCTCTGGGTGGGGATGCCAGATTGTGCCGCGAGCTTGAGAGAGGAGATCTGCTCTCACTGGGATGGGCCACGGCGCTGTCAGTGACAGCTGCGTAAGCTCCGGGAACCATGTCTGATTCTCCCAACACGGGCTATGAGGAGCACCGAGTGACGCTGCTTCCTGATCCTCTGCATTACCTGTGGCAATAGCGAGACGGGGGGAAGGCGTAAAGCGGGCTCCTGGGCCAGTCCTGGGCCAGCGCATCCTCGCTTTTCGAGAAAAATATCGGGCAGTGAGAGTTCTCTTCTGACGCAAAGAGGTCTATCTCTGCTCTGCCGAATAGGTGCCATAACGTCTGGACTGTTTGAGCGTGCAGGGACCATTCCCCTGGGGGAATATTGTCTCTGGACAGTCTGTCCGGGCCGTCGGGTGGCCTGGCACGTGCGTCAGGTGGCCTGGCACGTGCGTCGCCCTCAGCGAGCGCAGGTGGCACTGGGACCAACTCAGTATGCGTTCCGTCAGATGGAAAAGGTTCCTGGATCTGACACCGCCCTGACGGTTTAGGTAGGATACCACAGATCTGTTGTCCGAACGGACCAGGACGTGGTGACCCTGAATGACCGGGAGAAAGCGACGAGCGCGTACTCGACCGCTATCATTTCCAGACAATTTATGTGAAGGAGCTTTTCCTGAACTGACCATAGGCCGAAAACCGGAGAGCCCTCGCAGACCGCGCCCCAACCCGTGTTGGACGCGTCTGTCGAGATGACTTTTCAGCGAGATACAGCTCCCATTGTCACTCCTCGCTGATAACACTCGGCCACTGTCCAAGGCTGCAGAGCTGAAATACAGGTCTGAGTCACCTTGATGGGCTGGCAGCCTGTGGCCCAAGCCCGGCGAGATGCGCGGTGCTTATCCAATGCTGAAGCGGCGCATGTGCAGTAAACCCAGCTGAAGTACTGCTGCGGCTGAGGCCATGTAACCTAGCACTCTCTGGAATTTCTTCAGAGGCGTGAGGCTGTTCATCTGAAAAGATGCGGCTAGTCGCTGAACACGGCGCCGCTGTGTAGATAAGCGAGCCGCCATTGCCACGGAGTCTAGTTCTATCCCAAGGAAGGAAATTGTCTGACTGGGCTGTAGTGAGCTCTTGGTCCAATTGACTGCAAGACCCAAACTGTTCAGATGGCTGAGGAGAACTGCTCTGTGTGACAGAAGCTCCGTATGTGACTGAGCCATAATCAGCCAGTCGTCCAAATAGTTCAGAATTCGCAAACCCTGACTCCGCAGGGGTGCGAGCGCCGCATCCATGCACTTCATGAAAGTACGGGGTGCTAAGGACAGGCCGAACGGAAGGACGGTGTATTGATAAACCTGGCCGTCAAAGGCGAATCTCAAGAATGGCCTGTGATGGGGATTTATCTGAATCTGAAAGTATGCATCTTTCAGATCGAGAGAAATAAACCAGTCCCCCTGGCGCACATGCGCGAGGAGTTTACTGATTGTAAGCATTTTGAACGGTCTTTTTGCAAGCACCTTGTTCAAAACCCTGAGATCTAATATGGGTCTGAGGCCGCCGTCTTTCTTGGGAACAAGAAAATAACGGCTGTAAAGCCCCGACTCGCTCAGAGAGGGTGGCACTTTCTCTATGGCCCTTTTGCACAGAAGGCTTGCTATTTCTGAACGAAGCATGCACGCTGCTTCCGTGTTCACAGTGGTTTCGAGCCGCGCTCTGAAGCGAGGAGGGCGGCGATCGAACTGTAGCAAATAGCCCTGTTGTATTGTGCTTAACACCCACTTGGATATCCCTGGAATAGCTTCCCACGCTTTGAAGCGTAACGCTAGAGGGTGAATGGCCAATTCGCTCTGATTACCGCACACAGAGCTGAACAAAATGTGTGAGCCGCTTAGTGTGTTTATGCATGATTGCTCGCGAGACAGCATGAACAGGCTGTTTTGTGAGTGACTTCCGATTGGAATGAATGGGGAAAGAGTCACATCTGTTACGTGATGCGTAAGCATAGTCATGGGCACGGGACTTACACACAGAGGAATGTTTGCTGGCCGTGTAACAGAGCGGGCATAGAATGGGCGCGCGCACGTATTCGTGGGCGCATTTATTGACTCTAGCGCTCGAGCGGTTCGTAACCGCTTTATGTGAGCGTGCTCTGGTGGGGACACGAGACATGCAGTGCTTGTGTGCAGAAGTGAACACTGGATTGTGGGCACGTTTTCTACACAATGGGGTCGTGTGACAGAGCGGCCAGAGAATGGGCGCGTGCACGCATTTGTGGGCGCCTTCATTGACTCTGACGCTCGAGCGGTTCGTAACCGCTTTATGAGAGCGTGCTCTGATAGGGGCACGGGATGTGTTATGCTTGTGTGTAGGGGCGAACACAGGGTTGTGGGCACATTTTCTACACATAAGGCATGTTTGCTCTTTACAAGATTTATTTGGGTCGCCGTGAAAACGGCGTTTGAGTGCAGGCAAGCGGGCAGTGTCACCGGCTTGTTGGCTGCTAAATTCACCACTGCAGTAGCCTGAGAGAAGGGGACTGACAGGGGCTAAGCTTTGATGGTGGTCCGCCGCGGCGGACTGAGCCGTCGTTTGTTCAACAAAGCTAGGAGGACTTCGGTTGTTCAGGTTTCAGCTCAATCTTAGGCCGAGGCCCGCGGGGGGGCGGTGGTCTACGGCGGCTGTCTGAGCGCGATCTGGGGCGGCCGCCCTGTTGGCGCTGGGAAGTCTGGCTTTGTTGAGCTGGGCGCTGTGAAGATGCTCGTTCAGGAGGCTGGTTACGTGGGCGGCCTGCAGAGGAGCTAGCGTGGCGAGGCAGGAAGAGATTCATGGCTTGGGTGGCTTACTGGACTTCCGAAAAACAGTCAACAATGCCACTTACCGCGGAACCGAAGAGACCGGACGGAGAGAGTGGCGCGTTGAGGAACGTGGAGTGCTCAGTTTCTCCCATGTCGGCTAGCGTTAGCCACAGGTGTCTTTCGGTTACAGTCAGCGAGGCCATGCACTTCCCTATAGCTTGGGCTGCAGCTTTGGTGGCGCGATCCACGATTCAGAGAGCTCGGCGTGGAGTTCCGGCAGGAAGGGAGCGGCCCGGGCCGCGGGTGCCGCGCGGTGACGGCTTTGAAGAAAACAGCCGTCGAGTCTGTTGGGAGCCTGCTCAGGGGACGGTGACCACTCGAGCCCGAGGCGGTCGACGGCCTGTGTGAGGAGGCGTATCAGTTCCCCTTCGTCTCCGGCGCGGGTCCTGCTGGATTCCTGGGCCATTGAGGAGGCTTGTGACCACTCCTCGCTGTCCGAAGCCATGATGGAACAGCAGCCTTTGTCCTCCGCCTCGCTCTCCGAGGCGGCAGCAGTGCGGCCGCTCGGTGGCAACTGTGCGTCCCGGGGGGGCGGGGAGGGTGAACGCGATGCTCGAGGGAGGGGCTCCGGCGAGACAGTCGCTTCTAAAACCGGTTCCGGCAGCCTTTGGGAGTGGCGCTTCTTCCGGCGCGGCGAAACAGAAGGCGGCGCGGCAGCTCCGGTTTTGCATACTTCGAGTCGAGCCCGCAGGGTCAACATCGGAAGCTCCTCGCAGAGGTTGCATCCGCCGTCAGCGAGGGCGAGCTCTGCATGCCCCAGTCCCAGGCAGAGAGCGCAGATGATGTGTCGGTCTCCGGCGCTGAGAGGAGCGCGGCATGAGCTGCAGGAAGTGCGAGGCATCTTTAAAAAGACGCTCGATACTCTTTTGTGAAGTTCGCTGAGGAACTTAGCTTGCTCTAAAAAAGGATACGTCGCGGATGGCGTAGCTCGCAGGATGGCTGAAGGTGGCGAAGACGGCCGGCTTCTTCGAGCGCTGTCCACGCTTGCTAGATGCCCCTCGAATGGCGACGCGGCTTCCAGTTCAGAGATGCGAAGAGTTCGCTGAAGAGATGAAAATCAGGGATCCAGCCTACGAACTACGCTTATATGCACTCTAGTCACGCCCTTTTTGGCGGGCTTTGATGCAGTGAGCGCGCGGACGCCTCTCATTGGATGCGAGTTCGCCCAAGCTCGTCTATAGGCTGCAGCAGTTGCCGCAGAGCAACCAATGAGCTCGCTAGATAGCCCGCTCAAGGTCTGCAGCTGCCGCACTGCGTTGACAATGGATACAAAATTAAGGATAATTTTTTGGCTTCAATATCTCAGAAAAGATTAATCTTTCCCGTAGCGTAAGCTAGCTTACGCAATACGAGAGAACCTCTCGTAAGAGAACTCCTCGTAGAATGGATATAGCGCCACTTGTGGTAACGCTGAGAATGCAACACATACTTGCGTTGTGTTATGAATTGCACTATTACACACTTAGGAACCCAGTGACGCACAAAACCGAGATTGCGTAGCTAAAAACGTGTTTATGTGTTTCTTCAACCTGTGAAGAAATCCTGTTAAAACTTTTATCACACTCTCGCTAGTTTATTTAATTTGTCTACTAGTGTATGTTCATGCATCACAGGAGATTTCTGTCATTTTTGTGTCATTTTCAGCACTTCTCCAATTCTGTATTGTGTTTAATAGAATCATGTGCTGGAAATGACACTGATGGGTCTCGCTTGTCTTGCTCAGGCTAATTTCATAGCTAATATTTATATATGCTAAATACACACAATTAAATAATGTTATCTTAGATTTTTTTTATTAGGGCTGTCAATCGATTCAAAATGTGAGCCAAAATAAATTATGGAGGCCTGGTAATAACTAAAGTCAGTTTTAATATGACCTTCATATAGCTGAAATATTTTCCATACAGCATCAGGGTTTTTTTTGGGGGGGGGGATTGGGGGGGGTTTAGGATGCGTGCATCAGGTGATCAGGTGAACAATATATGCTATCAGTGGGCACAATTCCCACAAAACCGAACACTGCTGCCCTTGGGGAAGTGATTTCCTGACCCTCTTGTCTGGTTACAGTAAGTCCTGTAAATGGCATGACCTGCGTCCTCTCTGACTCTATACATTTAATTGATTGACAGCAGGACGGCCGGTGCTGCGGTCTCTTGCCAAGCCACGGCCGGATTAACTGAGGCTTTTTAAAAAGCAGATTATGTGAGGAGATTTTTGAGCAGATGAAAACTGTTCTGTTCTCTCCATGATCCATTAACTAATTGTTACGCGTTACCTTACATGCTCCTTTCATCATACAAACACGTGGTGCATGAAGGGAAGATGAAGGGAAAGAGAGAGTGAGAGCACTGAAAACCGACATACAGTATATTCCCCCAGAGACTGTCGGTTTAATTTCATATTAAGACTCCACTGCAACAAACCATTTTTAACCAGATTTGCTATGGTTAGAGGTGAAGGTAAGTTTGGGTCTCATGATCAATGCCATATTAGAGTGCTTGACATTGTCATGACAGTAGAGCTGTCAGCTGTGCACAAGAATTAATATGTAAATCTTGTCAGAGTAAAGGTGCCTTTATGGTTTAGTGTCAGTGAGTGTGTTTACATGCACAACAATATGCTGAAAACAATCTAACAATGCAAGAAAACCGTGTTTACATGAGATTTGAAATCACAGGGTTATTCTCTACTTCTGACATCAAAGCATAAACAGTCATGCGCACAACACTTGTACACATTGGATAAGATGGTAAGAACGCAGGTGAAGGTGTTTACATGCAACGTATTTTCAGGGTAATGGGCAATATCTATGTGTGCCGGTCGGTTTATGCTAAAACAGTTTACCACCTTACCGAGATAAAAGAAAACCACTTCAGGAATTCACATGACCACAGATGTTGTCGGCTTCTTAAGTAAGATCATACATGTAAATGTGCTCAATGACGAAATATAAAAGAACTAATAATACTGTATTTGACGTCATTAATGTAACAATTGCCATGGCACATCTTGAGGCGTCGTGTTTAAAGGGACAGTCCACCCAATAATGTAAGTTCTCATATCATTGACTCCCCCTCATGCCATTCCAGACGTGTATGACTTTCTTTCTTCTGCAGAACATAAATTAAGATTCTCAGAAGAATATTTCAGCTCTGAAGGTCCGTACAGTGCAAGCGAATGGTGACCAGAACTTTGAAGCACCAAAAAGCACATAAAGGTAGCATAAAATTAAAAACTCCAGTGATTTAATCCATGTCCTCAGATGCATATGATAGGTGTGGGTGAAAATACAATACAAATGTATGTCATTTATTTATTTTTTTACAACAAATCTCCACTTTCACATTCTTCGGCTTTTCTTTTTGGCGATTCGCATTCTTCGTGCATTTCGTCACCTACTGGGCAATGAGGAGGATTTATAGTACAAAAGAATGTAATACTGATATTGTCCTCCTCATATCGCTTCTGAAGACATTAATTGAACCACTGGAGTCGTTTATGCTACATTTATGTTCTTTTTTAGAGCTTCAAAGTTCTGGTCACCATTCACTTGCATTGTATGGCCAACAGAGCTGAAATGTTCTTGAAAAATCTTCGTTTGTGTTCTGCAGAACAAAAAAGTCACACATCTGGGATGGCATGAAGGGTCAATGATATGAGAACTTTCATTTTTGGGTGACCTGTCCCTTTAAATGTGTGTGAACGTGAATGAGATTTGAGAGCTTTCCGAACGGCATGCTGGTCCACCAGCTACCCGTTCATCAGCATCAAACAAGCACTAACCAGCTTAAAGTTTCAAAGTTGGTTCCAGAGAAAACAAAGACCGTAATCTCACACGTGTCTCCTCTTGAGCTTTAAAAGAGATCTCAACAATGTCTCAAACTGTGCTCAGAGATCTCAATAGATGAGCTCAAAAATGTCTCAAGATCAAATTATCCACATTCATTTCATAGGTCTATCATCTAGACGTTGAAACTGGCACGCTGAGAAAACAGATGCATTCATATCAACTCTGATAATAATGTATTAATAATTAAAAGTACATAATAAATTGATAGAAATGCACAAATCGCATAAAAGCAAATAGTACACAGAGATCTTTCTACAAAAGCTCTCAAGTATTCCTGTCCTTACTACGGTGCCAGACATTGTTTCTATCCTAAAGCAAAATGTAAATGTGGAGATTGTTATTTAGTGTTTATTGTTATGAACTGTATATGGAGCACAAATGTCAATGCACCAACTGCACATAAAAACATAAAACTGTAAGACTGTGAAACCTTGTCAGATTCAAAGGAGTCTTTCAGTTTTATCAGGAGCATCATATATATATATATATATATATATATATATATATATATATATATATATATATATATATATATATATATATATACATGTATATATAAGACTAAAATGTCCTCAGGCTATAGGGCATCCCGGCTTACATTTAACCCTGTCACTACCAGCAAAAATCATCTACTTTTAAATCCAGGCCATCAGCATCAAAGCTCAGTCTGAATCAGTTGACAATGTCTATATTACATTACAGTGTCAATTTCACAATTGTTAGATACTTCAATACTTCTTTTGTATTGTAATATAATAACAGTGTGATATTGTACATGCATACATTACTTACATGGTCAGTACTTAGTAATAAAGCACTGTACACTTACTGTCTTTATCAGTATTTTTGTCTTATTTCAGTAAAAACATCCTTAAAGCAAAATACATTTACCTGAGAAGACAATTTGTGTTTTTTAGAAAACATATATAACTGTATTTTCATTACCCTATTAGCAAAATATATTTATTTATTACATTTTTTGTCTTGTTTTAATTTAAAATGGAACAATATTTTGTGAGGTTTATGCTGAAGATGCGGGGAAAAGATTAAGAAATGTATTAATATTGTTATTATTATTATTAATTATTATTATTTTGCTGTGCAGTAACATGACCAGGAATTTTATATCATTTTCTATATAATATACATATAAAATAATAGGTACACTTTACAGTAAATTTGTATTTGTTAACATTAGTTAACATGAACTAACAATAAACATTTATATTTACATTTATATTTATGCATTTGGCAGACGCTTTTATCCAAAGCAACTTACAGTGCACTTATTACAGGGACAATCCCCCCGGAGCAACCTGGAGTTAAGTGCCTTACTCAAGGACACAATGGTGGTGACTGTGGGGGATTGAACCAGTGACCTTCTGATTACCAGATTACCAGTTATGTGCTTAGACCACTACACCACCACCACTCCTAACAATACTTTACAGCACTTATGCTAATTCCCAATCAAATTAATACATGCTTTAAGTTAAAAGCTGCATAAATATTTAAATGAGACCAATAAGCATATGCGCATTATTTGCATAAACCAAACAACTTTCCTGGTCTTGTGCTTGGAGCAAAACATCCACCCTTGAAAAAGAGAGCAAATGCATGAAACACCGATGCCTTCGAGAGGAAACAAACCAAGTCGTGCTGCAAAATGCTGATGAGCGAATAAAATGGCTAATAATTACAACAAACTTCAAAGCCAGGGGAATTAGGAATTGAGTTGCTAACATGCCCAAATCAAGAGACTCTCCTCAAGTTCGTACTCTAGAAATGGCTCATAAGACCAAAAGTTGATAACATTTGAAAATATAAGCAGCTATATAACTTAAGGACGTGAATCATCACTGACGTCCTTTTACAGAACGTTGCCTCTGAAGACAGGAGAGCAGAGGAGGAAACTTCAGCCTCAGCTGTTTTTATTATGAGACAACAGAAGATCAGAGAGTCTCTGTTTCTGCAGTGAACATCAGCAGTACAGACATCATGACCTACTTAGAGTTTGGGCTCAGAGTAATTCCTCATGCTGGACCTGAACGGTGGAAACGTCTGTTAGAAAACATAATAGATATAACTGGGCGAGAATGCAAATAGTGGAAGGATTGTCTTAATATTGATATTATTATACTGATTTCTGTAATAGAGTTAGAGTGACACAAAAACATCCCAGAATTCATCAAATTCATCGCTAATACTCGCTGATGTTTGTGCCAGTGTCAGAAATCAACCATCGAAGGGCATTCGATTTTCAGGGGCATTTTGCCTATAAAAGGGCATATTTTGTTCTATTTAATAAAAAAATATATTGTATCATCCTTTCATTTCAAATCGGCTACTTGAATTTAATAAATGCACTTGTATAGATCTTCCTCTGAATAATTACACTGTGAATAAACACTCAAAAAATATTTGATCATAATTTTAAGATTTCAATTTCATGACAAAATTCCTTCAAATTTAATGTATAGCCTTTAAGACAATTAAAGTAATAAAGTAAAAAAAAAAAAAAAATTTTTATTAAAATGTACGCAATTTTTGTTATGAAACTAATATGCTTAAATATATATTTCTATTTAAAAAAAAAAAAATAATAATAATAATAATAATATATATATATATATATATATATATATATATATATATATATATATATATATATATATATATATATATATATATATTATATATTTTTTTACAAGCGTTTAACCTATAACCCATTAACCTGCTGATATTCAATTCCCCGCGCGCGGTAGTGACGTCACTCTGCTTACATTTAATATATAATTTACCGTCTATAAATGTAATTATTGTTAACAAATGATGCATCTTTTCAAAGGTCTAAGGGTTCAACATTGATATCCGATCTCTGTTTCACGATAGTAATCCTCCAGAAACAGCAATTGAGTTATTTGTGCAGGATTACAAATGAAAACATACAATATCAAAACGGGACTTTTATTATGAAAACACGATCGCCAGATAAATCCAGTTCAACACACTTGGGTCAATCGTCCATGACAAGCGTTCATTAAAAACATCCAATAGCACTTTTTGTCCATAAAAGTGATAAATGTGAGAAATATTGATATATTCTCCATTATTTACATGATAATATATTAGAGTCTCATAAACAAAACGAGAAGGCGGAGCCTTAATTTTACTCTGTACGCTTCCAGAGATTTTACAGTGAAAAAAAGCTTTTAGGAACCTGGATTTGTGCAATTTTATGTATAATTTGACCTATAATATAATATATAAATATGTAATTTTTTTTCTTAAATTTTTTCCCCTTTTCTCCCCAATCTGGAATTCCCGATGCGTCAAACCCCTTCCTCCTCTGACATGTCACTCAAAGTTGGTCAAAAGCCCCGAGGTAAACCCAAACCCATCCATACCCTTCTGTTACTAAGACCTGTCTGAAGTATTCAGCAAACACAAAGCCACCGAATTACCTCCTCATCGCCCTTGGGATTGTGCCATCAATTTACTTCCTGGTACCACACCACCTAAGAGTACAATCTACCCTTTGTCTCAACCTGACAGCAAAGCTATGGAGGAAAATGTTAATTAGGCCTTGGCTCTGGGGTTCATTAGACTATACACTTCTCCAGCAGCAGCAGCAGTCAGGTTTTTCGAAAAGAAGGATGTGGTCTTCGACCCTGTATTGATTACAGAGAGTTAAATTCCATCAGTATTAGGAACCAGTTCCTCTCCCCTTGGTCCCCTCTGCATTAGAACAGATTAGAGAAGCTAGGTTTTTTCTAAGCTCGATCTCTGTAGGGCTTACAGAGAGGGGGATGAATGGAAAACCACCTTTGTTACTAACTCAGGGCACTATGAATAGCAGGTGATGCCATATGGGTTAGACAACGCACCTTCAGTTTTCCAATCAAGTACTAAGAGACACGATTAACGTCTTTGTGCTGGTGTATATTGACAATATTCTGATTTACTCTCCCTCAGAGAGGGAACACATCCATCATGTTTGTCTGGTGCTTCAAAGACTGGAACAAAACCATCTGTATGCCAAGCTGGAGAAATACACATTCCATGTGTCCACAATCTCATTCCTGGGATATGAACTAAGCCCACAATGGGTTTCAATGGACAACTCCAAGGTGGAAGCTGTGATCAACTGGCCCACACCTCATAATGTCAAAGAACTTCGTAAACAAAGATTTCTAGGCTTTGCCAATTTCTATCCTTCCTGTTGGAGGGAAAGCCCAAGAGACCCCTGTGGAGTTCAGCTTCCCAGTTCACTACTGTCCCCATTCTGAAACATCCTGATCCCACCCTGCCCTTCATTGTGGAGGTGGATGCATCTGATTTGGGTATCGGAACAATCCTATCTCAACGACATGGTACGCCAGGAAAACTTCACCCCTGTGCTTTTTATTCCCGCAGACTAACACCATCTGAGCAGAATTACGATGTTGGAAATAAGGAACTACTCTCCATCAAGGCTGCACTTGAGGGATGGCGCCATTGACTGGAGGGTCCCAACTGACCATATGAACTTTGGAGTATATCAAGCCAGCTAAATGTCTCAATCCAAGCCAAGCGAGGTGGGTCCTGTTCTACACTAGGTTTTATTTCCAGTTATTATCGCCCTGGCAACAAGAATGGTAAAGCCAATGCACTTTCCAGATTGCATGACACTTACCAAAACAATCCCAGATCTGACATTATTCTTCCTCAAGCAGCCATCCTTCATAGGAACAGCCCAAACTTCCTTTATATTCAGTTACTGGAGAAGAACAAATGTGTCTGTGACAGTGGGTGAGCAATCTAGAGTTTCAATAGAAATAGAGTTCCAATAGAGTTTCAATTTGTTCATGTGTTTCATGTCATGTGGTCCCCTGGTCATGTGATTTCATGTTTTCCTCCATGTTCATGTGTGTTGTTTTCATTGGTTTATTGTATAGATACCTTGTTATCAGTTCTGTCTTGGCATTGTTACCCTTGTCCATGTATTTAAGCCTCATGTTTGCCAGTGTTAGGTATTGTTTGTTTGTTTAAATGGTCTGGACTTATATAGCGCCTTTTTAACCTTAACGGTATTCTAAGTGCTTTACACTGTGACTCATACACCCATTCACACACACACATTCATAAACCAATGACGGCAGAGCTGCCATGCAAGGCACTAGCCTGCCATTGGGAGCAACTTGGGGTTCAGTGTCTTGCCCAAGGACACTTCAGCATGTGGAGTCGTGTGGGCCGGGAACCACCAACCCTGTGATTAGTAGCCGACCCGCTCTACCAACTGAGCCAGAGCCGCCCCACATGTTGGCATGACTAGTGCAGAATAATCTTGTAATGTTATAAAACAAAAAAATATAATTCATAGCCTATTTAAAAACGCTTCTGTCCACCAATTCAAAGTCATTGGGTGAAACCAACATGATAGTAGCCATAGTTGAATATAAAAGTGGAAACATTTAGACCCTCAAGACTGAGCGTGAAGTTTTAAAAAACATCTGATATTCATTTTGTCATGTGGTGCAACCCTGAGAAAACCCCTTGATATTAGTGACTCAAAAATTCAGAACGTTTATAAAACCACCACATGACAATTTAAAGGAGACAAAGATTACATTTCTGAGAAGTGTTTTAAACTAGACAGCCTTATTTGTCAATGACCCATAATAATCACCCCTCCTGTGATGAACAAGGCAAACAGGTCACCTCATTTTCTGCCTATCTGCAGTGCGGTTTTAAGAATCTGTGTGTGTGTGTGTGTGTGTGTGTGTGTGTGTGTGTGTGTGTGCTCTCCGACGGCACTCTGACCCAAATTCCGTTCCTCTCCATCCATCAGACAGGTGGAGAGTTGCCACACAGCACCTCAGTGTGCCTCTGCCGCAGTGTTCAGCCTGTGTTCTTCAAGCAGCTATATTTATTCTAAGGAGGACACTTGGCTTTTTCTTTTCTAGAACTTCCGATAAGTTGACACTGAACTAAACGAGGCACACAAGCCCAGAGGGAGCCTGAATTAGGCTTGCTTGAGAACTCGGGCACATTCACTAAACAGTTGTGCCATTTTAGCATTGAGTATTTCAGTGCAAACCTCTGCATATACAATCCAAGTGAAGTGCGCTAGTGCATCCTCCACAACCTAACACACATATGGGATCTAATTGCAACCAGCAAATTGCGTTCAGCACTACTGTTTTTTAGGGGGCATTTGCACATCGTTCCTTTAGTGAATTGGACACTTAAGCAGGGCAGACAGCACATGCAAATAAACAAAGCTATAAGAAACTGTCCAGTCCTGTTTTGGCACAAATTATGAGAATCTGTTTTCATTTTCCAAAGTCTAGAGTCATACCACAGGGTCTCTCCTTTCATTCACACATTGCAAATTCAACACCCATGTATGAACCCCCCACTTAATTCACATCAAACTGCATTTTCATTCATTCATGTTTGACACATGCAGTAGCAAAACTCTCTCATATAAATGGATATGAGTTATGGTTTATGCTGTATAATAAGAGCTTGATGCCTTACTTCTATTGTACAGCTCACAGGCTCCATCTACTGGACAGCATAAAGTTTTGTAGACTACAAAATCCTTCATAAAAGAGGCAAAAAAGTATCTGAAAATCAGACATAAAGACAAAGATGTCTGTGCACTTACCATCTTTCCTGAGTGCACAAACTACAATCCCATGATGCATTGCAAATGATGGCATTGAATAAAAACTAGGGGAATATTCAGTATATATTGATTTTAGGTTGTTGATTATAAGTAGAGAAACAATATATTTAATATTCATTGATAAATATCCCTATATGCATAAATATATAATTAGTTTAAGGGTGAAGGGAGGCCGACATGATTACATCATTCACAGTGCATCATGGGTGTGCACAGTCACTCTGAGGCAGGTTTCCATGGCAGCTGTTCTCTGATTGGTGGATCTGTCTCTGCTGTACCATGGGTAATGTAGTTGGTCATTTCCTGGCCGTTGCTCCTAAAATGGCCACTATTGATGAACTTTAAGTCATCATGTGCCTTTCTGCAATTACTAGATTAACAATACAATGTAATAATACAATACATACAGTTCCAGAATATTAGTGAATCAAGTTTATATCATTTAATAATATAAACAGTAATGAACCGTAAAGTATACTAGCATCAAAATTACATCCCATAAATCTTGAAACATGGTCACTATATTTTTACGGTTTATTTTTACGCTACATTTTTAATTTATTGTTCTATTTACAAATGTTAAAATAAATGTAAATAATAACATACATAGTTAAAATAGTAAATAATTTTTTTTAGAAACTGATCCGGGTGGCGCAGGACGAATCTCAGTTGCCTCCGCGTCCGAGACCGTCAATCTGCACATCTTATCACATGGCTTGTTGAGCGCGTTACCGCGGAGACCTAGCACATGTGGAGGCTTCACGCTATTCTCCACGGCATCCACGCACAACTCACCGCACGCCCCACCGAGAGCGAGAACCACATTATAGCAACACAAGGAGGTTACCCCAACGTGACACCATCCACCCTAGCAACCGGGGCCAATTGGTTGCTTAGTCAGCGTCTTTACTTCCTGAGCTATCCAGGCCCCCAGAAACAAAGTTTTGACCAAAATACCATCATTTTTAATCCAGTTTTTGCTTCTACAGTAACCGGTACAGAATTATCTATATCAAGAATGACTCTACAGTAGTTATACCAATATCTGTAACTACTGTTTAGTAATTTTGGATCAAAAATATATGTAATTTCACACAGAGATGAGTAGGTCTGTTACTAAAATCAGGTGACACCTCGTTGTATTATATGTCAATGGAGTCCAAAAAAGAATTTTGATACATTTGATAGTTTATAGTCTTGTAAAAGATATGAGCAAATATGTTTTTTGGGTGTGGCCTATAGACAATTTTAGGGCAGAAAAGCATAATAAGAAAAACTTTTTCAGAGCTTTACAGATGTACAATAATCCTGAAATCCAAAATTAAGGTAAATAGTTAGGTACATTTTGTGGTCAGTGAACCATTTTTGTGTTGATTTTGATGTGTGTTTTGGATCATTTTCCAGCTGGAAGATCCAACTAGGGCCCATTTGAAGCTTTCTGGCAGAGGCAGCCTGGTTTTGAGTTTTTTGATCTGTTGGTATATGATAGAGTCCATGATGCCATATATCCAAATAAGATGTTCAGGACCTCTGGCATAAAAACAGCCCCACAACATTAAAGATCCAGCACCACATTTAACAGTGGGCATAGGGTGCTTCTTCATCTCTGTGTGTGCCAATCCGATCTGTAGTGTTTGCTGTCAAAAATGTAAAATATGAATGGGATTATACTTCAGATACATATTATTCTCATAAACATTTCTAGGGGTGCCAATAATTGTGGCAAACAAGTTTTGGAGAAAAATATTTAATTTAATTATGAGACACCCCCCCCCACCCCTTCATATGTTTTTTTTTTTTTACCTCTAGTTCTGCTACCAAAAATCATAGGTGAAAATTTTCAATTTGAGCAAATTTAAGCACTGAGCCATATTGAGAGCCCCATATCTCTGGGATAAATCCATGTAGGGCCTTAAAAATGAAGATAAAAAGAGAAAACTTGTTTTGAGACAGAATGTAAAAGGATATTAAGATATCTTTAATTCTTCTGTAATTATAAACACTCCAAAAAACAACAACAACAACAACAACAACGACACACAAAAAGTATTGTTCTCCTTATTTGCAAAAAGAGGTGTTGAAGTCAACTGATGTTAGTAATAGATCTCCCTATCTCTGTGTACAAATAATATAATGACACTGACACCTTTCTAAGATTTTTTATAACATGTTTTGACCTGTTGCACTGATGCAAAATCATCTGCATTTTTACAGCGTAAATAGAGATCCATGTACAAAAATAGTTTTAACAAATCAAATCAGTAATCCTCCAATTAGTGTGAACACGCTCTCTCTCTCTCTCTCTCTCTCTCTCTCTCTCTCTCTCTCTCTCTCTCTCTCTCTCTCTCTCGCATGCTGGCACACGCACGCACGCGCACACACGCACACACACGCACGCACGCACGCACGGACACACATACACCTGTTGGCAGCAGCACATGGCTCTGTTCTGTCACCTATCCATCATGTTCAGAGTCAGACACATGCCATTAGAGAGATCACAGTAAGAGAGCAACACTAGAGTCCAGAAAACTGCTCAGGGTGAGTGTAAGTGTGCTTTTATTTTTATTTTGTCTATCAACGAAAACTTACAGTTGTGCTGAAGTGTGTTTGTGTGTTTCTTAGTTTTATCTGCCACAAAGTGAACTCAAGTGGTAGTGACATATGTCAGTTTCGATAGAAACTAAGAAAAATAGTATTGACTAATTGGTCTTTTAACAGCATAAGATTTGTTAGTCCTACAAATGTCACTATATTACTGTAAAGAGGTTTTTAATTATTTAGCAGGTCATTTTAGGTCACTGTGACACTGAAGTGCAATAGCAGCTCTCTTGAGGATCTTTAGTATGTGAATAAATATATATACAGTATTTCCTGCCAGGATTGTGTTTGTCTAGGATTCAAATCAGACTGTAATTCATCTGATAGACAACAGAGTGTGCTGAACAGCTACAGTAGTTCTCTTGATTTAATAAGTTTGATTTATTTCTGTTTTACTGGTGTAGATGCATTTGTAAAACCATGAAATACAGTTTTTCATCAGTTTTTAACATTTGTATACTGTACCTGGCCGAAACTGTATTTTTCAGTTCAGTAAAACCAGACGGATTACTATAGAGAATAATGCTGTCTTTCTAACAGAGCACAATGCTAGTTGAATAGTCTTTTGAAAATGAAAAGCACAGGTTTATGCAACACCATCTGCGGCATTCACGCACAATAATGTTGCATGAAATCAATTCATTCTCCCAGTGAGATTGTTTATTCTGGATCCGTTCATTCAGTTCATGTCACTGTGTTCAACAAAAAACGATTCTGTTCTTGATTTATTAGCACGATTCACTTGCATGCGTTTATTAACAGAATATAAAACAACACACAACAAAAGATGTTCTGAGCTTTTCAGATAACTCGATTTAAGGGTGTATTATCAGGGTGCACAAGAGATGTGAAGGATCAGGATGCAGGCAAACCTATTGATCTGCCTTTGCAGGCAGCGTTTTAAGGCAAACAAATTCTAATATTGTTCTTGTACATGTTCAATAAATTATTTAAACATTCACAGTGTAGGTTGGAAAAAGTATGTGAACCCAATATGATAATGACATCAACTAAAGCTAGATAGAGTCAGGAGTTGGCAAACCTGGCGTCCAATTAAAGAAATGAGATTGGAGGTGTGGATTAGAGCTACTTTGACTTACAAAAAGCACTCAAACATTTTGAGTTTTCTATTCACTAGAAGCATCTGCTGACGTGGACCAAGAGATCTCAGACGACCAACAATCAAGAATTGTTGCTTTGCATGAAGCTGGAAAGGGTTACAAAGTTATCTCAAAGAGTTTAGATGTCCATCTGTCCACAGTTAGACAAACTGTCTATAAATGGAGATGATTTAGTACTATAGGTGCTCTCACTAGAAGTGGCCGTCCAGACAAGATGGCTCAAAGGGAACACTGCAGAATGATCACTGAGGTAAATATGAACCCTAGAGTGACCGATAAAGACTTGAAGGAATCATTGGAACTGGTTAACATCTCTGTTCATGAGTCTACTATACAGAAAACATTAAACAGGTATGGTGTTCATGGCAGGACACCACGAAAAAGCCGCTGCTTTCCAACAAAATCATTGTTGCACACCTGAAGTTTGCAGAAGACCACCTTGACACTGCACAACACTACTGGGAAAATGTTTTGTGGACTGATGAAATTAAGGTTGAATTGTTTGGGAAGAACATGCAGGACTATGTATGGTGTAAAAAGGGCACTGCATACCAACATGAAAACATCATCCCAAATCTACCCTTTTGAATTGCCCAGTCAGAGCCCAGACCTTAACCCAATAGAGATGCTGTGGAATGACCTCAAGAGAGCCGTTCACACCAGACATACAATTCATGCATTACCGACAGGAACTGATAATTTATCATAATGCATTTTTATGCTAATGCATTAGCTTAGCAACATGCTAACACCAAATTCTATAGGAATCAATTCGAGTTAAGTCGAGTCTCTAATGTGCTACATGTGTGGAGCACGATTTGTATGACGCACAGAGTGTTCCAAATCAGTTGCTTATGAGGTCACAGTTTAGTTAGCATTATGCCTTAGAAGGTAGCTGCCTATATAGTCAGTAGACATCAAGGAAGCTCGCTAGGTTTTGGTAAAATAGTCAATTCTAAACCTTTCAGGCCAAAACTATGTTCCAGGGACTGAAAAAAAATGGCCGTGGCTTATTTCTATGCTAAATAAAGCCTTTAATGATGATAAAAAATATAAAATTGACAACGGTTCTGAAATGTTTTATTCGTTTTCCAGTAAAGATATTTACAAACTCTTAAAAGAAGATACATTTACTTCAGAAGCATGACAAGATATATTGTCTTGTTTTCAGAGAAATCTGACAAAATGTAGTAGTTTACGCTTATTACAAGATAACAAAATCAATTTGCCAATGGGGTGAGAAAGAACATTTAATAATCTGGAAAGGTTTATTTCTCTTATTCAGGGGCCTCATGCCCATTCAGACAGAGGGGGCTCGAGCTTGTTCCAAAAGCAAATCCTTTTTATTTCCTTGTTTTAAACATAAACCTCAATTAATTTAGTCCAGCAATTCTCTGAAACAAAACTTAACATCTCAAGTCATTCTGCTTCTCAAGTAATTGTTTCTTGTTTAAGCATGTTATATTTTAACTAAAAATTCTAATAAAACTAGAAAAAAATTAAGTGCAACTAAAATGTGTGTTGTTCAACTTAGAAAGACGGCTTTACAACGGTTGTGAAGGGCAACATCTCTCCGGATAACTTTTTTGTTATCTTCAGAAAATCATTTAAGATATGAAATTATTTTCAAAAAAATGTATTATAAAAATGTAGAGCTGGAATTGATTTTCAATCCCATTTTTGGAAGCAGATACAAGATAGATAAAAGCCTTTTAGTGACCAGCTCAGATATTTTGATCCAAAAAGACCAATTATAAACGGTTTGATCATAAAATATCAATTTGATCATTTTATCACCAGAGAACAAGTGACGTTCATTGGAAAGGACCCAGGTTTGAAAAGGTTCATTAGATTGAATAGTATATTTTGTGTTGTTACAATTAAATATTGAATATAATATGCTAATTATGAAAATAAAACCATCAAAACAGATTAGCCTAACCAGTATGTCTGGGAGACCAGCTAACCGCTAGGCTAAACATAGGCTGGTTTAAGCTGTTTTTGTTTTGTTTTGATTTGTGACATTTTTCCTTGTTTCTGGAAGTTAAGGTTGAGTTTAATCTCTAGTTCCCTGATAAGTCTCAGTGACACTCCCACACTCGGAGTGCCAGACGTGATGTTATTGTTATCAGACTTGGTTCATATCACGTATGTTTGCGACTGTACAGGAAGTTATGTTGGTCTGTCTGATGCCTTGAGAGGCCGTGGCAATAATGAATGTTATCATCAGTCTATGTTGTTACAATCCTAGACTAAATACTGACTCTATTTTATTGTATAATTTATGTCTGAGGAGAGAGACCTTGTTGCAACACTTCGTTATGAAGTGCAGTCTGATGTTTGTGTAGCCTAAATCTTTTATGTGCAATTTGTGCACTTAAAAAAAATGTAAGAAATGTTGAGGGTTCAATTCGTTAAGCTTTATGGACAGCACTGTCCATAACGTTGCATGTTATTTATTACCAGAGACAATAATTTCAACACTGAAATGCATTTACTATAGAAGTCTATGGAACAAGCATTCTGGGGGGTTTAAACACTGGAAATATTCAGCTTGTATTTTTTGTTAATGTGCTTTATTTATCCTACATAATATAATACAATATTGCAAATTATTTGAGCTACAATGTTGTTTATATTTTCCTTTTAATGGTGGGAATACGGTTTTAGGCAAATGGACATTTCGGGTTTCTAATCTTGTTTTAATTTTAAGGTTTTAATTTGGGTATTTTTATGCAAATATTTAGGATATCACATAAAAAATGCCGGATGTAAAAATATATATTTTTTTTACAAAAGAAAATTCACTCTACATATTCATATCTATATCTATATTTTGATTTTGCACAAATTTCAACAGATTTGACAATTAAATACTTTGACAATTAATACTGTTTTATTTAATTAAGTCTTTTGCAATATTCAATTTTTGCAAAAATTAATTGCGCAACTTGGATGGAAACCTAATGTAATTTATTTATTGGGTTTCCTTCTTAAAAAAGAAAACAATATGTATTATAATAAAAGCCTTCCACAGTATAAAGATAGAAATGCACTAAAATAGCACAAATTCAAGTAACATTAAACATTTCCCAAAGTCTAATTGGGAAGTTGACCAATTGAAATAACTAGTCCTGATAATTGAATTTAATTGCAGTGGATATTAACCCTTTAAGTTCTGAAGGTGTTTTTCAAGATTTCCTGTTTTCGTTGCATGCCCAAAATTAAAGGATTATAACTCTACAAAACAAAAAGTGTCAATTGATTGGTATAATTTTAAAGAAAACGTTTTGCAAATTTGAATGACAGATTATGACAAATTATGAAACTCTCAGCTTGAGAAACAGCTGTAAAATCACACAGATTTTTTTTTTTATTGCTTTGGTTTTTCCCCTCGATCATGTCACCAGTAACTGAGTAAAATTTTGTTTTGATATGACAAAGCAGTCAAAAGTTACAGCATTACAAATATAATTTGATCATCGTGCCAAGAACATCTCCAAGTGTCCAGAAGCCTCTCTAAACAAATAAAACATAATAATTGTACATAAAAACGAATTACACATGCAAATACAACAATGACTAAAGGAATACTCTCTCCAAAACATGCAGACATGAGTAACAAGATCTCATTCAGTTCCATTCTGTGCCATTTGAGCCATCGAGTCTGTGTCAAATACTTGGCGCCATCTAGTGGTGGCCATATGTAATTACAGTAAACGATCCTCTCTGCCCATATTTGGATGACTTCCATGTTTGGTTGCAGCGATCTGAATCCTAATACGATTGGTTTAGCGCTCCATGATACTGGACAACATACTACATCATTTCCAATTAAGTCATCTGCTCCAGGATGCAACGTCTTTTAGCCAGATAGCACATTATGTACAAATAGCACGATCTCACATATGTATAGTGCAAAATAATTAACAAATTATAAAAATGGAAGACTTCAGATTTGTCAGCAAATTTCAAAGTACTTGTTCAATTTTGGTCATAATAACTGCATGCATTGTAAAGTAGAGCTTCTAAGCTTTAAAACAATACCTACAAATGGCTTGATTAGTTGTCTCTGCATATTAAGCTGGGATAAAGAAGTTGTTTAACACTAACAAAGATACACACTTCAGCTTTAGGTATAATTCACTGTTTTAGAGGGAATCACCTGTTCTACAGAGCACTTGTGCTGGTCACATAAATGTGATGGCTCAGCATTAGAGCAAATGGAGTGAGATAGAGAGAGAGAGAGAGAGAGAGAGAGAGAGAGAGAGGAGAGAGAGAGAGAGAGATAATGTCTATATGGCTCCCAGACTAATGGCTGATAACATTCTAGCTGTGTAAACAATCTAATCTTCTCACAAACAAAGAGACTCAGGAAAATAGGTGTGTTTGCTTAGCACGCAGCCTTTACACAGTGATTTTTATTTCCATGAGGTCAACTTATAACATTAGTCAATAGTTATCATGACTAACCACCCTCACGTTGACCCTTAACCAGGTTGTTTTTTGCTACTGTGTCTTTAAAACTTCACCACATTTGACTCTTCTCATTAGTTATTCTGTTGTACAGGATTTATAGTATCTATCCTACTTCCTAAAATGAAGAACCATTTTGTTCTTCTGAAATACTGCAGGTTTTCATCAGCCGGTAGAGGGCGCTGTTTCCTCTCTATCCTTTGGTAAAATCACAGAGCATGTGCAGGTAATAATGAGATGCAAATGCATGTAAATCCTTCTCATTATGCGTATGCATGTTGGACAGGATGTCCTTTCACCCAGATTCACAACACTTCCTCCTGCATGTCTCATGACTGTTAGCCCCTCATCTCTGATGTGTACAGTGTCTAGAAATGTCTTACACTCATAATGAGTTCCAGCTGCTCTGTATCACATATGAAAGCCATTAAAACAGACAAAGAGCAGAACAATGCAACATTGTCTCTCAAAGCGAAAGAGCGGTTCATTCCTGGTTTGATTTAATGGGGTTAATGTGTTGTTGTCCTTTGACATATTAGCAACACTACTAACAAACTTCTATAAAAAGCTCAAAGGGAACTATGGAGGAATGCATCATAAATATTGTGTGACCAGACGTCCTGGTTTCACGAGGTGTGTCAGTTCCTTAAAAAATGTCAATATGTCCCAGTTTCACCTGTTAAAGCTGATGTATGTCATTTCTGCAGTGTTAAAATGATTTCTCATATCCCAGCTTAATATGTAGAGTCAACTATACGTTAGCCATGTAGGTTGATTTCAACATAAGAGTGTAACACTGTGACTCTGTGGCGTTATTAAAACATTCAAGAAGAATCCTGCGATTACATGAGACTTGAAATCCCCCATTTCTGCTTTTGACGTCAAAACAGTTGCACACAAGGTATAAGATGGTAAGAACGCCGGTAAAGATGTTTACATGCAACAGGAAATTTGGGACAAGGAGCGATCTTTTTTTTTTTCCGGCGATGAAAAATGCCATTTATGACGTTTACATGATCTATCAAGTTTTCGCATTATTACGCATAATCGTGTAAGTATATGCGCGTAAACGCACTCATTTACTCAATGGTGAATGTTTGGTGCGGGACTATCTTTTTTTTCCTACCATTGGAAGATGGAGGGAGTATTCCCCCCAAAAATGTTAAAATGGTGATTATTATGGCAGTTTTGTTTAGTGATGCTAGCGGTGGAGAAATGCCCATGGTTTTGCCCTCTGAGACAAATTTCGGGAAACAAACAATATTTCTTTCGTCATACAGCAAGCGTTCTGAGTGTCATGAGCAGAGCAACTGACATAAGTGTGTGTTAAGTAGTGCTGTCAGTTATAAATAAATAAATATTTAATCACGATTAATCGCATATATTTTTGTAGTTAATAGCGATTAATCACAGATTTTGAAAGTGCTGACATTTTACACCATATATACGTCTTTTCCTGTCAAAATGCATTAATTTCCGTCTTCGGAAAGAAAAAAGTAACATTTCCCGAAACAAAGCTTTCCACAGTATAAAGATAGAAATGCACGACAATATCACCAATTAAAGTAACATTAAACAGTGTAATTGGGAGTTTTACTAATTGAAAGAATTTGTCCCCTCGTAGGTTGCCTATTCATTGCAATGTGCATTAAATATCTTAAACGCTCATCCTGCACAATATAAATATGCCGGTCGACTGTGGCTATCCACTTTCCTACAGCAATCGTGAAGCTGCGTTCATTATTTGCATCAGGCATCAACACCAGCGCCTCTTTAAACTTCACATTAATAGCGCTTGCAAAGAAAAACCTCTCATTTTGCGTTTTGGTGATAATTAAGACTTGACGTGCTTCTGTGATAGTTAAAATGCGCCTTACATAGGCTGAAAAATACTTGACTTTTATCACTAGCCCCATCTGGGCTTGTTTTGAACATCAAATAGCATGAAGTGGTCCTTTCTCCATTTTATCATGAAAGCACTGTCTGAAGGAATATAAAGTCACCTTTATTGGTCTAAACTCTTGAGGATAAATAGTCCAGTATCTCACAGCAGTCGTGGCGCACATGCGCTAACTGCCAGCGTATGCGCACACAGTCTATTGGAGCATACTTTGAAAGGCTAGTACGCATACGCTAAGCACCCGCGTCAAAACCGAAGTATACTTTTGGCTCAAGAGAGCAAAACAGAGACATTTTTTTATAGCTTGTCTGTATGATGTGCAACATACATATCTTATTATTTAGCTTTCCCTTCATGTAACAATCATACTATCTTTTGTCAAGCCACCAAATTGGTCTGTGCTTACTGAAATTCAAATCCCTGCCCCCAGTGGCCGAAGCTGGAAGTGTTGTTGATCGGTTTATGGGTGAAATATCCACAAGGTGGCGCCATAAGAGAGCTTATTTTTTATTGGAAATGATGTAATACAGTAAACAAGAATGCACATTTTGTTAACCATATGCTCTAAATCAAACCCCAACTCTAAACCTAAATGTCAGTGGAGTAACCATGTCATCTTAGAGGGAAAATAGGTTTCCACGGGACCAGAACCCGTCTCTTGACGTTTGGTTGCATGGCGTGCTATCAGTTGCACCACAGGAAAAATGTAACACATTTGAATTGATGTTTTGAGTTCTGAGAGTTACAGTTTGTCTCAAAAGATCAAGGAAAAGGTTATTTATGATTTGACCCCTTTCAAAAAAACAAAAATGGCTCTCACTCAAAGGTGAACAAATATATAAGTCTGGACACAGTACTAATGGGTCTGTCTGTACTTTTTTAACTGTATCCTTTGGTCATTCTCACATGTGACTATCCAGTTTCTATACAGACATTCATAAGAAATGCATTATCACTCTCTCTCTTACACACAATCACAAGTTAGCTACACACATTGTCTCTGAATATCCTGAGCCTCATCTGCAACGATTTAAAATGCCAAATTGAATTAGAGATCCTCTCCATCGCGTGTGTGTGTGTGTGTACTGAATAGTGAATGTATGCATACCTTCAGCATTACACAGGGGCACTGGGTTTTCTCTAAATTAAACAGAGAAAAGGAAAGTATGGAATAAGAAAAGGCATTTTAATGACAGTATTAGGTTTAGCAGTGGTGCAGAAATGTGCAGTATTATGCTGGAAATACACGCTGTGTTTAGGTGTACTATACAGGATTAGGGTGTCTGGTGCACACTATATTTAAATGATGTGTGTCACACACACACACACACACACACACACACACACACACACACACACACACACACACACACACACACACACACACACACTATTCAGGTTATGTGTTTGTGTTCTCCACCCATGCCCAGTTCCAAAGTATACAATGGAATGACCATTATAATAATATAGTGTTTTTTTGGACACTACCACAGTAGTAATGCCATGGTATATAAATATGATGTGGCATTGCAGATATTTTCCAGGTTCAATACAAGTTAAGCTCAATCGACGTCATTTGTTGTATAATGTTGATTGCCACTTTTTTTTCCAACTAAAAAAATCAAGGTTACAGTGAGGCACTTACAATGGAAGTGAATGGGGCCAATTTTAGAGGGTTTAACCCTTTAAGCTCTAAATTTGTTTTTAAAGATTTTCTGTTTCGGTGGCATATTCAAAATTAAAGGCTTATGAATCGACAAAATAAACAAGAAGGGTCATGCGCTTGGTATCATTGTAAAAAAAGTTTTCAAATTATTCATGATATAAATTATGATACATTCTGAGACTCTAAGCCTAAGAAACTGCTGACATTAATACAAATGAAGCCAAAAATGTAATATTTTTCTTATCTGACATTATATATTTCTGAGTGTAAATAACGTGGCTCCGAAAAACTGCTCGCAAACATGTCAACTGTATCAGTGAAAAATATTGTGTTGAAACGACAAAGCAATCAAAAGTTCTAACATTAAAAATATAATTGATCATAGTGTCCAAAAACATCTCCAAACAAATAAAAGATAATAATTGTACATAAGAACTAATTACACATGCAAACACAACAATGACTAAAGGTTTGCATAGCATGCACACATGATTTTAGTCATGAGATTTCACAGAATGAGTTTCATTCTGTGTCATTTGAGTCATCATTGAGTCTGTGTCGTGTATTTGGCGCCATCTCCTGGTGGTCATATGTAACATTGTGCTTCATGTGGATTATCTAATGATCTATACATCTGATTATCTTGTGTGTGGACTTGTTTGAAAAATAATCACCTCGTCTAAGTAATGGACATATTTTATGTTCTGTTTATTTTTCGTTAAGTAATAAGCGAAAAGGCAGCATATAAGCAACACCAACATAATTTTGTCTGTGAGTAAAACAAATAGGTTGGTTGTATTCTACTCTTTAAGAGCTTTCCAGCAACATATGACACATGGATATTTGATCAGCTTGACGTTTTTACTGATTACAAAAAGTGCATTAAACCAATGAAAACAAGACACATGAAAATGGAGGGAAAATCAGGACATCACATGACTAGGGGAACACATGACATGAACTGGAACTAAACTTTTCAAAATAAAAGACTTGGAATCAAGACATGAACAAAAATACATCTAAACATGACATCAAGACTGTAGTTGTTCATGTTTTGATGATTCATTTTTCAAGGCCCATCTGAGCTTGTATGTATAAAAGCATTTATATTAATTGTTCTATTAAACCTTGAGTATTTTTTGAGCTGTAAGGTTTATATAAAATCTTTGTTTTTATGGTTGTTTTTGGGTTTACACCAGCATTACGTTGTCATGGCAATGAAGTTGTAAAATTGGATATAACTTTACACAGATGTGGTCAGTAAGTAATTTTATGACAGTAAACTCATGTTAACACACATATTGTTTATGTCTTGTGTCTATACTTTTGAAACAATGAGTATTTTAATGTTTACAGATTAAACCCCATTGACTTCCATTGGAAGTGTCTCACTGGAACACACATTTGTTAAGCAAGATATTCTGTATTAATTTCTTCATATATGTGAAATAGAGTCATATGTAGTATTAAAATAGTGAAATCTGATTGTCTAATCTCATGTAAACACAAACACTCACTAAACACTTTATTGGGAACACCTGTACACCTACATTTTCATGTGATTATTTAATCAGCCAATCGTGTGGCAGCAGTACAATGCATAAAATCATGCAGATACGGGTCAGGAGCTTCAGTTAATGAAACTTCAGAATGAGAAACGCATTCATTCATGTGTTTTGTCTTCTAGAGAAGATTCCTCATTCAAAAGTCACAAAGTTGACATATCCACATACAATCATGAAGTCAAATTGTCCTCAGCTGTATATATTTCAGATGTGCACCTCAGGCTACAACCAGAGATAATGTGTTCCTCTGTTAGCTCACTTTTTCCATCTGTAAAGAATAAATCCATTTGGCATTCCTCTTTTAAGATTTTATTTAATGTTTGAGTGTGGCTGATGTCTTTTAGACTGAGATGAAAGCTTATATATTATAGATGTGTGTGTGTGTGTGTGTGTGTGTGTGTGTGTGTGTGTGTATGTGTGAGCGTGTATTTATCACTTTGTGGGGACCAAATGTCCCCATAAGGATAGTAAAACCCGAAATTTTTGACCTTGTGGGGACATTTTGTCGGTCCCCATGAGGAAAACAGCTTATAAATCATACTAAATTATGTTTTTTGAAAATGTAAAAATGCAGAAAGTTTTCTGTGAGGGTTAGGTTTAGGGGTAGGGTTAGGTTTAGGGGATAGAATATAAAGTTTGTACAGTATAAAAACCATTATGTCTATGGAAAGTCCCCATAAAACATGAAAACACAACATGTGTGTGAGTGTGTGTGTGTGTGTGTGTGTGTGTGTGAGTGTGTGTATGTGTGTGTGTGAGTGTGTGTGTGTGTGTGTGTGTGTGTGTATGTGTCAAAACAGACACCATATTTCCATGCTGACACGGCTCTTTTACTCCCTTAAAACAGATCTTACACATTCATGTCCATGAAATGCTTCGACAGAGAAAGTGTCATAGAGTGGTTTTGTTTTTCATCTCACATTTGCTTTGACACTATCGGTTAAGTATATTCGATTTATAATTATCCTCCTCAGACCGGAGCATCTCAAGAAGATAATTATAATTCCCATTTTCGATTTGTAACTAGTAGAACCCAATAAACATTGAATAATAATTACTGGAGCAAATAGTGTTCCTAAAAATTGATGTCCACATATGTGGACAGCGGGACTAAGTTGTGAAATTTGACCGAGCTATAGAAAGTCAGATATTTTTCATCAGATAGTTTATTATGTTTCCAGGAGTGTTGATTATTCAAGTTTTTGAGATGTTATAGACATTACATCATAAATTAGCATAATTAATTCTGATTCAATGTAATGTCCAGCATCATCCAATCACTGTCAACCATGTTCAAATAAAATGATCCATTATAAATGGTGAATCTATGTACTGATGATCATCGTCCCATGTGTGTCAAACATGTTGAGTGATCCAAACATCATCTGCAGCCTGAAACTGAACTTTTGATCAGATTTTAGGAGTGAACACACTTAACTGCATAGAGAGCTATAGGATGCTCCCTTGCTCCCTATTTAGTGAATGACTTAACCTCCAGTGTGTTGTCTGTCTGCACTGGTCTCAGAACAGTTATAGGAGAGCTATAGGATACTCCCTTGCTCCCTATTTAGTGCATGACTTAACCTTCAGTGTGCTGGAGGTTATAGGAGAGCTATAGGATACTTCCTTGCTCCCTAATTAGTGAATGACTTAACCTCCAGTGTGCTGTCTGTCTGCACTGATCTCAGAACAGTTATAGGAGAGCTATAGGATGCTCCCTTGCTCCCTATTTAGTTACTGACTTAACCTCCAGTGTGCTGTCTGTCTGCACTGATCTCAGAACAGTTATAGGAGAGCTATAGGTTACTCCCTTGCTCCCTATTTAGGGAATGAATTAACCTCCAGTGTGTTGTCTGTCTGTACTGGTCTCAGAACAGTTATAGGAGAGCTATAGGATGCTCCCTTGCTCCCTATTTAGGGAATGACTTAACCTCCAGTGTGTTGTCTGTCTGCACTGATCTCAGAACAGTTATAGGAGAGCTATAGGATGCTCCCTTGCTCCCTATTTAGGGAATGAATTAACCTCCAGTGTGTTGTCTGTCTGCACTGGTCTCAGAACAGTTATAGGAGAGCTATAGGATGCTCCCTTGCTCCTTATTTAGTGAATGACTTAACCTCCAGTATGCTGTCTGTCTGCACTGTTCTCAGAACAGTTATAGGAGAGCTATAGGATGCTCCCTTGCTCCCTATTAAGTGCATGACTTAACCTCCAGTGTGCTGTCTGTCTGCACTGGTCTCAGAACAGTTATAGGAGAGATATAGGATGCTCCCTTGCTCCCTATTTAGGGAATGAATTAACCTCCAGTGTGTTGTCTGTCTGCACTGGTCTCAGAACAGTTATAGGAGAGCTATAGGATGCTCCCTTGCTCCTTATTTAGTGAATGACTTAACCTCCAGTATGCTGTCTGTCTGCACTGTTCTCAGAACAGTTATAGGAGAGCTATAGGATGCTCCCTTGCTCCCTATTAAGTGCATGACTTAACCTCCAGTGTGCTGTCTGTCTGCACTGGTCTCAGAACAGTTATAGGAGAGCTATAGGATGCTCCCTTGCTCCCTGTTTAGTAAATGACTTAACCTCCAATGTGCTGTCTGTCTGCACTGGTCTCAGAACAGTTTGAAATGTACTTTATTTTCATATTAAGCCTCTGAAAGCAAAAGGTTTCAGCTTTTGGATGCATCCATTGATTCTTAATGTGATGATGCACAGAAATATGATTTCTAAGGAAAATGTTTTTGTTAAAGTTCACATAGTGTACATTGTGTTTAACAGCATTGGGTTTTGTGATAAATTGCTCAAATTTTTAAAATGTCATACTTGATGAAACTAGAGACACTAATCTTTGACTCAAACAGGTTTCAATGTAAAAACGGAATTCGTTTTCTGACCAGATGTAGTTTTGTTGGCCTTTCTCCCAAAGACAAACTCCGCTGTGGTCAGCGCCATGTTGTTTTGTCGACTTTACTGACAGCACAGAGTCTCCTGATCTGAGATCAGTCAGTTTAAATTAAATAAAAAATTATGCATTGCATATAGCGATGCCAAAATACAACATTGTGATGAGGAGGAGGACGTGGCTGGGCCGTGATGTAGCACGGCTGGCGCTGAATCACCTTATAAGCGGGATAGCTAGATAAGGTGCAGCTGGAGACGCCGGTTCGAGAGAGCGAGAGATTTAAAGTTAATTTAAGTCATTAAAGTTTATGTTTAGTGTTCAGCCAGTTCCCGCCTCCTCCTTGCCCGTCCTTATACTGTTACAGTGGTGAGGAAACCTGGGAAGGAGGAGGGATGCGCTGTTGCAGAGTCCTCACCGCTGCCATCCGCCAAGGGAGCAGCCGCAGCCGTCTGCTTGTGGACGGAGGGGTCGCTGCCGGCCACCGTGAGCCGGATGAAACATGGCCATCTGTCGAGAAGGGGAGGACTGGTTCGGTCCGCCAGGGGCCGGAGGATTCACTGACATCCACCAGTGGAGGAGAAAGCTGCCATCTGCCAGAGGGTGGAGGAGCGGTTAAGGACAAGGCATCCGAGGCCTGCAAGCAAGTTCTCTCTCTCTCTCTGTGTGTCTCCGATCGTCCTTTCCCTCACCCCACGCCCCCCCTCGTGTCTCCCCCAGGTTCACAGGAGGCTGGATGTGCCACCGGCTGAAAGTTATTCAGACCGGTGGTGCCCCACAGACAAGGAGGAGGGTGTGGCCGGGGCGCTGAATCAGCTGATCAGCAGGAGAGTGAGATAAGGGGCAGCTGGAGACGCTGGTTTGAGAGAGAGACGCATGTGGCCTCGTTGCATGTGTGTCTGTGTCCTTAAGTTTTATGTCGTTTTAAGTTAATTTAAATCATTAAAGTTTATGTTTATTGTTCCGCCGGTTCCCGCCTCCTACTTGACCATCCTTACACTGTTACTAACATCCACGCATGTGTACGCGGGGTTGCACAGTGGTATGATAGAGAGAATGTTGCTTTTGTTTATAAAGAGAGGATGCTTTAAGCATTTACACTTTCTAAATAACTAGAGAGAATTCCTGTGTGTGGGTGAATGAGATCAGGGCATGGTGACTCGCAGATGGAGGGTGTGAGACCCCTTCAGGTCTAGTGCCTTGAGGGCTTTTGTTGGATTAAGTGTCTTGTGTTTTTAAATCCAGCTGAATCCTACATCCTACAGCAGCTATCAATCATTCCTTTCCATTTTCTCCTTCATGTTCCTCTCCACTCATCCCATCCACAGCCAAGTTTTATTTAGCTGCTTTTATAGCTGTCCACTCAATACTTTCTCACACCCTAGTGTCAGAACATCCTAATAACCACAACACCACTCAAATTCATTTCAGACAATGTCAAAGAAGAGTTGTCTTTCCTTCTCTTTAGTGATGTAGTTAATGTGAACCCCTCCTACATTTCCAGACATCATGAGTTTCACATGAGTCTGTGTTTAAGTCTGGCGTTTTGATCTGTAGTTCAGACTCTTTTATATAAGTACATTAGATAAAAACTATCAGATGATAAAACACTCACGCACGCACGCACACACACCCAAAAGTGCATTCTCTGTCCTTCTTTTACAACAAAATAATCTAAAATCTTTCACTCTTTGCTATCACCAAAATAGAGTGAGTCTGAGAGTCTTTGCATATGGCTACTGATCAATTGGTGAAATCATACTTGTCTTTACTGGGCTGGACTGACTTACCTTAAAAAGGGACTTTGGTGAGGCCAGAATCAGTCATATTCTCCTGTACACAAAGGACATGATTTACTTAGGGTATTAATTTGCTTGTGCAATCTATCACATCGTGTGCACATTGCGGGTGTATTGCAAATGATTTACTCAGAAAATAGAGCAAATAACTACACACACGAATACTTTGGACACGCCCTTGAAAAGGAGGCTTTTGCATGTGGTAATTACACCATATGACTGCTCACAGTACAGCTCTCACTGAATTAATTCAATATAAAATTGCATTTATTAATATAGCATTAATTACTACAAATATATTTATAAATAGAATTATATTTTAGATATAATAGAACATCCTATATGAAAGACAAAACAAAGAAAGAAAGAATGAAATTAAGATTGAAAGAAAGTACAAAAGAACTAAAAAGTATAAAAGAACAAAATAAAGTTTGAACAAACATATGAAAAAATTACAAAAAGAATGAAAAAGTGTGAAATTATGAACGAAAGACTTCAAAAGAACAAACAAAAGTACAAAGTATAAAGGTACGAAAGTACAAACACAAGAAATAACAAAAGTACGAACAAAAGAATGAAAGAAATTAAAAAAGAACAAAACATTTATGAAAGAACTAAAAGTTCGAACGAAAGTATGAAAGAATGACAGAAACAAAGAGCGAAAGTATTGACAATAGAAACAATAGAAAGAACAAACAAAAGAACAAAATAATTAATTTGACTGCTCACGGTACAACTCTCACTAAATTAATATAATATGGCATATATTAATATTGCATTTATTAATACATATATATATTTATAAATAGAATAATACATAATCTTTTGTGAAAGACTGAACGAAAGTATGAAAGAGCAAAAATACAAAAGTATGAACAAAAGTATGAAATTACGAACAAAAGAGAGTACAAAAGAACAACAGTGCGTAACAACATATGTACAAAAGAAGGAAATTACAAAAAACTAACGAAAGTACAAAAGTACAAACGAAGGCTTGAATGAAAGTACAAATGTAAGAAAATACAAAAGAACAAACAAAGGTACAAACAAAAGAACAAAAGTAGGAAAGTACAAACAAAAGTATGAAAGTAAGTACAAATGAAAGTACAAAAGAATGAAAGTAGGAAAGTACAAACAAAAGTATGAACGAAAGTACAAACGAAAGTACAAAAGAACGAAAGTAGGAAAGTACAAACAAAAGTATGAACGAAAGTACAAAAGAACGAAAGTAGGAAAGTACAAACAAAAGTAGGAAAGTACAAACGAAAGAACGAAAGTAGGAAAGTACAAACAAAAGTACGAACGAAATTACAAAATTAATAAAAGTATGAAAGTATAAAGGTACGAAAGAACAAATGAAAGTACGAACACGAGAAATAACAAAAGTATGAACTAAAGTACAAAAGAACGAAAGAAAGAATTAAAAGTACAAGAGAACAAAAGTGCATAACAACGAATTTACGAAAGAAGGAAAGCATGAAAGAGCAAAAATACAAAAGTATGAACAAAAGTATGAAATTACGAACAAAAGAGAGTACAAAAGAACAACAGTGCGTAACAACATATGTACAAAAGAAGGAAATTACAAAAAACTAACGAAAGTACAAAAGTACAAACGAAGGCTTGAATGAAAGTACAAATGAAAGAAAATACAAAAGAACAAACAAAGGTACAAACAAAAGAATGAAAGTAGGAAAGTACAAACAAAAGTATGAACGAAAGTACAAACGAAAGTACAAAAGAATGAAAGTAGGAAAGTACAAACAAAAGTACAAACAAAAGAACGAAAGTAGGAAAGTACAAACGAAAGTAGGAAAGTACAAACGAAAGAACGAAGTAGGAAAGTACAAACAAAAGTACGAACGAAATTACAAAATTAATAAAAGTATGAAAGTATAAAGGTACGAAAGAACAAATGAAAGTACGAACACGAGAAATAACAAAAGTATGAACAAAAGTACAAAAGAACGAAAGAGAATTAAAAGTACAAGAGAACAAAAGTGCATAACAACGAATTTACGAAAGAAGGAAAGCATGAAAGAGCAAAAATACAAAAGTATGAACAAAAGTATGAAATTACGAACAAAAGAGAGTACAAAAGAACAACAGTGCGTAACAACATATGTACAAAAGAAGGAAATTACAAAAAACTAACGAAAGTACAAAAGTACAAACGAAGGCTTGAATGAAAGTACAAATGAAAGAAAATACAAAAGAACAAACAAAGGTACAAACAAAAGAACGAAAGTAGGAAAGTACAAACAAAAGTATGAAAGAAAGTACAAACGAAAGTACAAAAGAATGAAAGTAGGAAAGTACAAACAAAAGAACGAAAGTAGGAAAGTACAAACAAAAGTATGAACGAAAGTACAAACGAAAGTACAAAAGAATGAAAGTAGGAAAGTACAAACAAAAGTACAAACAAAAGAACGAAAGTAGGAAAGTACAAATGAAAGTAGGAAAGTACAAAGCGAAAGAACGAGTAGGAAAGTACAAACAAAAGTACTGAACGAAATTACAAAATTAATAAAAGTATGAAAGTATAAAGGTACTGAAAGAACAAATGAAAGTACTGAACACGAAATAACAAAAGTATGAACAAAAGTACAAAAGAACGAAAGAGAATTAAAAGTACAAAGAGAACAAAAGTGCATAACAACGAATTTACGAAAAGAAGGAAAGCATGAAAGAGCAAAAATACAAAAGTATGAACAAAAGTATGAAATTACTGAACAAAAGAGAGTACAAAAGAACAACAGTGCTGTAACAACATATGTACAAAAGAAGGAAATTACAAAAACTAACGAAAGTACAAAAGTACAAACGAAGGCTTGAATGAAAGTACAAATGAAAGAAAATACAAAAGAACAAACAAAGGTACAAACAAAAGAACGAAAGTAGGAAAGTACAAACAAAAAGTATGAAAGAAAGTACAAACGAAAGTACAAAAGAATGAAAGTAGGAAAGTACAAACAAAAGAACGAAAGTAGGAAAGTACAAACAAAAGTATGAACGAAAGTACAAACGAAAGTACAAAAGAATGAAAGTAGGAAAGTACAAACAAAAGTACAAACAAAAGAACGAAAGTAGGAAAGTACAAATGAAAGTAGGAAAGTACAAACGAAAGAACGAAGTAGGAAAGTACAAACAAAAGTACGAACGAAATTACAAAATTAATAAAAGTATGAAAGTATAAAGGTACGAAAGAACAAATGAAAGTACGAACACGAGAAATAACAAAAGTATGAACAAAAGTACAAAAGAACGAAAGAGAATTAAAAGTACAAGAGAACAAAAGTGCATAACAACGAATTTACGAAAGAAGGAAAGCATGAAAGAAGGTTTGAACAAAAGTAGGAACAAAATTATGATAGAACGACAGAAAGAACGAAAGTACTGACGGAAGAAAAGCTGTTAGATGTATTTCACATTTATGAGTTCTTCTTAACTACATTTTTTGGTGGCGATTTTCACAATAGTGTCGTTTTTCCAGTAACGAGCTACGGGATATATAGTGTCATGAACCGTGACTTCTTTTTTATATATATATCAAGTGTATTGCTGCTGTTTAACACTATATTCCAATTTATTTATATCATCCTATTGTTATAATATCTAAAACTATTTTCATTTTAAATGTCATTAGCTTGAGGTATAGCTAAATACTTTTTCAAAAAAGTAGCTTGACTGTAGTTAAACAAAAATAAAAATAACATATATAATATAAAGTATAAAAATGTAAAAAAGTCTGGTAAAACTGACCATTCACCAGCCACTGTGGTGAAAGTAAAAAAAACATTCCCTCCCCGACTGTGTCATTTACATTCCTGCTTTGGCGTAGAAACCTGCAGTGTTTTTTCATTCCAGTCTCCTCTTGAAAAACTCTGTAAATAATATTCAGGTGTTTGTGTGTATCTGAGAAAGAGAGAGAGAGAGAGAGAGAGATACACTTTTCAAGAGTTCTGCATCGAAGAGAAATAAATAATGTGCTCTTTCTGTCTCTGATTTGTTTAAATGAACAGAAACTGAACTGTACAAAGGAAATGAAAGAATTTAGGGAGGCTTTAGTGGTCTCTTTGTTTGACCAAGTGTGTGAGTATGTGAGAGAGAGAGAGAGAGAGAAGGGACGCTCATGATTTGCCACTGAGAGAAGTATGAAAAGCCTTCGGGGGATTTCCTCTAAAAGAAAGACCTCCTACTCTCCTCTGACCCTTTACTTTCCCTCCCTCCCTGAAAGAAATCACTTTACCGTCAAAACACTGCAGCCAGCCAACAGATTTGCCGTTTCGCTCTTGTACAAACTTGTAATAACTTGCTGCACAATGGCTGTAATCCACTATAGACCAGGTTTACTACCCTCCCCAAACCAGATAGCTTGGAATCACCTTTGGATGTGAGAAATCTTGGGAATGGTGCCATTGCATTTCCAGAACTAGATTTGGAGTTTCCTTTGTTAAGGATCACAGATTTGAAGATGACAGCTCAGTAGCCGGAACACTGTCGTCAAGATGGTAAATAAGACTTTTTTATTTGAGTTTCTACAAAACGTTTGTGATGTTGCACCAGTGACCTACTGAACTAATGATAACAAGGCCACTGTTGGGAGACAGACCAGTAAGGTGTTCCGATTTAGTACATTAGTCGTGCTAACGTACTTAACTTAAATTTTTCAAAATCCTAAAAGCTCTGTTGTGCTAGTCCTACTCATCTTTTCCAGAGTATATTCAGGTTTCGTTCTATAGCGTTTCATTTGTTATACATCTCTGAATGACTGATGATGTTTAGCTGAGAGTTGTACAGCCTACACAAGCTTTATGTTTTGTTTTGCTTGAGTTGGGCAGGTGTGTTTTATATCTCTGGTATAAAATGATTTACTCAGTGATTTACTTAGAGCAGGTATGTTCTGAGGTATGCAAAGCAGAAATTACTGCAGACTCCACTACACTCCCTCAGATAGCATCAGGAAGACTCGCAAACCTGAGTAAAGTTTTAGATGACATTTATTTGATGAACATGAAACAGGAATGTAATGTCTCTCTCTTTGGCGTAAGCCCAATCTGACGGTCCGAAGAAGTTGCACTCGGAACCATCAGATCCTGCCGGAGATAGGAGGCAGGGGTGAGGAGCCTACCCCCATGCAGGACGGGACTCAACATGTGGTGGTGGGGTGGAGGAGGTGTCAGTGTTAGCACACTGAAACAGCAATGTGATTGTTAGCAGACTTATAAAGCAATGGCTAACATGTGATTGGCTAGGAGTTACCTAGCTAATGGTGTGATGATGTACAGCTGCTAGTTCTCCCGCTAGAACTACGCTGCACTTACATTTACAATAGTGTTCAAAAGTTTGGGGTCACTTGCCTGAAATGTTTCTCATGATCTTAAAAACCTTTTGATATGAAGGGGTATGCTTATATGTTTGAAATTAGTTCTGTAGATAAAAATATATTTGTGCCAACATATTAATTTATTTATTAGACCCACCCCCCACAATGTTACTCAACCAATGGCATCAGTTGGGGGCGGGTGTAAACAGGTCACTCAAAACAAACACAGGAATTTTGATAGCGTTACAGTGACAAAGTTTACGAGAAATTTTATTTTGAAATGGCTTATAGTAAGAATGTACATTAACACTGAAAAAGTTGCATCAGCTTTTACTTAATTAATCTAATTTAACTGTAAACTTTGTCACTGTAACGCAATTCCTGTGTTTGTTTTGAGTGACCCGTTTAGGTGGGACTATCTGACTGTTTGAACAGCAGCAGAAGAGGGCGTTTTCGGAAATCTGTTTTGAAAAGGTTGCGTTCGGTGGCGCAGAAATTACATACTGTACTTCAACTATAACATTAAATTAATATAAATAACTTTATATTAAAATTAATATAATAACATTTTACAAGTTTACAAAGTTGTCCCCCAATCGTAAAGTCTAAAAACAAAAGTGTAAAAAATCTTTAGATCAGATATTTTGTCCAGGTTGTTAAAGTGAACATTATTAAGAGAAGGGCCAACTACCTCACATCACAATAAACATATAAATTATTTGTATGAAAGCAATATCGTAACTAAATAGAAATGAATCAATCGAACATACTGTTTTGTAGTTGCTCGGTTTTTTATCTGATAATGTAAATAGATGGTTTTGCATATAGTTATTACAGTTAAAGGCAGATTACAAAGTTGTAAGTCGGTGTGATAAATGTAATTCTCCATCTAGACACCCAATAGGTCAACAGGTCAAAATCTCTGCTTTGTGATACTATAGTTCAGGTTTTGACCTCTAGAGCAATATAGAGTGAATTTTGCTGGTGAATTGCCATTGTTGCTTGGCAAAACCTGAACAAGCGTTCTTGTTTGTGCATTTTCAACGAAGTGTACTTTGATTGTCCTGCTGCAATGCTAGAATATCCACATAGAAGTTTCAGGACTTTCTGTGAGAAATGGTGGATATGTTTTTGTGAGGGCTGCACACCTGCACACATGTATTCCTACACAGCGCCCAAACTGACCAGTTAACAGCGGCGTTCACTGGAGAAAAACACCATTAGAGCAAACTCTCACATTCATACTCACAAACAACACTCGTGCTGTGTTCGAGCTTGTTACGACCTCTAGCAGACCTTGGAAACACTCACACAAGTACACACATTAACACAACACACTTGAATGCACACTTCACCACATAAGGCACACATACAGCCGTCTGCAATGCTAACTTTCAAACTACACGTCCACACTGAAGTTGGTTTATTGTTAAAAATAGCAGAGTTTCTTTAAAACCGCTGGTTCTCCAGAAAACTGCTTTTTTACCCTGTCCAAAAACAGAATGGGAAATCTCATTTGATTCAGCCAGACCAGATAAAACTGGTGTTTTATGTCATTGTTTGGGTGATCTAAAACCTAGTGAGCTGCCTACATAGGTCGCTGCCTTCTAAGGCTGTATCCTTACCAAAATGCAACCTCATAAGTGACTGAAGCTATACTTTGGTTAGATGTGAACATTAGGCATCAGCATAGATGTAGAAAGAAAGTCCCGCCTTACAGGTGAAAGAGCCAATCACTTTTTAGATGCAGACTTCACCTGTCAATCAACTCGAGAACGCTCCTTTTAGATACAGACTTCACCTGTCAATCAACTCGAGAACGCTCCTTTTAGATACAGACTTCACCTGTCAATCAACTCGAGAACGCTCATGCGCATTAGCTATACAAGCCAGGAAGACTAGCTAAAGAAACACACTTTATGATACCAGTGTTGTCAGATTTGACTTCTCATTTGAAATATGTTCATCGATCGTAATCTTGACCAACCATTTTGGAGATTTCGGTCTTTCCCCATTCAGGTGCACTTGTTTGCCGCTTGTTTACATAGAAAAATAGCTGCCCGAGAGAGTTCCAAATAGGGCTGGGCCATTTGGTGATATGTATTTTTATTTACTTACTTACTTTGACATTGTTTGACTTGTTCCAAATAAAGAGGAGGCAGTTTTAATTGATGAAGTATTTAATTCACTTACTGGAGTTCCAAAAATAGGCATTGCAATATGGTTATTTAATATATAACACAATTATTATTGATTATCGTTAAATTGACTCTTATCAAGATATAGATTTTGGCCCCTAGTTCCAAAGATGGCTGCCGGTGGATTGACTTGCTAAAAGGCTTTGGTATCGAGTGTTCGACCGTAAGCATTCGCTAAGAGTTTGCATCAAAACCGAAGTATACTTTGGAGTGTAGAGCATAGGCAGCATTTCTGTTCGCACCTAGTGTGAAGCGCACTGACAATTCGACTTGCTTCTATAGAGTTTGAGATTAACATATTGCTAAGCTAAAGACGCTAAAGATCTTCTTGTGTCATCGGGCATATTGAATGATTTAAGTGAGCGTTGTTCTGTTCCAAAAACTTGTGAGCTGCCTTGCTGTCTACTGCCAGGGGCTGGACTGGTAATCTGGCATATCGACGCATTTTCCCGGTGGGCCGACGCATTTTTGGGCCGGTCAGGGGCGGACTAGCCATCGGAAGAACCGAGCGGTTCCGTCTGCACCGTTTTTCAATCGTTTTTCTATTATATTTCTTATTAAAATGTAACCTCGCAAGTTATGAAGTTATAACGCCCTACATAGGCAGCAACTACAAATAGCGAGTTTGGTGTTAGCATGTATGCTAAGATCACAGCATGTTCCTCTAAGCATTAAAATACATAGTACACACAAATATTTGGTAAAATAGTCCTTTTTTAGTTAGATTTAACTTTTTGTTAATGAATGAATTATATGTTTTTTTTGTGTTCTATTGCATATTTTTATTTCTCACACTTCGTCTGCCATCTTGGGGAATTAGAATTTGGCCATGAAATGTAGCTCACTGGGCTTTGAAAGAGAGCTCTAGTGTTGATTTTCAGATTTGTTTTGGCAAACTAAAGATGTTGGGTTACAGCTGTTGAAACACTGTCGGCTGTGAAGTATTAAGCATAGAAAAGTAAAGAAACATGAGTGAATGAGGGATATTTAGGGAAGATTTTTCTTGTTAAACTGCAAGGCTAATACAACACTTTACTGAGTGTAACCACACCGTGTCTGACATGTCATAAAATTCTTGAAAGTACTGGTGGCTGACATATTTTTATGGCTTTTTACCTCAAATAAATCAAGAGACAAATATCAACACATTTTCCTGGATTATGATGTGTCATGGATTGTTTCTTGGCAGCTTTTGACCCCTCTGAGATCCTGACGAGCAAACAAAGAGAACGTCTGCTTTCTATTAGCATGTTGTCCTTCATCCAGATGTTCACAGTCAGTTGCTGTCCCAGTGACCTAAAGGTTCAAAAAGGGATATTTCAATTCTTTTCATCTTTTCATTGTTACAAACGCTTTCTTCCGTGGAACTGAAAAGTAGATATCAGCCACAATGACTTCCATTGTATGATTTCAACTCATGTCCAACATCACACATGTCCATTTGTATTCAGAGGAAGAAAGAATTTCATATGGGTTTGGAATGACATTGAGTAAATGATGGCAGAATGTTCATATTTGGTTGATCACTTTATGGCTTGTTTATACAGGATGCATTTTTGCTCTATGTACAGATGCTTTCAAAATGTGCACCACATCTGTCCGCTTCAGTGTCTCGCGGCATGAGCACAGCATTATTACCCCTTAAAAGCGCTATATTGTGAAAAAAGTTTATGCTTAAAACGTTAAAGTCTTGGGTGCCTGGGTATGGCAGCGAGTATTGACGCTGACTACCACCCCTGGAGTCATGAGTTCGAATCCAGGGCATGCTGAGTGACTCCAGCTAGGTCTCCTAAGCAACCAAATTGGCCCGGTTGCTAGGGAGGGTAGAGTCACGTGGGGTAACCTCCTCGTGGTAACGCGCTCAAGCCATGTGATAAGATGCGCGGATTGACGTCTCAGATGTGGAAGCAACTGAGATTTTTCCTCCACCGCCCGGATCAAGGTGAGTTACTACACCACCACGAGGACTTTGGGAATTGGGCATTCCAAAATGGAGAGAAAAGAGGAGAAAAACAAACAAACAACAAAAAAATTAAAGTCTCCGTATACAAATGTCAGGCATATGAGGTGTCATTTGAAAGCTTAGAATCTGGAATGTTCATGATAACCATTGCTTCTGCGTTTTGTTACTTAAAATAACTAAATAAGGCTTCAAAACATTTGAAGCCTGGGAAGGAGGAGGGATGCCCGTCGCGGAGTCCTCGACACCGCCATCCACCCAGGGGAGCGCCGCTGCCATCCACCGGGGGAGGGAGTAAACTGACCGCCCGGACGCGGTGAACGGCCACCGTCCACGAGGCGAGTGGGGACTGGACTCCCCGACCGCCTGGAGCGATGGAGCCGCTGCCAGGGGCGGAGGAGAGCCCTGCCATCCCCCAGAAACACGGAGGGGTCGGAGGAAGACTGCCATCCTCGAGGGGAGGAGGGAAGTGTTCCCCGACCACCTGGAACGGTAGGGCCACTGCCAGGGGCGGAGGAGTGTCCCCACAAGTCGCCGAGAACATGGAGGGGCGTTCTGACCGCCGGGGGTCATGAGTCTGACTCCGGTCCGCCCGGGAAGAAGCGGCTGTCTCCAGCTAGGTCTCCTAAGCAACCAAATTGGCCCGGTTGCTAGGGAGGGTAGAGTCACGTGGGGTAACCTCCTCGTGGCAACGCGCTCAAGCCATGTGATAAGATGCGCGGATTGATGTCTCAGATGTGGAAGCAACTGAGATTTTTCCTCCACCGCCCAGATCAAGGTGAGTTACTACACCACCACGAGGACTTTGGGAATTGGGCATTCCAAAATGGAGAGAAAAGGGGAGGAAAACAAACAAACAACAAAAAAATTAAAGTCTCTGTATACAAACATCAGGCATATGAGGTGTCATTTGAAAGCTTAGAATCTGAAATGTTCATGATAACCATTGCTTCTGCGTTTATGTTACTTAAAATAACAAAATAAGGCTTCAAAACATTTGCGTTGAAAATTAGCGCCCCCTAGAGGTAATGGGTAGAAATATTTATATGTAAATAAATAGCACCTATATAGACAAGTTATATATCAAATGAAAGCTCTCATTCTCAGGACTGAGACTGAATAGTTAACTTTGTTGCCCTGATACCACAGATCAAAATATTTTCAAAAGGATCTCAAAGTGAAATATGATTTCTGTAAGATATCAAATACAAATGTCTCATTTATGTGCCAGTAACTGCTGCTGTGAGCCCCAAATAGCCAAAAACATTATATCTGCTTTAATCAAGGGCATTTTTTTTAAATAATGAGCCATTTTTTTTTACTTGTCTATGAGTTTGCTCTTCTGAATTATATAATGTTATATATTAAATGTCCAAAACAAAATATGCAATCCAGTAGGAAAAGCATGCAAAACAAATCATCAGAAAATATGTGTTCGACAGATCTCAGCTTTCTAATGATACTGAGTTTAAGCTTGTAGTCCACTCAGAGGCCGATATGTTCAATGAAACAACGAGGGGGGGGGTGTTAACTATCAACCATCTAGCTGTTTTGGAACACAATGAGGCGTCTTGTGAGAATGACCCCTTGGTGGTAATCTTGTCTTTTTTTGCGTTCCGTCTGCATTGCATTGCGTTGGTCAATATACATGCGTCAGACACAAGTCTTTCGGCCATTGCTAACTGTTTTTACACTGTCTTATGCCAGGGGCGCTGTGTGAAACTATAAACAATTGAACTTTTAAACACACTTTGGGAGACCCCTGCCATTTGTTCTATTTCGTTGTGCCCGTATGGCCATTTTTGAATGCAAGAGCATCCTGTTTGAACGACCTCTTAGGGTAAATTAGGCATTCAAATAGGGCGAGTTCTTGTGTTACATGCGAAACGTGTCAAATTCGCAAGTCGCAAGACCTCCTGCTTGAAGGCAAAAACGCATTCCCATTTAAACGACCCCTGAGGTTGCACTTACTTTTTATGAATTAGCAAAGGTCTACGGGTGTTAGTGAGCCTATAAATGCACCTTCTGCATATTTCGTTGCGCTCCATCTGTTATTTTCTAATGTGAACGCCCCCTAAAACCGTTAATCCTGCCCTCCTCTCTGCCACACTGTAGCTGACACAATGTTCAAGGAATTCACTTTAGGGAACTCTAAGTGATCTGAGCATGTCTTTTGTGTGTTTTGAGTTGCTAATATTTATTTTGGAAACAAGTCCCATGGCCTCCAATCAAGATCTAATGAAATATGGTATTCGGGATCATTTGGAGTCAGTTTTGCAGTCTTGGATCTCAGTGAGAAACCGCAGAGTTGTTGCTTCATCTGCAGGGCATACAGCGGAGAGAGTCAATAAAACATACAAGCTGTCAAATAAGTTGGCGAGACAGATGTGTTCGCAAGACATGCAAATGTCAAAGGTGATATATGACTAAAGATTTTACATGTTCTGGATGTAAAAGCATGATTACTGTTAGAGCTTTCACACCAACCAAACCAAACTCTTACATCAAATGCACCAAAAGATCAAGCATGAAGTACTTTTTAATTTCTACAAAGAACTTTTTAGTTTTTAGTTAGTTCAAAAACCACATCTGTCCTGGTACTTTAAAGAATCCAGAACCCAAAACACTGATCTGAAGAACTCATAATTAAACTTCAATAGCTTTTTTCAACTCCCAAAAAACCATACAGCCAACTTTAGAGCTTTATTACCCTCCTGAGACCCGAGTGTGACTGCTGTTTAAATGTAGGAATGCATTTATGAATGTTAATGAACAAAACTGTATTGCACAATGATAACAAAATAAAATGTATATTAAAATGAAATTAAATGACTCACAGATGTGCTAATGTTGAAAGAATTTCAAAATAACTGACATGTTTTTTTTTTGTACTTTTGAGGGAATATTGTCCCAAAGTCCTCATATGTGGACATCGTGTTTATCAGCGAGCTGACGCGCGGAAAATTAACTGATATTTTATAGCGGCATATCAAACGAAACTAGAGACTCTACTCTTTACAGCCAAACAGGTTTCAATGAAAAAAATTTAATAATTTTCTTACCAGAGGCACTTATGTTGCTGTTGCGCCCGTAGAAGCGCTTCAAGGAAATCAAGGTCATGTCATTGTGTCACGTGACTCTTGAGTCTTGTGAACAGAATTCAGTGGTATATTATTATTTTTAATTTAAGGCGACGTTCACACACACATCTCCATTTGACTACTCATTGATTTAGTATGTTTACAGCTCTCATGACCATTCAAGGGTTGCTGTATGATGTAAGGCAACCCTTGAAGAATCTTTGTCACATTGGACATTTATGCATACCATTTGAGCAACAGAAACACTCAGTAAATAAAGAGGTTACCACTGAGATGTTCGAGATGTTTGTGCGATGAGGGCGGACAGTGTTTTAAGAATGCAGAACATTGTGCCAAACTCCCTCTGTGAAGAGTTAAACTACAGTGGCATTGAGACAAAGACAACAGTGTCCTGAAGAAAAGAGGAAAGGAGGAGGAGGAGGAGGAGAGCCATGCTGAGAAGTTGCTGGATTTTGAGACTTTAGGAGGCTTACAGATGACGAAGTTCAGATTAAATTAGTGTTTATATCAAGAGAGCAGATCGACTTTTTAACTTCAACCACTTTTACAATTTTTGCATTCTTTGTGCTCTTCCGAAGTGATTACTGAGCTTCAAAAGAGGGTTTAAAGGCTGTGAGTGCCTCTTTTGTCCTGTGCCAAATGCACAAGTCAAGACATATTCTTTGAGCATAGCACACATGTTTTTAGACACTGTATGGTGCCTTACTATTTGCAATTCTGTTATATTTATCATACATTTTAATGCAACAGACCACAACAGTAAGGCTTTGAAATACCAAACGTTCCCTCACGAAATTTATTTGTAGTGAAAAGTTTCACAACAGATTTTCAAGAGATACAAGGTTGTTAAACAACGGCACTAATGTATGCTTTTGTAGAAGACATCAGAGTGATTTCAACTTAATTTTGAAAACATCTTGCTAACAGTAATTGCTGAATCCTCTGAAGTACTGTAATACACTGCCCACTAGAGGTAGACCGGCATTGCTGAGTAGTAACGGATTACATGTAACAGGATTACATTATCAGATTATGAATATCAAGTAGTTGTAATTGGATTAAATGACATTTTAAAATTCTCGTAATCAGACTACAGTTACTTTTTATGGATTACATGATTACATGTTACTTGGGCAACGACAGTAAATTGTTTATAATTTATTGATCATGATATTTGTTACATTTTTCACTAACTCAGCCAGCCTGTGATATGCATTCGGTAACTCTTCGAGGGTTTTCGGGTTGTGAAACTGCACACAGGTGAAGACGGAGGGGTCTGTATCAGCATATGACCACTGGATGTACAGAGATCATTTCACTTTTAAAGTGACATGCGGGCAAAAGCATCACTGTGCAATGTTAACTCTGCCTTCCAAAGGTTAATATCCTATCAACTGCAAAGGATTCAACATTTGATTTAAAGAAGCATTTTATGGGATGTTTGCAGTGTAAATGGTCATTGTTGGATTAATGTAATCCAGTTGCATTAGCGCTGTAAAATTAGTTTTGGTTTCGTGAATTGCTTTTGTACTCGGCTTCAAAAATGTAAATGAATGTACTTTTGCATTAGTGATTACTTTGAGGCTGATTTTGGGACATTGATTCTCATATTTAACTGGTCTGATCTCTTACCACACATGGATGGCGTTTGTTAGCAATAAAGAATTAATATATTTGTTTCTTTCTCTTTGTATTTTATGTTAAAATGGTACAACATTATCCAACTCAAATGCAAGTGCATCAAATAAAAGAGTTAGGTTGGAAGTAATAAAAAGTTATCTGCAGTAATGTAATATCTGCAATATTACATTACTGATTGAAATTTTTGTCATGTAATTTGTAATCAGTATCCGATTACTATTCAGAAGTAATCTACCCAGGACCGTAGACTGATATATCGGTTTTACAGATTAATCGGTGCCGATAGATGTATTTTGTAACTATCGGTTATCGACAAAATTCTACGCTGATATTTTATATTTATTTGTATTATTTCTTCATGTTTCTCTGTGGCCGGCACTATTCTACATATTGGAACGGCTTGTTATAACAGCTGCCTCGAGGTGAATAAAATAACCATCATTGGCAATATTCATCCACATTTTTTATTTGATTTTATCAGTGTTGGGTAAGTTACTTTAAAAAGTAATTAATTACTACCTACTAATTACATATTATACAGTGTAATTGGATAAGTATTTTCTTTGGACTTGTCTTATCTTGTCTATATTAGTCTATATTTGACTACCAATGGTGCCCCCTCAAAACAATTTTGTCCTATTGAAATAAAAAGGCAAATATGGGCTTAATCTGGACTGTAGCCAAGGCCAAAAAAATCACTGTTAAGCTCTTTAATAGAGTATTGTTGCACATGCTCATGCGACCCTGCATTCACATGCGTTGTGTCCATTTATTCATTTACATTTATTCATTTGGCAGACACTTTTATCCAAAGCGACTTACAAAAGAGGAAAACATAAGCTTCCATATACGCAATGCATAGTTTAAATGGATTTAAACTGACCAAATACTGTTCACAAGACTCCAGACTGTCTTTAAGAGTTAAACTTCTAGCGCACCAAAGTTGAAATTACCAGAAATAAAGTTGAAATTACCAGAAATAAAGTTGAAATTACCAGAAATAAAGTTGAAATTTCCAGAAATAAAGTTGAAATTACCAGAAATAAAGTTGCAATTTCCAGAAATAAAGTTGAAATGACCAGAAATAAAGTTGAAATTTCCAGAAATAAAGTTCCAATTTCCAGAAATAAAGTTGAAATTTCCAGAAATAAAGTTGAAATGACCAGAAATAAAGTTGAAATTTCCAGAAATAAAGTTGAAATGACCAGAAATAAAGTTCCAATTTCCAGAAATAAAGTTGAAATTTCCAGAAATAAAGTTGAAATTACCAGAAATAAAGTTGAAATTACCAGAAATAAAGTTGAAATTACCAGAAATAAAGTTGAAATGACCAGAAATAAAGTTGCAATTTCCAGAAATAAAGTTGAAATGACCAGAAATAAAGTTCCAATTTCCAGAAATAAAGTTCCAATTTCCAGAAATAAAGTTGAAATTTCCAGAAATAAAGTTGAAATTACCAGAAATAAAGTTGAAATTACCAGAAATAAAGTTGAAATTATCAGAAATAAAGTTGAAATGACCAGAAATAAAGTTTAAATTTCCAGAAATAAAGTTCCAATTTCCAGAAATAAAGTTGAAATTACCAGAAATAAAGTTCCAATTTCCAGAAATAAAGTTGAAATGACCAGAAATAAAGTTCCAATTACCAGAAATAAAGTTGAAATTACCAGAAATAAAGTTGAAATTTCCAGAAATAAAGTTGAAATGACCAGAAATAAAGTTGAAATTTCCAGAAATAAAGTTGAAATTTCCAGAAATAAAGTTGAAATGACCAGAAATAAAGTTGAAATGACCAGAAATAAAGTTGCAATTTCCAGAAATAAAGTTGAAATTACCAGAAATAAAGTTCCAATTTCCAGAAATAAAGTTGAAATGACCAGAAATAAAGTTCCAATTACCAGAAATAAAGTTGAAATTTCCAGAAATAAAGTTGAAATGACCAGAAATAAAGTTGAAATTTCCAGAAATAAAGTTCCAATTTCCAGAAATAAAGTTCCAATTTCCAGAAATAAAGTTGAAATGACCAGAAATAAAGTTCCAATTTCCAGAAATAAAGTTGAAATGACCAGAAATAAAGTTGAAATTTCCAGAAATAAAGTTCCAATTTCCAGAAATAAAGTTGAAATTATCAGAAATAAAGTTCCAATTTCCAGAAATAAAGTTGAAATTACCACAAATAAAGTTGAAATTTCCAGAAATAAAGTTCCAATTTCCAGAAATAAAGTTGAAATTACCAGAAATAAAGTTCCAATTACCAGAAATAAAGTTGAAATTTCCAGAAATAAAGTTGAAATGACCAGAAATAAAGTTGAAATTTCCAGAAATAAAGTTCCAATTTCCAGAAATAAAGTTGAAATGACCAGAAATAAAGTTGAAATGACCAGAAATAAAGTTCCAATTTCCAGAAATAAAGTTGAAATTTCCAGAAATAAAGTTGAAATGACCAGAAATAAAGTTGAAATGACCAGAAATAAAGTTGAAATTTCCAGAAATAAAGTTGAAGTGACCAGAAATAAAGTTGAAATGACCAGAAATAAAGTTGCAATTTCCAGAAATAAAGTTGAAATTACCAGAAATAAAGTTCCAATTACCAGAAATAAAGTTGAAATTTCCAGAAATAAAGTTGAAATGACCAGAAATAAAGTTGAAATTTCCAGAAATAAAGTTCCAATTTCCAGAAATAAAGTTCCAATTTCCAGAAATAAAGTTGAAATGACCAGAAATAAAGTTCCAATTTCCAGAAATAAAGTTGAAATGACCAGAAATAAAGTTGAAATGACCAGAAATAAAGTTGAAATTTCCAGAAATAAAGTTCCAATTTCCAGAAATAAAGTTGAAATTTCCAGAAATAAAGTTGAAATGACCAGAAATAAAGTTGAAATTTCCAGAAATAAAGTTGAAATGACCAGAAATAAAGTTCCAATTTCCAGAAATAAAGTTGAAATTTCCAGAAATAAAGTTGAAATGACCAGAAATAAAGTTGAAATTTCCAGAAATAAAGTTGAAATGACCAGAAATAAAGTTGAAATTTCCAGAAATAAAGTTGAAATGACCAGAAATAAAGTTCCAATTTCCAGAAATAAAGTTGAAATTTCCAGAAATAAAGTTGAAATGACCAGAAATAAAGTTGAAATTTCCAGAAATAAAGTTGAAATGACCAGAAATAAAGTTCCAATTTCCAGAAATAAAGTTGAAATTTCCAGAAATAAAGTTGCAATTATGCGGAGTGCTCAGGAGGATATACAGTACATGCAGCAAACACCCAGATTTAATTTATGACTGAACAAAATGTGTTATTTATTGGTTGTGTGCGTGTTTCTAAACACTGAGTGTTGAAACCATCCACAAAAGCCTCTGAATTATTGACAAATGATCTTTGATGTGCTTCAAACATTAGATTGAAGTGTATTAGAATTATAAGGAGACATGAGATATGAGAGTTTTAGCATTAAAACGGTGCTGCTATGAATGAAGTGAAGGTGAGAATACCACAGAGCATCTGTTAAACATTATTTGCTCTGGAAAGAGTGTGTTTCCTAACATTTGCAGATATAAAATAAGCCTTTAATTAACTTTACAAAGTTCAGCCAAGAGCTGAGTCTAAGGCCAGACTGGCTGTTTTATATAAAAACACTGGGAAATGTAGTTGACAATCTCCTGAATGCAAATTCCAGACTGGAGGAACAATGCCAGGCCCAAGACTTGGGATCCTGAGGATTTGTTAAATGAAGTTTGATTTGGATGTGGTTGGAACAGCAAGGTGTGGATGTGTAATGGGAAAGGACGGGGGGTAAATGGAACAACGGGCCCGGAGCCATGAATGAGAGAGCGGTCTGGACCGGCAGAATGAGTGTTTACTGAAGACGAAAAGGATCGGATGGGAAAGTCAGCCAAATGACCGGAGGGGTTCAACATGGGCTCAAACAGGACCACCCTGGACGAGACGCTTGCTCGCGCTAGACAAACCACTTCAGTTAACAATTAAACTTAGAGACTATTGTGTCTTTTTGCCATTATTAATCATTAAACCTATCGTCCACGGCCCTATCCTACAAAGTTGGGCAAGTTCTGAATTTGTAACTGACCTTCTCCTATCCCAGATTAATCTGCAGAAAGTTCATGAAGCCATTTGTAGTTTGATTTCCTGAAAAGTGTGAACACAGCGGATTTATTTCATCAGTCCGACCAGCTCGACACATCAACGTAGGCTCAACCAATGGTGTCAATTTGGGGCGGGACTATTCGTTTTGCTTAACAAAAATGGAATGACAAGAAATGTAAGTGCAGCGTGTTCTAGCGGGAAGACTAGCAGCTGCACATCATCGCAACATTAGCTGGGTAACACCCAGGCAATCACATGTAAGCCATCGCTTTATAAGTCTGCTCATAATCTATCACATTGCAACCTCCTCCACCCCACCACCACAGGTTGAGTCACCCCCCTGCATGGGGGTAGGCTCCTCGCCCCTGCCTCCTATCTCCGGCATGATATGACGGTTCCAAGTACAGCAACTTCGGACCGCCAGACGGGGCTTAATTTACTTCAAATTCACCCTCTCAGTTCACATCTGAATGGTGCATAACTATGCTGTTCTAATCATGTTTAAGTCCATGTTTAATATTAAAGATAAGATTAAAATAAGTATTTATTAATCAAGTCTAGTGCAGATAAATCCAGACAGGACGTCATCTAGTCATTTAGCAGACGCTTTTATCCAAAGGGACATACAAATGAGGAACCTCAATGTGTGAGTACTTCACAGATGAGAACACGGCCAGACCGACATCTGATGTCTGTATCACACAATGACTGTCACATTTACGCTTAAACTGAAAATGTAGTGGTGAGTGTGCGATCTCTTAGTAAAGTACACATCCCTCCTCAAAAAACAAAACAATAAAACACATGATTTGAGGTATTAATCATGTCTGAAGCGCACACGGGACATGGCAAAGTTAGTATTGAATTATGAACAATATAAAAAGTGTACTTCCAAACACCACTTATTATAAATACTGTAAACACACGGTTACATAATAAACAGGGGATTTATCTTTGTTTGTTTTTCCTTTCCAAGCAGACATAAACTTCCTCTGTGAGATCTCACTGAGGTCCTGTAATCATCTTTTACAGGAAGACACTAATATGTTTGCTGAGCTAAACGTTTAAAAGTATAGTTCACCAAAATGAGAAGACCATTCTGTCAATATTTACTCACCCTCATGTTGTTCCAAAACCCCTAGGACTTTTGTTCTTCATGCAGAACACAAAAGGAGATGTTTATTAGTGCTGCTCTTATCCAGAAGCACCAAAAGGACAAACAAAGTACCATTAAAGTATTATAAAAGTGGTCCTATGACGTGTGCATTGAAAAGAATGAAATCACTCTTTAAAGCCATTTTCTATATATATGGAAAAAACATCTTGGACATTCTGCTATACATAATTCCTATTGTGCTTCACAGAAGGGTTTCGAAAGTCACGAGGGTGAGTACATTATTGGGTGATCACTGAACTATCCCCACATATCACGCCTGAAGTATACATTTCTTCCACGGTTAATCGTTGCACTGGGTTGCATAAATAAATAGTTTCAGTGGACGTCCAACAATTCTGCAACAGATTTTCTCTATTTAAGGTTCATCCAAGAGCATTCAGATTGGAGAAGAACATATTTCACTCATTTTCCACGCAGCATTCCCACACTCTTAAACGATTCCAGGTCAGACACTTGAAACTTGAACCCAGTATCCTCATTAAGGCGGACTGGCGGAGAAATATGCATGATAAATATTTGGGAGAGCAAATGTGAGTCAGACATTCATATGTATATCACAGTAATCAATGAATGTTTTTATATTACAGACATATGTTCTGTACATAAACACTTTTAATCCCTCTCAGACCATGTGTTTTCTTTGTTCTCTCTCGTTTCACCAGTCTGTTCACGAAACAAACCTCCCTGCGTGAGGTACAGCATCTCAAACGAGGTGCATCTTGGACTTTTGAGAGCCCACACTGACTTCACATGGTGCACAACAGAATAGAAACACGTCAGGATGGATTTGATGAGAACAAGGCTGTGAAACCTTAACATCACACAAGCTTCATTGTCTCTTTGTCTGGCTTTGTAACAATTGAGATTTAGGAGGGGTTGATGTCATGAAAAGATTTTTGCCACAGGCAATTGACAACAACCTCATTTGACTTCTTTTAACAAAGCATCCGGGCCTTCTACACAATGGTTGTAGTATCATGTATCCTTATAGGTAATCCTGGATATGTCTCATACAATGAATACACCACTAACTCAGGTTCTCAACCCCATATGGACTTTTTACGTTTTGTTAAGAATAAATATGCATCTTCCTTTATGCTTGAAATATTTACATTTATGCATTTTGGCAGACGCTTTTATCCAAAGCGACTTACAGTGCACTTATTACAGGGACAATCCCCCCGGAGCAACCTGGAGTTAAGTGTCTTACTCAAGGACACAATGGTGGTGGCTGTGGGGTTCGAACCAGTGACCTTCTGATTAACAGCCCTGCGTTTTAGCCACTATGCCACCACCACTCCAATATCATGTGAAATGTACTGTAGGTTAAAACTGCCACAAAAGGTGAATAAGCAGAAGTGTTGCTGATCAAGTGCCCTAAAACTGCTAGTACAGTCTGCTTGCAGATATTTGTGCAAAGCCAGATTAAGCACCCTTGCTTTAAGACCAAATACCGATCCCAGTTGGATATAATAGTGGCGATAAAATGCATTTTGCACAATTTTTAAAGCAAAAAGTTCTTCAGGTTTCAAAGTTCAAATTTCAGCATCAGCACAAAACACACCAAAAGCCTGAGTGTCTAGAAGAACCTGGAAGAAGCCATTCATTTTGTGGGATCCTAAAATTTATAGCTTTATTCTGTAATGTGAGTGGGGGTGTTGGTGTGGGGTCCGAATTTTGGAAGCTAAAAAAATGTGTTACAGACCAAAAAAGGTCTCGAATAACTCACAAATAAATCTCTCTCCTTCTCTGTTTCTCTCTCTCTGTCTCAGAACCCTTCATCTCTGGACTGGTCCATTCAGAGCACTCTGTCGTCTCTTTTTCCGCCGTTTGAGGCTACCGCTCCTACCGTTCTCAGCCAACTCTTTCGCACCATTGAGGAGCGTTACCATGGAGATGCACTACAGTGCCTGATGAACTTCCTCATCCCAGCAAAACACATCCTAGAGATTGTGCAACAAGCTGCGTGTGTGAGTACTACACGATAATCACAACACAAAAGAGTGTCAGTGCCAGAGATTTCAAATTCAGCTTCCAATGGTGTACTTATTAAGTGAATATATTGCTAATTTAAGGATTCAAATAAAAACTAAAAAGATCATGCATTCATCATTTGCTCACCCACACATGAGCTACCTGGACTCATGGAAACATGTTACAATACCTGAATGATTTTGCATTGCTGCTTGTACATATCGTGGCAGTTTCCTGGTGAAATGAACATTAGAGGCGCTACAACAACAACTTACATTTCCTTTCACACAAATCAGGAGTAAAACTCCAAGCTGATATATTGTAATGTTTCCATTACCAACTTAATTTACAAGTTTGTTTGAACATGATCAAATTGCATGGTACCTCAACTGATAGAGCATTGCACTTGTGATGCAAAGGACCAGGGAACGATTCCTGAAGAGCATCCGAGTGGACACATGATCCAAAAGTCTCATAGAAGCACATTGGAGTATTAACCTTAAAAATCTGTTTGGGAGGAAATGTAACTCACTTTTAGCACCACTCAGTGGACATTTCACCTCAGAACTGCCACGATACGTGTAAGGAGCTCGTTTCGTCTTGTGATCTGGCTCCACATGACATGCATTTGCATTCAGCATCATTGACGTCAAACCTAGCATGACACATCTTCATGTGTCATATATGATTGTCAATGAGATCTGATAGCTGCAGCAGAGAGACATTTTTTTTGAATAACATCTTCAATCTGTTTCTCACACAAGCTATCTTATGACTTGGAATTTAGTGCACATGTCGTATGGACTACTTTTATGGTACTTGGAACGATATGGACTCTTTTGTCAGGAGTAAATCATGACAAAAGTTTTATTTCTCTTTGAACTATCCTTTTAAAAGTAAAGGTTCACTGATGTAAGATGAAAGCAGTTTCCTGTGCAGTCTTTCCTTCCATGTGGATTTTTATCTTCAGAGGGAACAAAGGCCTTCCGAGATATTTGTTTCTAAAGGCAATTCAAAAATGTTTGCATGCAAGACACTAAAAGGCATCTACAAAGTTAACTTAATAGATTAATCCAAGCCATTTAGGATTTAGTGGTTATAAAGTGAGTGAGTGGTGGCGTAGTGGGCTAAAGTACATAACTGACATAATAATCAGAAGGTAGTTCGATCTGGAAGATTGTTCGATCCCCACAGCCACCACCATTGTGTCCTTGAGCCAGGCACTTAACTCCAGGTTGCTCCGGGGGGATTGTCCCTGTAATAAGTGCACTGTAAGTCGCTTTGGATAAAAGCTTCTGCCAAATGCATAAATGCAAATGTAAATAAAGTCGATCAGTCCAATCCAGTCGGCCAGTTAATCAACTGGCTCCTTCTCTCTCCAAATAGGCTGCATACTCTGATGTCCTGTTCTGCTGTGAAGGCTGGCCGCTGTGCCTGAGAGATCGTGTGGTGATCCAACTCGCCCCCATCAACCCTTTACTACTCCGACCTGGAGATTTCTACCTGCAGGTGGAACCTTTTGGAGATCAGTCAGCCCGAATTGTCCTCAAAAGCCTCCTTGTGCAGGATGACCTCCTGTTGCAGGAGAATCTCAGCTCCAGGGTGCTTGAAGGTCCTGCAGTCGAGGGGATACCTGTATCCGAAACGTCCTACCCTTGCATTTTCACTGAATCTTGGTTAAAAGAAATCAACGAGGGACGCCATGGTACACCGCTAGGTCAATGTGTGCTTTCTTCTGACCAGGGGGTTGTGAAGGTACCTTGGGGTGAAGTTGCCCACCCAGAATTCCTTGACACACCCAAAACAAATAGCTGGTCTGAAACACAGACATGCTCAACCGCAACTCTCAGCGTTGACGAATTTCAGGCTGAGATGTCGAGGAACAAAGCTCATCCACAGATACCTGCAGAATTCTTACCACTTGAGATAGAAAATAGGATTCTTCCAGCAAAAGATGGGATGTCCATGTCTGTTCAGCTTGTTGAAGGTGACTCCAGATTGGCCAAGGTTGATCAAGGACACCCAATCAGCAATTTTGTTGGAAAACCGGTTGGTTGGGTCTCTCCCAATACCTGGGACAGCAGGCATAACCGAGAGCAAGAAGGAGAATATGTGGATCTGTTGGAGTTCATCAAGGACAAAGAGACTTTGAGCCTAAACCAAATAGCGATGCCCGCAAAATCACTGAGCTTCAAGCTAGTCAGTACAGCTCAGCCAGCACCAATAAACAACACCAACTTGTGTGGTGAGGACTTTAGATTTCCGGTTGAGAACTGCAACCCTTGCTTGCCAAACATGCTGCTCTCGAAGGGCATGCAAAACAATCCAGAATTCAAATGCAGGTATCGGCAGTCGTACATGGCAGCTCTCCGAAACCCTGTGAATTTTGAGAGAGCAAGTATGCTGCCTCCCTTGGATGAAACTAGGCCATGCATAGTGGACACCGAGCCAAGTAGTGAGGAATATGGTCTTGGCCTCAGACTTAAACTTTCGAGTTGCACATTTGACCAGACACCAAGCCAAACAGGCAGAAACCCAATACAATCCTTTAAGAATTCAGAGACAAAACTCTGTCAGAACTCAACCCAGCTGAGTCAGAGCACATATCATGACCGTAGTTCAATAGAAAACACAGAGTTTCTTGACCAACATATGACACAGCTGAGCCCCAACATGGTCCAAGCAAGACAACAACACAAGTCATTCTTTGCTGGGCAACATGATCTTCATCAGACTGTACTGGGAACTAAGGCAATACCTGACAAAAGACAATATTGTCTGAATGAGTCAATTAGACAAGATCAGTTTCACATACGGACTAGCAGCCAAAAGCACGTAAAAACACAACACTTACCCAAAATGGGACTCAGGGCTTTACCTGACCACAGTGGTCACAGACAAGATGCTAATCTGTGTTTGCGGAGATTCAATCCAATTCAGCATCCACAGATCCCTGAACAAACACTTCCTCTATTTCAGTCCCAATGCAGTCAGATCCTGTTCCAAAATGAGAATAGTCCTTTGGATTGCAGAATTCTCTGTGGTGGCATACAGCGTGAAAGTGGCCCAGGTTCACCTGTGAAAGTGTTGAAAGTACCAGGTAAAAGCAGGTGTAAATCATGCTCTTCATCTTATGTCTCCGAAGCAACGAGAGAGTGTCTGCACAGACCAACCAACAGAAGCCACAGTGATGTCTGTCCAGAGATCATCCCCGCCTTGACTGTCATTCAAGCAATAAAGCACACGACTAATTTGGTATCCCCCAAATTAAACAGGCGACAAGAAGCGAGAAAGGGTGAGTATGGTTAGAACTCTGCAAAGACAAACATGCAACCTGGCCTCATTGAATCACGTTACTATACCTACATTTTTGCAAAATAATTTTTACTTGACTCGTTATATGTAGTGCTGCAGTTCCTGGTGAAATGAACCCCAAAGGCAAAGGAAATTAACCCTAGAACAACGACTTTTGCTCACTTTCATACAAATCGCAAGTAAAATATTAGATTATTAGTTCATAGACACTTTTCACTTTGTCCTTCACATAATGCTAGTTAAATGTGCAGTAGCTTAACTGATTGAGCGTTGGACTTGCGATCCAAAGGTCCTGGGAACGAGTCCTGAAGACCACACGAGTCGACACTTAATTCGAAAGTGTCATGGAAGCGCCACAAAATGACATGGTTGCGTTTTTCATCTCACATTTGCTTTTTCTGACACTATCGGATAGGTTTAGGTTCAAAGTTTAGGTTTTTAAGACAATAGAGTATTAACTTAAAAACCTCATCTTTTAGGAAGACCATTTAACCTGCTTTTATCGCCAAATAGTTTACATTTTAATTTGGATCTTGAGCAAATTAATGAGTCATGTTTTTCATGAACTCAGGCTCCAAACATCACATTCATTTGTGGTTATGATTTGTTTTGTGAAGCGTTATAGGCATCTCGAGGAAGACAATGAGACAAAATATTCCACTAATTGTGTCTGTGGGGAGAAAGAATAAAAGACATACAGGTTCCAACTATTCCTTTAACTAATTACGTACAGATTTTAACCCAAATCTCATTTTGTTCTTGAAAGAACATCTGAAGCAAAATGATGTCGGCTAACAGGACTCCTTACCCTTTAATCATAAACATGTTCAAACATGACTGATGAAAAATCAAGCCGTTTTCCTTTAATTATGAGGCTTTGTTTGTCTAGACCAGGGTCAGGAACCAATTTGTGTTCATATATTTTTTTGCTGGTCTCCATAAAATTACTTCATTTTACATTTGTTCATGAAAAAGTTCACTTCCTTATAGGAAACATAAAAAATATTTGAATGATAATCGCCTTAAGGAAATATTGTGATATCCAATTATATCGTCAACCCCCTGCCAAGTGTCAGTGAATGTTTTAGATTTTTGATTTAACTATATAAATTGTATTAATTTATTAAAACATGACAAACTTAAACAAAAGACATATATACATTTAAATAGCACTTTAAGCAAAATGAAAAAAGCAATTAAAATAACTCTCCAACCGACCATTTGTCATCACGCAAGCATCCGTCAACGATAACAGGTGAAAAATTACTAATAGCCTATAAAAAGACAATTATAAATGTAAAGATAATAATAATCCTAATAAAAAGCTTAATAAATTCCCTTGTGTTCTCAAAATAATGCCGCCAAATGTGTGTTCTTATCAAATGTGTTTGTGTTGCGTTTTGGTAAAACAGTTTATGCTGCCTAAAGAAAAAGAATGGAGCTCAATTTTACGTTCAACGTGTCTTATATTGTTTTATGATTTTATCACTTTTGTCTTTGCTTCTTTAATACAAAGATACCTGTATATATTACTCAACTTGCAGAGTTGCGTTCACAATGCGTAAGAGCGAACTGCTCCATGGAAATAAAGCGAATTAAACTCACAGCACCTCCTGAGATGATTAGAGATCATGTGCAGAATTCTCATAGACGAGATTATTCTTGCAAACAGTTTTTAGACGAATGAAACAGAGAAAAAGGAGTGATAACTTTACATGTGTGTGTTTCACGAGACAGGGTCCCGCTGCACGCCTCTGAACAAACAGTGCATCAGACACGAGCATTGACGGCTTTTCTTGTGTCTGTTTTTATATAATAAAATATTATAAAGTTTTATCAAGCTCGTGTCTTGTGTCTAACATCAGGTGTCACTCCGAGATGTCTTACAGGTCGCCCTCCTACATCAGCAGAATTACTCGCCAATGCGCATAAAAAATCAGCATTTCAAACCTTGTTCACCAGGAGTAGGCTGTCATTGACTTCAAGCTTTGCAATCGCACCCACACCTTCAGCAGGACAATTATCTCTAGAAAGTTTTAAACTAACATGTTTTGGCAAATAGTGAGACACCCTACGAGCCACTTGATTTTTAACAAAGAGCCCCTTGTGGCTTGCGATTCATAGGTTCCCGACCCCTGGTCTAGATGCAGTCAGTGTTGAGAATCCTCACAACATCATTTTACAAGCTTGCAACAAACGGCACGACACAGATCGGCTGATTTACAGAAGACCTTGACCCTTCTCAGAAAATACACCCATCTAAAAGGTCATCTTAAAAGAGTTCAGTGTGACACAGGTCAAAGGTCAGCAGTGCGCACTGCGTTCCACATGGGGAATATCTGGGCTCATTCATTTGATCTCTCTCTTGAGCTGAACAGAATGAAGCATTCATGGTGACCAAGTGCCAGAGCAAGAGACAAAAATAACTACATCCTCCCCCATTTTAAGGGGGAGCTTTTTGATGTCTTTCTAAATGGGAAGAGAAGGGCCACTGCTTTAGTCCTGTACATTTTCTAAAGACTATCTCAACAGCTCCATCTAGCTGAAGAACATGTGACACATACAAACAACTAGATTTTGGGTCATGCTCAAATTAAGTATTCACTAAACAGTATTGACAATATAGTTGCTCTTTTTTTTATGAAGCTTGCTCATCTGGAAAAGCTGTCACTCCGCTACCTCCTGTTGTTAATGGAGTCGAGCTCCAGACATCTGACTGTGATCAGCTCTTGATGGGTCAGTGTGAGAATGGATTACTCTCTCAGGACCCCACAGTCAAAAGTCTTCTCCAGCTGGGCATTATCTGTCTGCCAGGCAAGTCTGCTGCTTTACATTGTGTTTGATTTTACTCAACACTTTTTAACCGTTAATGGATAAATGATGGTGCTTGTTTAATGCACTGTACACATATACTGTATGTTGCACTTGGTGGTGTGGCATAATGCCATAATTTCTCAACACAAGTTCTCACAAGTTCTCAGGGATTCATGACATCCCTTACAAACAATCTAGAGTTCTGACAAACTTGCCGCAAATGTCCCCCTCGATATTTTCGAATGCAAATGAGCTTGCGATTTGCCACAAATGTTTGCCAGAAGTTTGCAGCTCTTCACCAATAGAGGTGAACCTGAAGGCGACAAAGAAGTATTTGCCGGAAAGGTCATTTACATGTGAAAATAATGAGTGCTGAATTTGCAGCAAGTTTGCCAGAACTTTCGGTCTTTGTAAGGGAATGCCAGTACTAAATTAAAGGTGCACTCACTTTTTTCCTCATTAGATGTCCTAAAGACATTAATGGTAATTTTGCAATCAAGGGCGTAATTTGTCTTGAACACTGGGATCTACACCCCTGCTTGCAATATATATATATATATATATATATATATATATATATATATATATATATATATATATACAGTATATATAGGAAATAATGAGCACTCACATTCAAATGAAGACTCCAGTTATATCAGTAACCTTATAAAAACTAGTTTAATCTACATGTAGAGGGTCCACACATGGGGCGGCTGTGGCTCAGGTGGTAGAGCGGGTCGGCTACCAATCGCAGGGTTGGTGGTTTGATTCCCGGCCCACATGACTCCACATGCCGAAGTGTCCTTGGGCAAGACACTGAACCCCAAGTGGCTCCCAATGGCAGGCTAGCACCTTGCATGGCAGCTCTGCCGTCATTGGTGTATGAATGTGTGTATGAATGTGTGTGTGAATGGGTGAATGAGTCACAGTGTAAAGTGCTTTGAATACCGTTAAGTTTAAAAAGGCGCTATATAAGTGCAGACCATGTTAGAATCACATGACCAGCCAAATACTACTCACTTAATTTCAGTATCCGTCCCATTATTGGACACTTTCACTCATTGATTAAAGTAATCATGGCTGACGGTGAATTCTACATTTGTACAATGACATCTGAAATGGAAAATGATTGATTTTAAATGATGCCTAATGAAGCCACTAGGTGTCAGTGTATCAGGATATATATCAAAAGATATATTGTCCTCTTGGTATTATTATCTGAACCACCACTGTACTGCCACAATACATAAAAATGTTAACGTTTATGGCAGGAAATATTAAAGCTCTGATTTCTCTTCAAATCTAATTTTATGGCTTTTCCTCCACACACATTAGCTCAAACACACACACACACAAAATATGAGCAGTGTGTTAACTGCTGCTAGTTTGAACTCGGTTGTTCTATCATCACCAGGCAGTCGTGACAGAGCTGGCCGAGCTGTGGTTGAGGTTTGTGGGGGCAGGAAATGCTGGGCATCCTCAAAACTCTCTACTTTTGGTCTTTGTAGACTGCTGCTCTACCTGCACTCCATTCCGAGGTAACTAATAAAAAAAAACTGTGCTCAGTCACCACAAGGTGGCAGAAAGTGGCAGTATAATTTACAGTATATCCAGTATCAGGGGATTATCCACTTTGAGTGTATGTACATGTACAGTAGGGTACAACATTCTGAGACTTTATTTGGAAAATATGTCCATAAATTATAATATATACGCCATCCCATATGATAAAAAATAAATAAATACATAAATAATTGGTCCACTGAGACTACTATAGAAAATGCTTATATTTTGCATTATTTTCTAATATATTTATTTATACGTTGTAATAAATTCTATTATCAGCATGAAAATTTTAGTGAAAAGTTGACCCTAACTAACCCTAGCCCTAACCTTAAATTTCAGAATTCTACGTTTTTAGTATGTGTCTCTTTTATTTTATTAAGAGATGCACTGAGAGCTGGCATGAACAAACCTGATGATCATGTTATCCAGTATAATCCAGTATGTTTATTGTGTGTTTCAACGAAAGCAAAGAAGCATGACCTTTTGCAAAGTTAGAACTTTTATCAGAGACTGAGAAATGGTAAACTTTTCAATATTTCATCCTTATTTTACATAATAACTTTGCTTAAAACATTCTGTTCATTTACATGATTAAATGAAGGGGGAAAAAACAGATTTTCAGTATGGTCTCAGAGTTTTGGATCACACTGTATACTCTTAGCCACAGTGGTTTATAAAAAGCAGATTGTAAAAATTCTTGTAAATAAGTTTATTGACATGGCCTGGAAATATTTTATTTTAAGCCATTAGTGTACACTCAAAGAGTAGAATGTATCTCTTCAACATATTTTACCAGTGTTGTAGTCCAGTCCGAAACCAGATTAGGTCGAGTCCAAGTCGAGACCGAGACCAGAGTAGTCGAGTCCGAGACCAGAGTAGGTCAAGTCCAATTCGAGACTGAGACCAGAGTAGGTCGAGTCCAATTCAAGATCGGGACCAGTGTATGTCGAGTCCAAGTCGAGACAGAGACCAGAATAGGTCGAATCCAATTCGAGACCAAGACGAGAGTAGGTCGAGTCCAAGTAGAGTCCGAGACCAGAGTAGGTCGAGTCCAATTCGAGATCAAGACCAGTGTATGTCGAGTCCAAGTCGAGACCGAGACCAGAGTACGTCGAGTCCAAGTCTGAATCTAAACTGCCTTGTGCAAAATGTGACCAAATATGGCAATTTACTCCTGAGCAATTTATTGTGAATCTTTTTAACCAATTCAACACACACATATATGATATTTAATAAGGTGTGTGTTTATGAAGGATGGAGGTACGAGAGCTGGGACTGACCGTTGTGATTGACAGCAGGAAGTGCCCTTTGCCCTCTGTGTTCTATCAGTCTCTGCTCATGGTTCAGGTGAGAAACAGCCAAGAAAAAAATCAATATCACTAAAAACAACACAAACGTATTTCAGATCTTTCATATGCACATATTTCTAGAGTTGTTCACTTCATTCCATGATCACTATGTTACTAATAAAAATGAAGCAATCTAAGTGGATAATTATTCCCACACTAGCCTGTCTCTGTTGTGTGTGTAATGCAGGAGCAGGCTCTTCATGCAGTGCACACTATCTTGATGCTTGTTGATAAAGATGTAAATCCTCGACCGGAGAGACATCCCGGTCTGCAGGTAATTAACACACCCAAACACTCTCATTTTCACCAGCAATTACACCTTCAGGGGAACACACTGTAATCAGTCAAAAGGGGTGTTGGATTTCACACTGGTCTGCAAAGCACACATTTAATGATATCCGTTAGATCTGAGTTCATCTGAGTTCAGCTATTTTCCCAGAAGTGTAGCTCTTCCAGTAACAGGATAAGTTTTACGCTACATGCATTCTGTGGAATTGTATTGCGCATGCAGCCGAGCAACCGAAGGAATTTAACCTGCTCACACCGTCTCTCTCTCTTTAGAAGTCCAGAACATTTAAGTGAATCATCTCATTTGGACGGTTCATGTAAACGAACCTGTTTAAATGAACTATTCACCTATTCACTTGGAGCATTGAGAAGTTCAACTCATTTTAGAGAATCGATTCATTTGAATGGTAGTAAATGAACCAGCTCCATGAACCAGCAACAAATTCACTTGAAATGAAATATTTATTAAGGCAAATTTCTGCTTTTTATAACTATATTTTCGACTCGATTTGTTCTGACTCAGTTATACATTGTTATTGTATGTTTTCTAGTTTTATCAGTTTTGTTTTCGATCTCTCACAGCCGAACAAACCGAATGAATCATTCAGTTACGAGCTCTTTTGGTAAGATTGGTGAATCGGTTCATTTGGACAGTTCTTGTAAATTAACCTGTTAAAATGAACGATTCACTGATTCACTTTTAGCGTTGAGAAGTCCAACTCATTTTAGAGAATCGATTCATTTGAATGGTAGTAAATGAACCAGCTCCATGAACCAGCAACAAATTCACTTGAAATGAAATATTTATTAAGGTAAATTTCTGCTTTTTATAACTATATTTTCGACTCAGTTATACAAAATTGTTTGTTTTCTAGTTTTATCAGTTTTGTTTCGATCTCCTCACAGCCAAACAAACCAAATAAACATGTTCACCTGAATATCGTGTTCTCCTGGTAAGATCGATGAATCGGTTCATTTGGACAGTTCTTGTAAATGAATCTGTTAAAATGAGCGATTCACTGATTCACTTGTATCGTTGAGAAGTCCAACTCATTTTAATGGATCAATTCACTAAATTCACTTGAAATGAAATATATAGTTCGGCTAATTGCTGCTGTTCATAACTATGTTTTCGACTCGGTTATGCAAAATTGTGTGTTTTCTAGTTTTAGTTGTATTTCGAACTCCTCAAATCCGAAAAAAACGAATAAACATGTTCATCTGACCTACGTGTTCTCCTGGTAAGATTGGCAAATCATTTATTTGGACAGGTCACGTAAATGAACTGGTTAAAATGAACGATTCACTGATTCACTTACAGTATATTTATCGTTGGGGAGTGGCGTTTTGTCTTTCTTGAGGCGAAATATTTATTTGATTTCTGCTGTTTAACACTGTTTTCTATTCATTTATATAAAACAATTCACTGAATGGTCCTGTTCACTTAAAACAATGTCCAAAATGAAATATGCCTATAGATGACAATAATACAGTAATATTTACTGCTTTCCACAAATGTTCCTCCAGCTGTGTTTTGTTTTTGTTTCACACTCGACTCTAAAGTACTCAAGTCACTATTGCGTTCATTGTGTGTAAAGTTGTGTGAAAGATGCATTAGAGGGTTGCGTGCGTGAAGACGTTTGCGGGAATGTTTCCTAGTTTGTAAATTAGATTCATAAGCCGTTCACATCTTTACAATGTCATTTATTTTTCTCAGATAGATGTGGTGACATCACTGAAAGCTCTTCATAAGACGGTTGATGCACATCACTTGACCTCTGACCTTGGGGGAACCTTTCCATACAGTCACAGTGACTGGCTGCACTTTCACCAGGTAGACACACTGTAACAGAAGTTATGAAAGGATGTGTATTGTGAAAAGCACAAATTAAAGGACTTGATGTGAATAATCTGCAGAGATCCTGCCATCATCATATGGAGCCGATTATACTATAACATTTGTGTTTCAGAAATTGTCGCTCTTTGAACTCGATCTACAAGCTGCATCTTCATTACTACAAACAGCAATCAGAAGACTTGATGTTAAAAAAATGGACACGGTAAAGGTACGACAGTCAGGGTTATTCTTTATTTCTTTAGTATTTTTATTTCCAACTGGTCATTCCAACTAAGTTTATTTCATTAATTTGCACTCTTTGACTAGTATTTTATGGCTGCCCAAGCTAAAGCGCTTACTGATGTCATTTAAATATACCTAACATTGTTACGTTTTTCAGGGCAGTCTTGTGATAGTGCTAACTAGTAGCATTTTTGTGTCCAATGAAGGAAGATTTTAAATGTCTAAAATGTTAGAATATACCATGCATTAATAACTACAACCAAAAAATGTATTTGAGGTAATGTTTTGGATTTAGGGTTTGGTTTGGTTAGGTTAGGCTCTAACTCCTAACCCTAACCATAATTGAAAAAGTATTTGTTTTTTTCAGTCCATTCAGGCCGTCATTGAAATTTTGCAGACTTTTCTGGCATTTTCAAGTTACAGTTTGGGCCATGTTTAGCTCAGTGGTAAAGACGCTGGCTACCACCCCTGGAGTTCACTAGTTTGAATCCAGGGCGTGCTGAGTGACTCCAGCCAGGTCTCCTAAGCAACCAAATTGGCCCGGCTGCTAGGGAGGGTAGAGTCACATGGGGTAACCTCCTCGTGGTCGCTATAATGTGGTTCTCGCTCTCGGTGGGGAGCGTGGTGAGTTGAGTGTGGATGCTCCGGATGATGGCGTGAAGCCTCCACACGCGCTATGTCTCCATGGCAACACGCTCAACAAGCCACGTGATAAGATGCGCGGGTTGACGGTCTCAGATGCGGAGGCAGCTGCGATTCGTCCTCCACCACCCGGATTGAGGCGAGTCACTACGAGTCACTTAGATCGCATTGGGAATTGGCCATTCCAAATTGGGGAGAAAAGGGGGAAAAAAATCCAAAACAAAAACATGGTAAAAATGTGTTAAACTCTCTCTCTTATTGGTCGCTGAAAGCATAATCAAATAAGTCTAAATATTTCCTAAATGAACATGCAAGCACTGGGGGAAGTACAGAACTTTGTGAAAGTGGTTCTGCATAAAAATCCTCAGATCTTTCTTGCCTTTGGATTTCTAATCATTTTGACTGAAATGTACAGGAAGTGAAGTCCTGCATCCATGAGCAGCAGAGCTCCATGAAAATGGTGCTCGAAGACACACGATTGGTCACTCTCCAGAGAGAGGGCGGGGCAATTCTCGCCAGAATGAGGAAGGAGGAGTCTCGATTCGCTCAGTCTGAAGACTACAGGTATTTAACCTTATATTTGAATCTCAGCAGGCTTACTGAAGACAGTATTTGCTCATGATGTGAGATGGGTGTAAACCGACACCTCAGCAGGTCCTATGATATTTGGACACCTGTTGGTTCCAAGTTAATCCTCTTTACTTAATGGTTAGAGCCTTTAAAGAAACAAAGCCTTGGAGAACTCAAACTTGACAATAACATAAACTAAATTTGTTTTGTAACACTTGAAAAACTAGTGAGGTTAAAAAATGTGTTAAAAAATGATTTACAGAAACATCTTTTAAAATATACACATTCTCTTATACATTCATATACATTTCAACCTAATGTCTTTATGTATATAAAATGGTCCATTGGCATTAGGTCGGCCATTAATGGATTTTACAGATAACGATAACTAAAGTGGTGTAAAAAAATTAATTTATAGAATGTAAAATACTTTGAAAAATGTATTAGTCTTTCCTTAATATGATGTGCACAGACATAGAGGCTACAACATTAATGAAATCCCAGATGCAGTTTATTGTGCATCCAAAATCCCAGTAATATCAAGAAATATTCCGATTTGATGCAGAATGTAGGACTTTTTACTATAAACAAGCCCAAAATACAGACAGGGCTCTTATTTTAAAATGACAGAGACTCTGCTCCGTGACAATGATCTATATTTAAGTATTTACCAAATTAAGTTTTTATAGCCTATATATTAACCAGATGAGGTTTAATAAGGAATCATGTTTATTAAAATTCACAAGATATAAAATTGGAGACATGAACGTGCTGAAGGGGCACATTTCCATTTAGTCGCATTTTTCTTTGTATGCTCTCGATTGATTTTAGAACACTTGATGATTTAATAAAAGTAACAAAATATGCAGTGAAGTGAGGATAGAAATATGGATGAATATTGTCAATGATAAAAGATTAAGATGCAGCAAATCCCCACATGATTGTTTATGACGCTAATTTATTTTTGGAGCTATCAGTTATCAGCAAAATTCTATGCCAAAAGTTGCTGATAACTGATTTAAAAAAGAAATCGTAATGGCAATCGGTAAAACCGATGTAATGGTCTACCTCTAATTGACACATTATTTGTCATATACCAGTATATCGGTAAAACCGATATATTGGTCTACATATTATTGACACATTATGTGTCATATACACAGTCTTAAAGATTCATTTGACTATTTAAATAAGTATTGACTATTTTTCAAAAAGCAACTATCGCCACTGAATAATCGGTAAAACCGATATATCGGTAAAACCAATATATTGGTGTACCTCTTATTGACACATTATTTGTCATATACCCAGTCTTAAAGATTAATTTCACTATTTAAATAAGTATTGACAATTTTCCAAAAAGCAACTATCACCACTGAATAATCGGTAAACCCGATATATCGGTAAAACCGATATAATGGTCTACCTCTAACTTACACATTATGTGTCATATACACAGTCTTAAAGATTCATTTCACTATTTAAATAAGTATTGACTATTTTTCAAAAAGCAACTATCGCCCCTGAATAATCGGTAAAACCGATATAATGGTCTACCACTAACTTACACATTATTTGTCAACTATCCACTCTTAAAGATTTATTTGTGTATTTAAATAAATTACTGAAGGCAAAAGATAATTTAAAATGATAAAAACTTAAAAAGAGATCTATTAACTGTTACAGGCTTTGAAAATGTAAACTTTTCCTTATACTGTACTATACATGTTGTACTAAAATCTTAATGCTGAAGAACATCATATGATTTGTCATATACCCATAAACACAAATTATTTATGTTTAGCTGACACTGTCTTACAAAATAGTGTGCAAACTGTTACAGGATAGTAATAAGGACTCTCTCTTTATTTCTTCTACAGGGACTCTTTGAAATCTGTGACGTGTCTGTATAACCAGGTTGAAGAGGCCGTTCATACGTTGGTGATGAAATCAAACCAGTCTCTGCAACATCTCGAACATGTTCTGCTGTTGAGAGAGACAGAGGATTCACTCAACACTGTATGACTTCAGTTCAATCGAAGAATGCTTGTTTATAACACACATAATAACCAAAAGTCTCAATTTTCTGTTCTTTTAATGTCTAAGAGCAGTGAGCATACATACGATATATCCAGCACATGTATCCCGTGTTATGAGTTATTGCTAATGTTGTTCACAGATCAGAACGTGGTGTGATGCAGAAGAACAGTCCTGGCAGAAAGACAAAGATGACACACAGAAAACTCTTCTGACAATAAAGCAGAGACTACATGATATTCAGTCTGTTCTGATTCAAGCAAAGGTAACACATCTTTAGAGATTTACTCCACTAAACAAGCTCAAACCAAACCTAAAGGTGAATGGTGTCATTTCTGGAGCTTTAATGTCACCAATCTTCCATTGGTCGTTCAAATAGATCATCCCACCATGTAGATGAGTAAACATAGATTGATGGTTCATAATATGGATGCCTCTTAGAATGAGAGAATGTGTTATCAGTCTTACGCTGTAGATTGTGTATTATGGATTTATGTGACAGCCGAATGAAATAATCAAAAAAGTAATAAAAATACCAGACTTTAATAGATATGGTCTGGAAATGTGTAATCTGAATTCATAAATAATGCGTAAAGTTTAATGAGATTTCCTTTCCAGGAGAGAAAAGAAAAAGGGATGCTGTTGATAAAGGAAGTGGAGAGAAAAAGCAAAGGAACACATTTTCCTGAAACTGACGCTTTTCGTCTTCACATTACCACTTTCAAAACCAACATGGCTGGCTTTCTCTTGAAAGCTGAGGAACGTAAATCTGATCTGGAAACTTCTGTTGATCTATATCTTTTCTGTGAACAGGTTAGTCAGCAAAAATGTAACATTTGAGTTAAAGTAATTGTCCAGATGATCATGCAGTAAAAAAATACAGGCATATTTGGATTTAATAGGGTGAAATTATATAAATGTTCTTTGCTTTCCAGGCCTCATCTTTGGTTAAGGAGTGTATGGAGTATTTAGAACTCGTAAAGAGCGTGAACTCTCCGATGTGTGTCAGCTTGAGCTCATTGAAGGCTTTTGAAGAGCGATTCAGAGAATTCACACCCCAACACTTTGAAGAGAAAAGTAACGCGCTTCTCGAGAGGCACCCAGATGGGATCTGGATGTGGAATGCAGTCTGGGCTCAGTGCCGAGACATCAGACAGAGACTTTCGGAAATACTGCACGCCTCTTATAGAAATCAGATGCCCCTGGGATCTCCACAAAAGGAAACCGTGGTGCACGATGAAGACTCCTTAGAAGGCCCATCCATGAGCGGAAATACCACTAACCGTTTAGACATGGACATTGATCCCCAAAGAAACCCTGCTGGCGGTCATATGAAAAGCCAAAACATTCATGATGGGCAAAGCGATAATGAGATAATGACGCAACTCCAATTTCAACCCGAGACAAGGGGAACACAAGGGAATACCTTTTCAGGGAGTCCAAACTCAGACCCAACAATGACCACAAACTCTTGCAAAGAAACAACACCGACTGGTCATTACGTTCATCAAGGTTCTTCAAAAGATCTTCAACAATCATTTGAGCTCAAAGAACAAAGTCCAGCCCAAGTATGCTTGAACAAAACCAGTCACAATGTTTCCACATCACACAATTGCCAAACGGCAAAATTAGGCAAGTGCCTTGAAACTTACTCTCACAGCGACAGTGATCTCAGAAAAGCCGGCCGGGTCAACGAGCACGACCGCTTGCCACGTAATCAAACCCTTGTCCGCTCACATAGTGAGGGATCTTGCGTGTTATCCACCAGGAATCATTTTTCACTGAGCAAAACCAAAGCTAACGCCAAGCCTGTGGTCCATCTGAATGACCGAACATCTGTAGATTCCTGTCAAGAAGGTTTCTCACTGAGGTCTTCAAGCCCAGTCAGTTATTCGGATAGAGCATCATGGGATGGACAGAGCTCTAAACTGTCTCACCAGGACAGCTTCAGTTCTAGTGCTTCTGGACTGAGCCAAAGCGAGATAAACAAGACATGCAGTGACACCAAATGGGAAAACAAGTCCTTGATTTCTCCAGGCAGATCGCAGGATGAGTCGACCTCTAGGCCTGTCCTTGCAGTGGACAACAGCAGTACTGTACTGTGAGTCAAACGTAGTTGTTGCGTTAAAACATCTGTACATTGCTCTGTTCCGAAACCTATTGAACGGCCATGTTGTCTACTCCATACACTATAAAAAATTTGACCTCGTTCATGAAACATTCGGTAATTTGCGTGTAAAATGGACCTTCCCGAAAACTTTCTGCTGCATTCACAAATGCACTCCCCAGATTTGTTAGTAAAACGTGTGTTCGTGAAGAGGGGTCGTGTGCAAATTCATTCACAATTTACATAATACACGCCCACGAAAACGAAGGAGGTATTGCCCCAAGTGAAGGAGTTCAAGTACCTCGGGGTCTTTTTCACGAGTGAGGGGACAATGGAGCGGGAGGTTGGCCGGAGAATCGGGGCAGCGGGGGCGGTATTCCACTCGCTCTATCGCACCGTTGTCACGAAAAGAGAGCTGAGCCGGAAGGCAAAGCTCTCGGTCTACCGGTCAATTTTTGTCATGACCTATGGTCATGAAGGCTGGGTCATGACCGAAACAACTAGGTCACGAGTACAAGCAGCCGAAATGGGCTTCCTCAGAAGGGTGGCGGGCTTCTCCCTTAGAGATAGGGTGAGGAGCTCAGTCATCCGTGAGGAGCTCGGAGTAGAGCCGCTGCTCCTTTGCGTCAAAAGGAGTCAGTTGAGGTGGTTTGGGCATCTGGTAAGGATGCCCCCTGGCCGCCTCCCTAGGGAGGTGTTTCGGGCACGTCCAGCTGGGAGGAAGCCTCGGGGAAGACCCAGGAGAGATTACATCTCCACACTGGCCTGGGAACGCCTTGGGGTCCCTCAGTCAGAGCTGGTTAATGTGGCTCGGGATAGGGAAGTTTGGGGCCCCCTGCTGGAGCTGCCCCCGCGATCCGACTTCGGATAAGCGGTTGAAGATGGATGGATGGATGGACGCCCACGAAAACGCCATATAAGGAAGGCACCAGACTCGCTAGTTAACATTTTTGTGGAACAGTAATGAAATCGTTTTTATGAATAATGTGCATTCACATCGTAAAGCTTTGATTAAGCAAGCACAATAGTGTCTCAAAGAATGTGACTTATTGTCATCGCATGGTTTTGCTGTCATCGGAGGCTCTTATTTGAGTAAATAAAAACGGTTTGACATGAGTGTAAAAAATTTTCAGTTCATGACGAGAGGAGGATGTCCACAGCCATTAAGCTTCTCTGGTTCAATTGAGCGCATTGCCAGCATTTGTGAAACTTCTCGGGTAAATCATGATGGTAACAGTGATATACTTGCAACTGGAAGAATCTTCAGAGAAATTAATAAAATGCCTGAAGAAGATCTTTGATTGATTCGCTGTGAGATATTTCAGGTTTGCAAGCTCTACGACAATGTGCTTTTTCTATTTTTTTCCACATATTGAGTACGCACATGCCCAAGATGTGTTTGTTTATAGATTTAACAGCATTAGCATGGGTCATACGTTATCAAATGAATGCGGTAATTAAAAATGCCTATACTTAAATATGTAACACAAATTATAGAGCTCTTATCAAACTGCCCAACAAGTCACGTTAGAGGGCATTTATGTTCTCGAGACAAACCAAGCACTTCTGCTGGAAAAACGATAAGCATAGAGAATATATTTTCGTCCCAACTAACGTTTTGAAAATACGAAAACTTTCACGAATCTGAGAATTTACATCAAGAGCGGCTTTACGAACAATTTACATACAAATTCATTCTGCTCGTGTTTCATGAATGAGGCCTATTTCTTAATCGGTATTTTTGTATTGTAAAAATGAATTAAAAAGATAAATTTACTTCAGCTGTTTGAAACTAAATGAGATACTATATTATTGTTAGATACTGATTTAGATACTGATTTAGATACTGATTTAGTTAGATTTACCCTAGAAAGAAGAAAAATGTTTTGCAAGTGGAGTAAGAATAAGCTCAATCAACAGCATTTCTGGCATAAAGTTAAAATTTGTGAGAGACTGATAAATCGTCCAGGCAGATTAATCGGCCGATATTTCGCCATTTGAAGATTGTATCAGACAATAACCGTGTCTAAAAGTGTTAACTTTCTGTTGGATCTGTTCCAAAATCTACCAATTGATTTGTCAACCGATAGTCAACGTTTTTTTCTCTTCAAGTTAAAGCAAATCTGAGTAAATATTGCATAATAAAAGTCTTTGTTATACTTTAGAAATTACATGCTGTTATTAAATTGTATTTTATCGCCCATCCTGACCTCTAGATATCGTATTAGCCATTGAAAAAAACCATATCGGATGAAATCAAGTTTAAATACTTACTTTTTAAAAAGTATAGCCATAAGACATAAACAGAATGCATGTTTACATCATTTTAGTGTGATAAAATCACTTATTAAACTTTTTGGTGAAAAGTTATATTTAATTTTACAACGACCTAACACCGTAAACCCAAAATTGACCATGAAATTGATGATTTAATCAACTTTAAAGCTCAAATAATACACTAGTTTTAACAGAATTAGCATAAATGCTATTATAAGCTGTACATTTCTGCTTTTAAACCCTCCAAAAATTGTCCTACAGACCTTGATTTTTGTGACATTGTCACAAATGCTGTTGATTGAGCTTAACTTCTGTTCAACCTGGAATATTACCTTAAATCAAGATATATTCTGTTAATAAATAGCATTTTCTAACTTGTTGCTAAGCACTAAAATAATGGTCATAGAATGTTGCTAGCATGTGTTTTTCATGATTGTAGCATGTAGGTGTTATGTTTGTGTTAGCATGAAGCTAGCATGTTTTTAGAATGTTTTAGCACTTCGCTAGGCGATTTTAGCATGTGTTAGCATGATGCTAGCACATTTTTAGCATGTTTTAGCACTTTGCTAGGCGATGCTAGCATGTAATATCTCATACAGCTTTGATTCTCAAATATATGCTTGTATTAAGGATGTTTTGATATTTTGACTAGAAATCAAGATTAAAATATTAAGAAAATGTATTTTTTGCTGTGTGTCAGACAATGCAAGAGAGATGTATTGAATATTTCTCTGTTATTCTGACAGTAAACTCCAGTGCATCATGGAGGAGTTGCTCCAAACGGAGAGGGAGTATGTAAGAGCGCTGGGGTACGTGGTGGAGCACTACATCCCAGAGCTGGAGCGTCCTGATGTTCCTCAAGATCTCAGGGGACAGAGAGGAAGCATCTTTGGAAACCTGGAGAAACTGCACGACTTCCATGAGCATCACTTTCTGAAAGAACTGGAGCTCTGCCTGAAGGAGCCCTTCTGTGTCGGACGTTGCTTCTTAAAACATGTGAGAGTTTTGAGCAGAAGCCTGATATCAGGCTGTCTGTCCTCACACTATAGACTGTAGTCAAGGTTGAAAAGTTGAAGTGTGTAATTTCTGTGCCAGTCACGACAATTTCCAATGGAATTACAATCTGCTTGTTTGTGCGGCCCGATTGAGTGCAACATAACATCATTGGCAGTTGAGGAACACTAAAAGCCCTGCTGCTTTTTATAGTGTTGCTGGTGCCGTCTGTACCTCCGCAAACACGGACAGAGTAAATTCTCTCAGGAATTATTAAATAAATGACACCTTAGTCAACCGTGCATTTATATCTAGTAGGCTATATAGGTAGACCGATATATCGGTTTTATCAAAGCTCATAGTTGCATTTTAGAACTTTCGGTTATCGGCAAATATCTATGCCGATATTTTCAGTTTATTTGTATTATTCCTCCGTGTTCAGCCGGCGCTGAAGGATTCTACAGTTAGAACGGCTAGTTTTAACAGTATAACAGCAGCCTCTAGAGGTGAAATTAAAACGATCATCATTTGCAATATTCATCCGTATTTTTTATTTGATTTTATTCATTTTTTGGCTCTTGTTTCCTCTATCGGTGCCCATCATAGTAAGGAAATACGACGATTTTTTTTAAACATTCAATTAAGTGATTTTAAAAAGTATCAGCCGATTAATCGGTTATCGGCCTTTTCCATCACCCCAGTTATCGGTATCGGCAAAATACACTATCGGTCGACCTCAGGCCAGCTATATTGTTGCCAAAAAGTTTTGCATTGTCCAGTGTAAGGCTAAATTAATTGCTTTTGTGCAATTACAGAGAAGCATTGAAATGATAAACAATGCATAGAAAATAAAACAGATAAAAAATTATTGTAATAATTACATTGTAACAATCTTTCATTGCAATGGACATGACAGGTGTACCACATTGGACATCGTTTTAAATAAAAAAGGAACTGTCATTCATTTTTTAATCACTTTCCATCAAAGTAGATGTAAATGTATACTCCATGCCTATGTATCTTCATTTATATCTTTATCAACCAAAACTTTTGAGAATATCGATATACATTTTTATCACCCACACCATCATATGTACAATATATATATTTTTGTATTATTTAATTAATTTTCTGAAAAAAAAAAATAAATGATATTTCAATATATAACGTTACCGTGATGTTGAATTTAGGTCATATTGCCCACCCCTAGTTGATTACCACAAAAAATTATTTCGAGGTTACAGTGACGCTTACAGTGGAAGTCAATGGAGCCAATATTGTATAATTTGAGCTGTAAAGTTGTTTAAATTGTCCTTTTATGGTGGTTTTAGGGTTTTAGAGTTTACGGCATTAAGACGTCATGGCAACAAAGTTGTAAAATTGGATATAACTTTACACAGAGTGGTTTAATCATGCTAAAATCATGCTAACACACATACAGTTTACATCTTGTGGCTATACTTTTGAAACGGTGAGAATTTTAACGTTTACAGATTGTCCCACATTCACTTCCATTGCAAGTGTCTCACTGAAACACAGATTTTTGTCATTTTTTAAGAACAAAGAGGATAAGTCGAAATACATTTTTGCGGTAATTTTCACGACCGACCCATCGGCCCGCTCGGTTCTACCGATGGCCAGTCCGCCCCGATCGGCCCCAAAGTGCGTCGGTCCACCGGGAAAATGCCCGGCATGCCAGATTACCAGTCCAGCCCTGTCCATCTCTCAAAACCCTCAAATTAAATATGGCGTCTCCCCTGACTAGCAGTCTGGTAATAGAAAAACGTTTCCAATCACATAAAGAAATAAAGCCACATAAACACTTGACATACCTACTGTAATGTGACATATGTTCTATTCACTTTACCATCAAACATACCATCATCGCCAGTCATGGCATCAGTTACATGTTCTACTTTAATGTCCACTGATCAATAACTTTGTGTCTCTTATTCAGAAAGAAAACTTTGGTCTGTACGCTTTATACAGCAAGAACAAACCACGCTCTGAGACAATGCTCATTGAACATGGCAAAGAATTCTTTAAGGTGAGCCTGGCATTCAGACATTTCTATGTGTGACTTATGTGTCCACTATATGTTCATTACTGATGTTTTAATGTGTTTACAAATTCTAATAATTGCAGCAGAAACAGCAGGTGTTGGGTGATAAGATGGATCTGTCGTCGTATCTTCTGAAACCGGTCCAACGTATCAGTAAATACAGTCTGCTGCTGCAGGACATGCTGCGTGAATGTGAGTCTGGACCACACACGGGCCGTGAGCGAGTGGAGATACAGACCGCACTCGAGATCATACAGTTTCAGCTTCGGCACGGCAACAATCTGCTCGCCATGGACGACATTCAGGAGTGTGATGTGAGTGATAGAGATTACAGAGGGTACATTATTTCAGAGAGGGCTCCATGTCAGTTTTAGTTGGAGTGAATACATGCTGGATAAAGCGTACAGTAGGTGGTGAAAAAGTGGCCACTTGAAACCCGTAATTAGGAACTAGATAGGTACCTTGATGATGGCTTGACAGAAAATTGCCTGAAAGTGTAAGATATTTTAAAGGTTTGAGGTTTTAAGGTTATACAGGTTGACAGAGTCTTGACCTGTTTAAACGTTAAGTCAGTGAAAGCCTCTGGGATTTTTAGGATTTTCAATTGTCTGCTATGGGAAAACTACGGAGCCTCCAAGAGGACAGGGTGGGAATTATTTTTCGGAAATAGTTTTGCATGCCTCCGCAATACATACAAATTATTGGGAGGGAACGCAAAACTTATTTAGAGGGAACGCAAAACTTATTTAGAGGGAACGCAAACTACTGCGAGGGAACGCAAAACTTATTTAGAGGAACGCAAACTATTACGATGGAACATAAAACTTATTTAGAGGAACGCAAAACTTATTTAGAGGAACGAAACTACTCGAGGAACGCAAAACTTATTTAGAGGGAACGCAAACTACTACGAGGAACGTAAAACTTATTTAGAGGAACACAAAACTTATTTAGAGGAACGTAAACTATTGCGAGGAACGTAAAACTTATTTAGAGGAACGTAAACTATTAGAGGGAACGCAAAACTTATTTAGAGGGCATAAACTATTAGAGGAACATAAAACTTATTTAGAGGAACGCAAACTACTGCGAGAGCATAAAACTTATTTAGAGGAACGCAAAACTTATTTAGAGGAACGCAAACTACTGCGAGGGAACGCAAAACTTATTTAGAGGGAACGCAAACTATTACGATGGAACGCAAAACTTATTTAGAGGGAACGCAAAACTTATTTAGAGGGAACGCAAACTACTGCGAGGGAACGCAAAACTTATTTAGAGGGAACACAAACTATTACGATGGAACGCAAAACTTATTTAGAGGGAACGCAAAACTTATTTAGAGGGAACGCAAACTACTGCGAGGGAACGCAAAACTTATTTAGAGGAACGCAAACTACTGCGAGGAACGCAAAACTTATTTAGAGGAACGCAAAACTTATTTAGAGGAACGCAAACTATTGAGGGAACACAAAACTTATTTAGAGGAACGCAAACTATTGCGAGGAACGCAAAACTTATTTAGAGGAACGCAAACTATTAGAGGAACGCAAAACTTATTTAGACGGAACGCAAACTACTGCGAGGAACGCAAAACTTATTTAGAGGAACGCAAACTTATTTAGAGGAACGCAAACTATTGCGAGGAACGCAAAACTTATTTAGAGGAACGCAAAACTTATTTAGAGGAACGCAAACTATTGTAGGAACGCAAAACTTATTTAGAGGAAACGCAAACTATTGAGAGGAACACAAAACTTATTTAGAGGAACGCAAACTATTGCGAGGAACGCAAAACTTATTTAGAGGAACGCAAACTATTGAGAGGAACGCAAAACTTATTTAGAGGAGCATAAACTATTAGAGGAACAAAACTTAGTTAGAGGAACGCAAAACTTATTTAGAGGAACGCAAACTATTAGCAGGAATGCAAAACTTATTTAGCGGAACATAAAACTTATTGTGAGGAACGCAAAACTTATTTAGAGGGAACGCAAAACTTAGTTAGAGGAACGCAAAACTTATTGTGAGGAACATAAAACTTATTAGAGGAACGCAAAACTTATTTAGAGGAACGCAAACTATTGCAGGGAAAGCAAAACTTATTTAGAGGGAATGCAAACTATTGTGAGGAACGCAAAACTTATTTAGAGGAACGCAAACTATTGCGAGGGAATGCAAAACTTATTTAGAGGAATGCAAACTATTGCAGGAACGCAAAACTTATTTAGAGGGAACGCAAAACTTATTTAGAGGAATGCAAACTATTAGAGGAATGCAAAACTTATTTAGAGGAACGCAAACTATTGCGAGGAACGCAAAACTTATTTAGAGAGAACGCAAACTATTGCGAGGGAATGCAAAACTTATTTAGAGGAAAGCAAAATATTTAGAGGGAACACAAAACTTATTTAGAGGGAACGCAAAACTTATTTAGAGGAACGCAAACTATTTAGAGGAATGCAAAACTTATTTAGAGGAACGCATAACTTATTTAGAGGGAACGCAAACTATTGTAGGGAATGCAAAACTTATTTAGAGGAACGCAAAATATTTAGAGGGAATGCAAAACTTATTTAGAGGGAACGCAAACTATTGCAGAGGAATGCAAAACTTATTTAGAGGAACGCAAACTATTGAGAGGGAATGCAAAACTTATTTAGAGGAACACAAACTATTGCAGAGGAATGCAAAACTTATTTAGAGGAACGCAAAACTTATTTAGAGGAGCATAAACTATTGCAAGGAATGCAAAACTTATTTAGAGGAACGCAAACTATTACGAGGGAATGCAAAACTTATTTAGAGGGAACATAAACTATTTAGAGGAATGCAAAACTTATTTAGAGGAACGCAAACTATTTAGAGGGAATGCAAAACTTATTTAGAGGGAATGCAAAACTTATTTAGAGGGAATGCAAAACTTATTTAGAGGAACGCAAAACTTATTTAGAGGGAACGCAAACTATTGAGAGGAATGCAAAACTTATTTAGAGGAACGTAAACTATTGCGAGGAACATAAAACTTATTTAGAGGAACGCAAACTATTAGAGGAACGCAAAACTTATTTAGAGGAACGCAAACTATTAGAGGAACGCAAAACTTATTTAGAGAGCGAAACTATTAGAGGAATGCAAAACTTATTTAGAGGGAACGCAAACTATTGAGAGGAATGCAAAACTTATTTAGAGGAACGCAAAACTATTGAGGGAACGCAAAAACTTATTTAGAGGAACATGCAAAACTTATTTAGAGAGCATAAACTATTATGAGGAACGCAAAACTTATTTAGAGGAACGCAAACTATTAGAGGAGCATAAAACTTATTTAGAGGCATAAACTATTCGAGGAGCATAAAACTTATTTAGAGGAACGCAAAACTTATTTAGAGAGCGTAAACTATTAGAGGAACAAAACTTATTTAGAGGAACGCAAACTATTGCGAGGAACACAAAACTTATTTAGAGGAGCATGCAAACTATTGCGAGGAACGCAAAACTTATTTAGAGGAACGCAAACTATTAGAGGAATGCAAAACTTATTTAGAGGGAATGCAAACTATTGCGAGGAACATAAAACTTATTTAGAGGAGCAAACTATTAGAGGAACGCAAAACTTATTTAGAGGGAACGCAAACTATTGTAGGGAACGCAAAACTTATTTAGAGGGAATGCAAAACTTATTTAGAGGGAACATAAAACTTATTTAGAGGAACGAAACTATTAGAGGAACGCAAAACTTATTTAGAGGAACGCAAACTATTAGCAGGAACACAAAACTTATTTAGAGGAACGCAAACTATTGCGAGGAACACAAAACTTATTTAGAGGAACGAAACTATTGAGGGAACGCAAAACTTATTTAGAGGGAACGCAAACTATTGCGAGGGAACGCAAAACTTATTTAGAGGGAACGCAAAACTTATTTAGAGGGAACGCAAACTATTGCGAGGGAATGCAAAACTTATTTAGCGGGAACGCAAAACTTATTGTGAGGGAACGCAAAACTTATTTAGAGGGAACGCAAAACTTAGTTAGAGGGAACGCAAAACTTATTGTGAGGAGCGAAACTTAGGAGCATAAAACTTATTTAGAGGGAATGCAAACTATTGCGAGGGAACGCAAAACTTATTTAGAGGGAACGCAAACTATTGCGAGGGAATGCAAAACTTATTTAGAGGGAATGCAAACTATTGCGAGGGAACGCAAAACTTATTTAGAGGGAACGCAAAACTTATTGTGAGGGAACGCAAACTATTGCGAGGGAATGCAAAACTTATTTAGAGGGAACGCAAACTATTGCGAGGGAACGCAAAACTTATTTAGAGGAGCAAACTATGAGGAACGCAAAACTTATTTAGAGGGAAAGCAAAATATTTAGAGGAACACAAAATATTCAGAGGGAACGCAAAACTTATTTAGAGGGAACGCAAACTATTAGTAGGGAATGCAAAACTTATTTAGAGGGAACGATAACTTATTTAGAGGAACGCAAACTATTGCAGGGAATGCAAAACTTATTTAGAGGGAACGCATAACTTATTTAGAGGGAACGCAAACTATTGCGAGGGAATGCAAAACTTATTTAGAGGAACGCAAAACTATTTAGAGGGAATGCAAAACTTATTTAGAGGAACGCAAACTATTGCAAGGGAATGCAAAACTTATTTAGAGGGAACGCAAACTATTAGCAGGGAATGCAAAACTTATTTAGAGGGAACGCAAAACTTATTTAGAGGAACGCAAAACTATTGCAGAGGGAATGCAAAACTTATTTAGAGGGAACGCAAACTATTGCAAGGGAATGCAAAACTTATTTAGAGGGAACGCAAACTATTGCGAGGGAATGCAAAACTTATTTAGAGGGAACGCAAAACTTATTTAGAGGGAACGCAAAACTTATTTAGAGGGAACGCAAAACTATTTAGAGGGAATGCAAAACTTATTTAGAGGGAACGCAATACTTATTTAGAGGGAACGCAAAATATTTAGAGGGAACGCAAAACTTATTTAGAGGGAACGCAAACTATTGCGAGGGAACGCAAAACTTATTTAGAGGGAACGCAAACTATTGCGAGGGAACGCAAAACTTATTTAGAGGGAACGCAAACTATTGCGAGGGAACGCAAAACTTATTTAGAGGGAACGCAAACTATTGCGAGGAACGCAAACTATTTAGAGGAACGCAAAACTTATTTAGAGGGAACGCAAACTATTTAGAGGGAATGCAAAACTTATTTAGAGGGAACGCAAAACTATTTAGAGGAACGCAAACTATTAGAGGAACGCAAAACTTATTTAGAGGAACGCAAACTATTGCAGGAACGCAAAACTTATTTAGAGGGAACGCAAACTATTGCGAGGGAACGCAAAACTTATTTAGAGGGAACGCAAACTATTGCGAGGGAACGCAAAACTTATTTAGAGGGAACGCAAAACTTATTTAGAGGGAACGCAAACTATTGCGAGGGAACGCAAAACTTATTTAGAGGGAACGCAAAACTTATTTAGAGGGAACGCAAACTATTGCGAGGGAACGCAAAACTTATTTAGAGGAAACGCAAACTATTGCGAGGGAACACAAAACTTATTTAGAGGGAACGCAAACTATTGCGAGGGAACGCAAAACTTATTTAGAGGGAACGCAAACTATTGCGAGGGAACGCAAAACTTATTTAGAGGGAACGCAAACTATTGCGAGGAACGAAAACTTAGTTAGAGGGAACGCAAAACTTATTTAGAGGAACTAAACTATTGCGAGGGAATGCAAAACTTATTTAGCGGGAACGCAAAACTTATTGTGAGGGAACGCAAAACTTATTTAGAGGGAACGCAAAACTTAGAGGGAACGCAAAACTTATTGTGAGGGAACGCAAAACCTATTGCGAGGGAACGCAAAACTTATTTAGAGGGAACGCAAACTATTGCGAGGGAACGCAAAACTTATTTAGAGGGAATGCAAACTATTGTGAGGGAACGCAAAACTTATTTAGAGGGAATGCAAACTATTGCGAGGGAACGCAAAACTTATTTAGAGGGAACGCAAAACTTATTTAGAGGGAATGCAAACTATTGCGAGGGAATGCAAAACTTATTTAGAGGGAACGCAAACTATTGCGAGGGAACGCAAAACTTATTTAGAGAGAACGCAAACTATTGCGAGGGAACGCAAAACTTATTTAGAGGGAAAGCAAAATATTTAGAGGGAACACAAAATATTTAGAGGGAACGCAAAACTTATTTAGAGGGAACGCAAACTATTGCGAGGGAATGCAAAACTTATTTAGAGGGAACGCATAACTTATTTAGAGGGAACGCAAACTATTGCGAGGGAATGCAAAACTTATTTAGAGGGAACGCATAACTTATTTAGAGGGAACGCAAACTATTGCGAGGGAATGCAAAACTTATTTAGAGGGAACGCAAAATATTTAGAGGGAATGCAAAACTTATTTAGAGGGAACGCAAACTATTGCAAGGGAATGCAAAACTTATTTAGAGGGAACGCAAACTATTGCGAGGGAATGCAAAACTTATTTAGAGGGAACGCAAACTATTGCAAAGGAATGAAAACTTATTTAGAGGGAACGCAAAACTTATTTAGAGGGAACGCAAACTATTGCAAGGGAATGCAAAACTTATTTAGAGGGAACGCAAACTATTGCGAGGGAATGCAAAACTTATTTAGAGGGAACGCAAAATATTTAGAGGGAATGCAAAACTTATTTAGAGGGAACGCAAAATATTTAGAGGGAATGCAAAACTTATTTAGAGGGAACGCAAAATATTTAGAGGGAATGCAAAACTTATTTAGAGGGAACGCAAAATATTTAGAGGGAATGCAAAACTTATTTAGAGGGAACGCAAAATATTTAGAGGGAACGCAAACTATTGCGAGGGAACGCAAAACTTATTTAGAGGGAACGCAAAATATTGCGAGGGAACGCAAAACTTATTTAGAGGGAACGCAAACTATTGCGAGGGAACGCAAAACTTATTTAGAGGGAACGCAAACTATTGCGAGGGAACGCAAAACTTATTTAGAGGGAACGCAAACTATTGCGAGGGAACGCAAAAGTTATTTAGAGGGAACGCAAACTATTGCGAGGGAATGCAAAACTTATTTAGCGGGAACGCAAAACTTATTTAGAGGGAACGCAAAATATTTAGAGGGAACGCAAACTATTGCGAGGGAACGCAAAACTTATTTAGAGGGAACGCAAAATATTGCGAGGGAACACAAAACTTATTTAGAGGAACGCAAACTATTAGCAGGAACGCAAAACTTATTTAGAGGAACGCAAACTATTGCGAGGGAACGCAAAACTTATTTAGAGGGAACGCAAACTATTGCGAGGGAACGCAAAACTTATTTAGAGGGAACGCAAACTATTGCGAGGGAATGCAAAACTTATTTAGAGGGAACGCAAAACTTATTTAGAGGGAACGCAAAATATTTAGAGGGAACGCAAAACTTATTTAGAGGGAACGCAAAATATTTAGAGGGAACGAAAAACTTATTTAGAGGGAACGCAAAATATTTAGAGGGAATGCAAAACTTATTTAGAGGGAACGCAAAATATTTAGAGGAACGAAACTATTAGAGGAACGCAAAACTTATTTAGAGGGAACGCAAACTATTGCGAGGGAATGCAAAACTTATTTAGAGGGAACGCAAACTATTGCGAGGGAACGCAAAACTTATTTAGAGGGAACGCAAACTATTGCGAGGGAATGCAAAACTTATTTAGAGGAACGCAAAATATTTAGAGGGAACGCAAAACTTATTTAGAGGAACGTAAACTATTTAGAGGGAATGCAAAACTTATTTAGAGGAACGTAAAACTTATTTAGAGGAACGCAAAACTTATTTAGAGGGAACGAAAACGTATTTAGAGGGAACGCAAAACTTATTTAGAGGGAACGAAAAACTTATTTAGAGGGAACGAAAAACTTATTTAGAGGGAACGCAAAACTTATTTAGAGGGAACGAAAAACTTATTTAGAGGGAACGCAAAACTTATTTAGAGGGAATGCAAACTATTGCGAGGAAATGCAAAACTTATTTAGCAGGAACGCAAAACTTATTTAGCAGGAACGCAAAACTTATTTAGAGGGAATGCAAACTATTGCGAGGGAATGCAAAACTTATTGGGAGGGAACTATTTCAGAAAACAAATTCCCACCCTGTCCTCTTAGGGTCTCTGTAGAAAACAATTCCAATCAGTTAGCAAATATATAGCACAAGAAGTCAGAAGAGTGTGAAGGTTTATGAGAAGTTTTGTGGATGTAGCTTTAAAGTCTAGAAGGAGGTACTGTACAATTGATATTATTGATCTTATTGAAACTTATTCAAGCCAACATATTACCAGAAACATTATGCAGTACTGACAGAACGACAAGCGTTTCAAACAATAGTATGCTATGTTCTTCGCTACCAGTGTTGGGTAAATTTAATTCGCTACAAATTTGTATCTGCTAAAAAAATTTATTAGGTTAAACCAACAAAGTTGTTTTTAAGAGTTATAAGTAGGCTAACAATTGCACGTAACCATGTTTTACAGTGTAGCTACTGAGTTTGTCCTTTTATTGTTTTTATCAACTTGAACATGAACATTCATGGGTTATTTTGTGTAATAAAAATGACGTTAGCTGAACTAGAGAGGACATGTTTATATAACTGTTTGGTCAAGCGTGAAGTGAAGGCGAGTGTAGCCCACATCATACAGTGTCTGTAATTATAAAGCAAAATACCTTTATATTTATTTGCCTTTATTTTAAGATGCTTTAAAAACAAACTCAGTGGGCAGAGAGAATAAAAGATAATTATTACACTTTCTCCACCAGCACATCAGGTCAAATTTATGTTTAGATGGAGAATAAACATGACATGAAATGACAAAACCAAAAATCTGCAACCTGCAAAACAAAAATCATCTTAGACTTATAGACTCATCATTCTTAAATAATATGGGTGATTTGGTGCAAAAAATGATGATATTGGTTTTGAGAGTGAATTGTTTGAAGTCTTCTTGTATATGTTGAGACAAATGCGGACTTTGTTTTGGATCTCACCTAATCCTAATCCACCAAAATCCTAATAAATTGATTTTACTCAACTGATAGAGTAAACTCGTTCCTTCAATTAAACTAGTAATGGCGTTTCCAAAGTGTATGTAATTAAGTTCACTTTGCTTGGTGATCAGATAGAACTTAACTATTTAAGTTAACCCTTTAATCTCGGATGTGCCCATGAGAAAAACACATATTGTCAATATATTAATAACAACAGTCTTGACCTACACAAAATAGGTATTGTTTGAAAGCGTAGAAGCTCAACTTTACAATGCATGGATGCATAATGCAAAACTGAACAAGTGCTTTGAAATTTTCAAAAGTGAAATTTTCAGACAAATCACAAGTGATTTGATCATTTATTAAACAAAATTGCAATCAATAAAAACATCAAGCTCATTAAATGGTAATGTGTCATATGATGTTGGAAAGCTCTCAAAGAGTAGAATACAACCAGTCTAATTGTTTACTCACAGAAAAAAAAATATATAAGTATATGTCTTTGACAATTATGTTGGTGTTGGTGCTTACGTATATGCCGTGTTTTTGCTTGTAACTTCATATAAATGGAACATAAAATATCACATACCATTACTTAGAGGCAATTATCTTTCAAATGGCACTCGCAAAAGTTAATCGGATGCATTGATCATTAGATAATCGATACGAAGCACAGTGTTGCATATGGCCACCAGGAGATGGCGCAAAATACACGACACAGACTCAATGATGACTCAAATGACACAGAATGAAACTCATTCTGTGAAATCTCATGACTAAAATCATGTCTGTATGCTATGCAAACCTTTCGCCATTGTTGTGTTTGCATGTGTAATTAGTTCTTATGTACAATTATTATCTTTTATTTGTTTGGAGAGGCTTTTGGACACTATGATCAATTATATTTGTAACGCAACTTTTGATTGCTTTGTATCAACACAAAAGTTGTCTCAGACAAGACGTGCTTAACACAGCACGCGGATACATGCGTGCTGTGTTAACGGCCTTTGCAATCATCTTTGTTGTTTTGTTTTATGTCTTAACAGGTGAATCTGAAGGAACAAGGGCAGCTCATTCGCCAGGATGAGTTCCTGTTGACCTTCAGGAAAAAGAAATGTTACCGTCACATTTTTCTCTTCCAAGATCTCATACTCTTCAGCAAGACCAGGAGAACTGATGTCGGGAATGACACATACATCTACAAACAATCCTTCAAGGTAAATGTCTACGTGTGAAACTTTTATTAATTTTATTTCTCAAAACATGACATTTTTGCCTTCAATTAGCATGTGGTACCAATCTTGGCCACCACTATCAGTAAGCCTAAAACCTTATTCTTACAAGGTGACAACTGACAATGGCTGGGTTTCCTGAAGCATTAAGTAAAACTTTAATAGCCCTTATAGGGATAGTTCAACCAAAAATTACATTTATCCCATAATTTACTCACCCTCAAGCCATCCTAGGTGTACATGACTTTCGTCTTTCAGCTTTATAATGGGAGTGAATGGTACCTTAGATTTTGAAGCCCAATAAAGAGCATCCATCCATCAAAAAAGTAATCCATACGGCTCCAGGGGTTTCATGCAGCACAATTTTAGATTTCTGTTTTTCTGTTTGTCTGATTATGTTTACCATCTCTTCTCTCCTGTCTCAGACATCAGACATCGGTATGACACATAATTTTGGTGACAGCGGTTTGTGTTTTGAGATCTGGTTTCGAAGAAGGAAGTCACAGGACACGTATGTGCTTCAGGCACAAAGTCGAGACATGAAGGAGAACTGGACCAAAGACCTGCAAAGAATTCTGTGGGAACAAGCCATTCACAACAGAGGTAAATGGATGTTTTCATAAGGTGAAACCATGAAATATATCACCTTATGGCCACACACAGAGTTCAGTTATTCACAGAAGTGACAACCAGATGTAACTAAATTCACTAAACAGTTGCTCGACCTTAGTGTGCAGTGTTAAAAAACTCACTAATCAATCACAGTCTAACCAGACACAATCAACGCTGGTTTTGTGCTGTGCCAGGTGTATTTACATTAAGTCATTGTTATTCTTTTTAGCGCAAAATTTCTATGTCCAGTGACGCTTATTATAGAATGCTCCATATTCACAAAAGTCAGCGCTATTCGGCACAAGTAACGTTGCGTTTACGTTGCCATGGGAAACAGCTTAATTAGAAGAAACTTTTGTGTACATTTTTTAGTGGCAGCAGAATTCACCCAATGATGCTCAAATGATGAGGAAGAGCAATATAACTGAGCACACTTTTGCCATGTTTAAGGGTTGATTAAGGTGCTGCAATAGAGGTAGACCGTTATATCAGTTTTACCTATTAATCTGTGCCGATAGTTGCTTTTTGGAACTATCGGTTATCAACCTTTTCCACCACCATAGTTATTGGTATCGGCTAAATCCACTATCTGTCATTTCGCCATCTGACTGGGGGGCACAGAGAACATTTAGGTGGGGCAATGCCCCCTCAGCCCCCCTCGACCCGGCCATGGTTATCACTATGTCAGCCATTGCACTTTCAAGATTGACTCGTTTTAGGAGATTCACTCCCTTTGTAGTTATCACTCCTCCCAGAAGTTTGTAGAGTGCACGGTGTCTATAAGCACCAACTCGCGTTATCATGTTGAGGATGGAATTCATGATGGATGGTGTCAGCCTCTATGTAATCTCATCGCTATGTTTATGAAAACTAAACCATGAACACCTTAGAAACAATCATCAGGAGCCAAAAAATGTCTTTGCGTTACACGTATTGTCCCTACAAGATTTATAACATGCTGTGAAGTGATGTTATGGTTGAATGTGATAAGATATGACAAGAAATGAAGAATTACAGCTTGCTCAACTCGTGTAGTCATAACACAGCTGCATTTATTATTCTCTTTATCCACTCATAGCCTCTGACTTTCAAACCCATTTCCAGTTAACTCTACTCCTTTTCCTTTTTATTTTGTTTTAGGATTCCAAAGAATTGCACTTTTATGACTGTTAACCATTCGTAAACAATTAACAACATCATATCCATAATGTTCCTGTTATGCTGTTTCTTCTGAACTCCACCTTTAAAAAACGAATAAGCTTATGTTGTATTTGTATTTGTTAGCAAAGAAGTTGTGGTCGACCGATATGGCCGATAATGATATTTCGAGAGCAGGATGGCCGGTTTAACAACATTTAACAATTTAACAACAGCAAATCAGATGTATACAAAAATGTTAAAGTGAAACAAAGACTTATTTTATGCTATATTTACTATCATTTGTATAAACTTTGTAAACAGAAAGTTCTGACAATCGGTTGACGCATCTATTTGTAGATTTTGGAACTGACACAAGGGAAAGTTTACCCTCTTGTTAATCGGCCAAGCGAACATGGTTATCGGTCGATGCTGATAATTGCAAAATGGCCAAATATCGCCCGATATATTTGATATATCACTACAAAGAAGTTCTGTATTTCTATACGACGGTATAGCACACTTTCAGGTCAAGCTCAGGCACTTCAACTTTATTAATTATTAATTGATTATTTTTGTAAATGGAAAGAAACTTTATAAACATCCTTTCAATTTCAGACCAAAATCATATTGATTTTCTGCAATTTTATCAAACAACATGATCTACTACAAATCAACTAATCGCACAAAACATCACAGAATTCATGTCGTTTTCCCTCCAAAAATGATGTCACTTCCTGCAGGATGATGCAGTGTTATGATCAATAACAGAAACTAAATGAAAACATTTTCATTAACTGAAATAAAAACTGAAATGCTTGGAAAAAACAAAAAATTTAACTAATTGACCTAAAGACTAAACAAAACTAAACTAATTGAAACTTAAACTAAAATACTTTGTCATAACTCCAAAACTAACTCAAATAAAAACAAACTAAAACTAGAAAACTCTGAGAAAACTAAACTACATTGAAATGACAAATTGAGTATAAAACAGAAATAATAACTAAATTAAATATCCAGAACTACTGTCTTATACCCCTATGATGTCTCTAAGGGGCGGGCTTTTGTTAGACTTACAGGATGGAAAGTAGTAAAACAAAAAAGAAAACATGTTTTGTCTGAAACATTTGGATTCGAAAAACTTGGAAGATTTCACTCAAACCGAAGTAGAGAAATAATTTAAAATAAAAGTAATATTGCGATAAGATATAATATATTAAGGCACATGAAATATACAGCATAGTATGTAACTACGAATCACATAAAACAGTCTACTGGTGGTCTAGAGATGTAAATCTTATGTCTGTGTTGGTGTTCATATAGACGTCCGTATGCAGGAGAGAGTGTTCATGGGAATCGGACACAAACCCTTCATGGATATCCAGCCCAGCGAGATGGCCATTAATGACCGAGCTATCAACTGTGTTCTGACCGGACGAGGTAAAACACCCGTAATCAATAAACTAAACCTGAATTTTACTTCACATGTTAAATACAGTAGCTCCTGTTTAAAGGAACAGTTCACCTAAAAATGAAAATGATGTGTTTTGTGCTTTTGTCTGTTGAAAATATGGAAAATAATTGGAGCTTGTCAGATGTGGTTACTATGAACTCTAGTTGTACTGTATTTAAAAGAATGACAATATAAATTCATCTTTTGTGTTCCACAAATAAGGGTTTGAAACTAGTAAATGATAACAGAGAACTATCCCTTTAAATGTCCTAGGTGGGGTTCCTGTCCTTCGGTTAAATTCAATTGGCTCGACCAGCTGTACATCATCCTCTGCGAGCCATTCCTCTTCCTCCTCTGGGTGGGGCTCCCCGCCACCTGTGAGCAATCTGATTGGTCAAAGCAGTGGAGATCTTGAACGGTTTGGACGGGGAACGTCAGGAATCCTGGAGGAATATGATTTAGACCAGGAGAGTGGAAACCACAGTGTACTTGGTATCTCCTCCTTCTCAATGCTTCTTGCAAAATATCATAAGTGATGTCATTTTCGATAATTGCTAGAATTACAATTTTGGGGAGAGAAAACTAGAGTTTTAGATATAAGGACAATTCTTACAGTAAGTTGTGAACTCCTTGGTTACGTCAATGTTTTTGTCTAATGGAATTTTGTCCCCCAATTTGGAATGCCCAATTCCCAATGTACTCTAAGTCCTCGTGCTAAGTCCGGCGTAGTGACTCGCCTCAATCCGGGTGCTGGAGGACGAATCTCTGTTGCCTCCGCATCTGAGACCGTCAATCCGAGCATCTTATCATGTGGCTTGTTGAGCGCGTTACCGGAGACCTGGTGCGTGTGGAGGCTTCACTCTATTCTCGGCGGCATCCACGCACAACTCACCACACGCCCCACCGAGAGCGAGAACCACATTATGGCGACCACGAGGAGGTTACACCATGTGACTGGCAGCAGGCTTTTCCATGCCTCTCTAGAGCTGTGGAGGGAGAAGGGGAGGGGGGCGCGAAAACAAAAAGAGAGGAGAGGGAAAATGCAAGGCAGAGCGACAGTTAGAGAGAGAGAGAGAAAAACATACAAAACATAAATGCACACACGGCAGCTCTCAAACTGTCGCATCCTGCTGCTTTTATCCCTCTCCTCGGCTGAGTAGCCTGATTGAGGGCTGGTATCTTATCACATGACTCGTTGTGCATGACACCGCGAAGACTCACAGCATGTGGAGACTCATGCTACTCTCCACGATCCACACACAACTCACCACACGCCCCATTGAGAGAACCACTAATCACGATCACGAGGAGGTTACCCCATGTGACTCTACACTCCCTAGCAACCGGGCCAATTTGATTGCTTAGGAGACCTGACTGGAGTCACTCAGCACGCCCTGGATTCAAACTCGTGACTCCAGGTGTGATAGTCAGCGTCAATACTCGCTGAGATACTCAGACCCCCATTATAATTATTTTTGAGTAAATGGAACTTATGAAAAATGAACAGAAGAAATTTCTGTTTTGTTCCAAATTAAATGTTTTGTTGTGTTCTTTTTCAGTTGAGAGTTCAGAATCGTCTGGAGGAAGTGTTAGTTGCTTCAGCAATTCTGGCCACAGCTGCCAATCTGTGATTGGAGGAGACGCTGAACACGCCCCATCTGAGGTGCCCGTCATTGTTGTGAAAACATCGTGTCCCCACAAACAGGAAAACAAAGTTAAACCCACTAACCCTACAAACCAAACTATTTAGCAACAATGCTCCAAAGTATGAGACCTTCAAATAAAACATAACAGAACATTTTTATACCAAAAAAAGGTTTTTTATTATGTATATATATATATATTTTTTTTTTTTTTTTTTTTTTTTAAGTTATTCATTAGTATTATTAAGATCCCCTGACATATTCTGAACATTAATATTTTCCTTTACTCTTTGTTCTGTCTCAGGTTCAAGGGAAGACCTTCATTGGAAAGTCAACAGAAGTATAACCCATCATGAATATTTATTCTGTAATATCTCCATACGCCTGTTTATGTTATCATTCATCATGCATGTGGACCACTATGAATCCTGTGAAACTGTAAATAAAGCTTGTTTTAATTTATTTATTTCAGTGTGTGTATAACATTGGTTCATGGAACTAACTTTTCATTTTTTATCTTACAAAAATCCTTATTTGTATCCAATTAGGTGTGTTGTACAGGTGAAACCTCATACAAATGTGTAATCTGTTTAAAATGTCTTTTATCTGTAGAAAAATGCTTTGTTCAAATATACAAAATAAATAAACTAAGAATAACCTACAATGAGAATTATATATTTTCTGCAGAAAAGGGGAAAAATATTCAATATTAATTTGAATTCTTCTATTATGTTAAAGTAAAAAAAAGGACACAGTTGCAAAGTGATGGACTAGATTACACATAACATAGCAAATGATAGTAATTCTATTTAATAACATCCTGTTAACAATGTACACAATATGTGCTTGAATTGACTTGTCCTTCCCTGACAAATAGTGCAGATGTGTTTAGTTAATGATACACCAATGAATTACAAATAACAGTCAGAGAAAACACGAATACGTCACGATTTCAAAATTGAGGTTGAATCATTTTGAGTCATACATAATAAACGCTTTAGAGGCTTATGTTAATTTATCTATCATCTATCTGTCTGTCTGTCTGTCTGTCTCTCTATTCGTCTGTCTGTTCTATCTGTCTGTCTGTCTCTGTTTGTCTGTCTGTCTGTCTATCCTCTATCTATCTATAGTATCTTTCTGTTTGTCTGTCTGTCTATCTATTATATATTTATCTATCTAACTATCATCTGTCTGTCTGTCTATTTATCATCTATCATTTGTCTGTCTGTCTATTTGTCTGTCTATCTATTTGTCTGTCTGTTCTATTTGTCTGTCTGTCTCAGTTTGTCTCTATTTATCTGTCTGTCTGTCTGTCTATCATCTATCTATCTATAGTATCTTTCTGTCTGTCTATCTATCTATCATCTGTCTGTCTCTCTATTTGTCTGTTTGTCTCTATTTATCTGTCTGTCTGTCTATCATCTATCTATCTATAGTATCTATCTATATATCTGTCTGTCTGTCTGTCTCTGTTTATCTGTCTGTCTATCTATCATCTATCTATCTATCTATCATCTGTCTGTCTATCTATTTGTCTGTCTGTCTCTATGTGTCTGTCTGTCTGTCTGTATCTCTATCTATCTATCATCTGTCTGCCTCTATCTGTCTGTCTGTCTCTCTATTATATATTTATCTATCTAACTATCGTCTGTCTGTCTGTCTATCATCTATCTATCATCTGTCTGTCTGTCTCTGTGTCTGTCTGTCTGTATCTCTATATATCTATCATCTGTCTGTCTCTCTATTTGTCTGTCTGTTCTATCTGTCTGTCTGTCTCTGTTTGTCTCTATTTATCTGTCTGATCTATATATGTATCTGCCTGTATCTCCATCCATCTTTAATCTTGCATTAAGGGGTTTGAAAGTTACAAGTTTGAATTGAAAGTTATGCAAGATTTGATCACCAAAGATTGAAAGTATTGACTTGGTGCATTTGATTTGCAAGGTACAGACTATAATAAATGTCAATGCTTGGTTGTATTCACTGTATTAATGCAGTATAAATCTTGCAATGGGAAATGTTTTGAATGTCTATTTTATTGTGTTGTTGCATATAAGATTTGCCTAAATCCTGTTTGCTAAATATTTGAGTGTCTGATACGAGTAGTTCACTGCTCTTTAAGCCTGAAGACCGACAAATGGAAGACACAATTATGCAAATGAAAGTACATGCTAGTCAAATGTCAGCCCCTGCAGAGAAAGTTCACAAAAAGGAAGTCTTACAGAGAAGAATAACCCTAACCCTAGAGATGCATAACCAGGAAGTAAAGAAGCATGAGAAAGCCTTCAACAAAGCTTACCACTCCTGGAACAGATAGCTAAGGAAGCTAGGTCAAAATTTAAAACTTTCTTCTCATTTAAACATCTAGACCAAATCTAAAGAGGCATTCAAAGCAGACAAGATATAGCTAGTCTGCATTATATCCCTTTGCTGCGCAATCATACTACAACACCAGAGATTGTTAACAGAATGGATACCTGTACCACACTGACCACAGGGATCTGTGATTTGGTGAGCAAAAGAATGGAAAGCTTTGTTGATAACCATAATGAAGAAAACATGAAGAGAATGTGAGACAAGTACTAAACAAAGTTTAGTCTTCTTTGGTGGTACAAACACGGACATGGTCATGTCAGAGTCATCCCAAAGTACAGAGAATAAGTTAAATACTCCTCCAAGGCTTCCAGTAAGCACGCTGATGCAGAAGCAGAACTTGCAGCCAAAGTAGGGCAAGCAAAGGCCATGCAAAAAATCTATGCAAGCGAGACTACGCAAGATGGAGACTGATTAGAAGCTGAATGTTGCAAGAATGCTTGCAGAAATGAAATGGAGAGAAACAGAGATTTGCATAAGACTTGAGGAGAGAACAAATCTGCAGATGCTACAAGCGGATAAGGAAGTCAAAGTAGCCGCAGCTTATGTTAAGGCATACAACGATTTTGAGGGCAATCTTGAAGATTATGAGGAGGGAGGTGAAAATGCAACTGAGTTCAGTGCAAAGGAGGCTGACAACAGATTCCAGCTAAATCCTGAGGCAGAGTCATTCCATCCATGGAAAGCATCTCAAGAGGTGCAGATGACTCATGAGACTGCGAGCTTAGCTCAAGCATTAGTAAATTCCTTAAGTATGAGTTGACTACCTGTCCCAGAACCAATGACTTTCACTGGTTATCCTCTAAAGTTCATTGGAAAGTGTCCTTCACAGCACGTATTGATCGCAAATTAATTCCAGCAAGCGAGAAAAAAAGATTAAGAAAAAGATTCAACTTTTATTGTGCAGAGTACAGATGAAATGAAATGCAATTGTTTTCACATATCCCAACTAAGCTGGGGTCAGAGCGCAGGGTCAGCCATGAAACAGAAACCCTGGAGCAGATAGGGTCAAGGGCCTTGCTCAAGGGCCCAACAGTAGTATCTTGATGGGGCTGGGGCTTGAACCCCCAACCTTTCAGTCAGTAACCCAGAGCTTTAACCACTGAGCTACCACTGGCCTAGATGATCTGGAAGGATTCTTTTATAGAGACTCTGAAGATGCATATCAGGGCACCTAGAAGTTCCTTGAAGAAAATATTGAAATTCATTCATTGTTCAGAGAGCCTTTTGTGAAAAACGCATGAAGTGGCCTAAAGTCGGAGACAAATGACCCTCTGTCCTTGCGAGAGTTTACAGATTTTCTACAAGGCTGTCTTGAAGCAATCCCTCATGTAAAAGGTTTGTCTATTCTGAATGTCTGTGAGGAAAATTACAAACTACTGAAGAAATTACTTGAGAGGATTATACGAAAATGGAACAAAATTCTGGTGGAAGATGTGGATGGGTCCGGTGACTATCCAAGCTTTAAATGGTTTGCAGAGTTCTTGCAAAAGGAATCTAAGATAGCTTGCAATCCCGTGACCTCTTCACTTTTGATGAACTCTAAAGTTTCAGGAAAGAGATTCCCCAAAAGAGTCAAAGCTCTCAACACAAAGGCTCAAGTTAAGGAATCTACACCGAAGAGACTAGAGTTCAAACCAACATCACCATGTTCTGTTTGTAAGAGTGAAGCGCACGACATTGCCAAATGTCCTATCTTTGCATCAAAGTCTACAGATGACAAAAGGTCTTTCATTCATGAGAACTCCCTTTGTTTTTATGTCTAAGGAAGGGACACATTACTAAAGACTGTAAAAGATTTCACACCTGTATCATGTGGCCTGCGACACCCTACTTGCTTGCACGAAGAGAGGGGCAAAGGGTCTGTGAAAGCAACGAGATCAGACTCAGAAGTACACACAAGTCAAGAAGTCCAAAAGTTTATGTCTTATGCACTAATACAACATGCTTCTGCCACCTCCAGCATAGTTCCTGTCCTTATCTCAAAAGTGGAGGAGCCAAAAAATGAAATTCTGACTTATGATTTACTTGAAACCCAGAGTGACTCTACTTTCATCTTGAAAGAATTTCTTGATGAAATACGTGTAATCAGTCAACCAGTTATGCTGAGACTGAGCACTATGACAGCTAATGATACCGTCACCACAAGTTATAAGGCAAGTGGCCTGCAAGTTCGAGGACTTCAAGGAGGAAACAACATTAAAATGGTAGTGTCTACCACCCTCTAAAGCCAGACAAGTTGAAGGTGGTGTTCAATTGCTCTGCACAATTCTGTGGCATTTCTCTTAATGGTATTCTTCTCACTGGTCCAGATTTGATCAACTCCTTGGTGGGAGTACTTTGCCGGTTCAGAAAAGAAGCTGTTGCTGTGACATTGAAAAGATGTTCCATCAGTTTCGTGTTCCTCCTGATGAAAGAATCTACCTGAGGTTCTTATGGTGGGAGAATTGAGATTTGGAGAGAGAACCTCAAGAGCATAGAATGGCCGTCCACCTTTTCGGTGCTGCACAATTTCTGTTTCAGAAGTAGCATGTGCCCTGACGCAATCTCAAAGTAAATTACATAGTCATCATCTAAGAAGACATGCTGCCAAGATAGCAGTGGTAGGTTGAGTTGTTGAAATCATTCAGGGGAGTGATGGCTTAGTTTGAAGAGTAAAAGTTCAAACAAGTGAGCGAAAATCAAAGAGTAAGCAAGAGCACTCCAAGCCTACAATCATTGAGCGACCAATTCAGAAGTTAGTGGTCCTACTTGAGTGATTGACTGGCATAGGTGACACACTTGTATCAGACAATTCGTTTTCTAACAAGTGATTTGTCAATGCATATACTTAAATCAGAATTTAAGAGCGGTCATCATAGTTTGAAATCATGAATGATTTATTCTATTTTCATGTGTTCGTTCATCATAACATGATTGGTGGGAGTGTAATGACTGCCCCCCTTTAATTTGTTTGGTTTACGTCTCCACTAGAGGGCGTAAGGTACGCAAGGGGATTTTTTGCAACACAGAAGAGAGTTCACATATGTTACACGAGCTCACACAAATAAGCTCTAAATATCATTAAAATATTTGAAAACTTTTTGTTTTAGTAACTCTTTGGTAAGCGGAGTGAGGTATGTTATGTTTTGAGTTGATAATGGTTCCCAAGAAGCGGAAGGACTCCACAGTGTCAACTGGATAGTCACACAGGATGATGGGGGTGGGTGGGCCTGGGTTCTTTCTGAAATGTACGACCATCTCCACTGTCTTCACAGCATTGAGCTAAGTTGTTCTGACTGCACCAGGTCACCAGATGATCAATCTCCCACCTGTAGGCGAACTTATCCCCACCAAGGATGAGCCCAATGAGGGTGGTGTCTTCACAAACTTCAGGGGCTTGACAGACTTTTGACTGGAGTTGCAGCTGTTAGTGTACATGGAGAAAAGTAGAGGGGAAAGAACACAGCCTTGAGGGGAACCAGTGCTGATTGTCCGGGAGTCAGAGACATGTGACATAAAGATGGGGAGATAGAGTCTGGTCCAGCTGCTTTGCAGGGATTCTGTCTCTTGAATAGTCTGTTTACATCTTAGAGACTCGACATTGTGGTGGGGGAAGAGGGGGGCTCTGAGGTAAGGAGCTGTGGAGAGGACCAGGCCCCTGCTGTGATGGGGGAGGTGGAGCAGGGCTGGAGCTGGGTGGGCTGGAGCTGATCGATGGTGTCACAGGGGATGGTGTCAGGAATGTCCCATTGTCTTTCAAAGCGACAGTAAAAGTCATTGTGCTGAGAAACCTTTGCTACCAAACATTTTTACTCCAATTATAACAATATTTTTTAAATAACAAAACACATGTTAGTATGCAAATTAGACTCTAAAATTTTTTATTTTGCATGCATCATGAAACCAAAAGTCTCGATTTTTGGTGAGACTTTATGGTTATTGCTGGCAATGTTCAAATTTTTTATTACAATTGAACAACACCATACTAAGAAAGGTTTTACAGGATATATTGTTGACATACATTTCAAAATGCTACACTGCAAATAGGAATATAGTCTTCATGTACACTGATGAGCCAAAACATTATGAGCACCCACCTAATATGCTGTTGGTCCTCCATGTGCCACCAAGCGCTGACCCGCCAAGGTATGGACTCTAATAGACCCCTTAATGTGTCCTGTGGTATCTGGCACCAAAACATTAGCAGCAGATCCTTCAAATCGTGTAATTTGTGAGGTGGAGCCCCCGTGGATCGGACTTGTTGGTCCAGCACATCCCATAGATGCTCAATCGGATTGAGATCTGGGGAATTTGGAGGCCAGGACAACACCTTGAACTCTTCATCATGTTCCTCAAACCATTCACGAACAATGTGCGTAGTGTGGCAGGGCGCAGGTCAGCTTGAAAGAGGCCACTGGCACCAGGGAACACCATTGACATGAAGGGGTGTACCTGGTCTTTAACCATGTTTAGGTAGGTGGCACGTGTCCGATTGACGTCCCCATGAATGGCAGGACCCAGGATTTCTCAGCAGAACATTAGCCAGAGCATCACACTCCCTCCACCAGCTTGTCGTCTTCCCACAGTCATCCTGGTGCCATCACTTCCCCAAGTAAACAGTGCACACATACATGGCCATCTCAGACAACAGGACTCATCGGACCAGGAGATCTTATTCTACTGCTCCAAGGTCCAGTTCCGATGCTCGTGTGCCCATTGTAGGTGGTTTGACGGTGGACAGTGTTCATCATGGATACTCTGACCGGTCTGCAGCTTGTTATAAACATAAATGTTACTAAAGTTTTGTGAGATTTCTCTGAAAATAAGATAACATATAGAGTAATTTTGCTTCTCAAGAGTACATTTAAATAGTTTTAAGAATGTGTAGAATTCTGGAAAACAAGTCAAAAATACTCAATAAGAAAATTATTTGTAAATTTTTTCTTTTGTATAGTTTATGTCGTGATGCCTCATTTTTGCCCATGTTTTTGTGAAAAATGTATAATAAATCTAATATAGGCCTATTTACTTAAAAGTGCACATTATACAGTTTATATAACTAAACACATCCACCTGTAACGTCTTTCATAAAATTACCAATCTGCAAAGGTACAAACATATTTTAACAAATTGAGAATTTGTATTAGCCAAATCAGTGTAAAAGACTACATTTAAATGAGCATGAAACTTGATAATTGCCTGATGATTGACAAAACTTCCTTTTTTCTGTTGTGTCCTTGTTTCAGGAAAAAGAGCGAGTAGGACATATTTCAATTGAGTGTTTAAAACAGTATTACTTCATGTGATCAGACTGGTGTCAAACGCATTTTTACACACGCGTGGGCGTGTCGCTCGTGACGCGTGTCGCGCTCTGTAAATAAAAGCGCGGGTCAGCGTGAACGCGCACAGTGAATTTTACCCTACAGCAAAACATCACAACATTACCAACATGGGTAAGTGAATCTCTCATTGTAAGAACAGTCGGACACTTCGATGCTAGGGGCGTTATTATATTAGAAGTGCACGTTCTTATGAGCGAATTATAAATTGAGCTTTTGAAAAAAATTTTCACAGGCAATTTAATGCCAAGCGAATATTTCATATAGTTTCACACTGTAACAAATGTTAAAGTAAAAAAAAAGCAAGCTTGTGGAAACTTAATTGGTTTTATTTAATCAAAATATGAATATGAGTAGCTAATTAATTTATTATTAATTTATTTATTTGATATGCTGTTAATTAATACATGTGTTTACTAGGGATCTGTTTAATCGTCTATTGTGTAATACACAAATTCAATGAACATCTATTTTGTGTCTTACCTAATCTGTATTTATATGTATTTATTACAGTTCCTTTCAGTTTATTCATTTAATTATGATTATATTCAAATGCAAGGCAATTTTAATTATATAGCAAACACAGTTTCATACACAATGGCCATTTAAAGTGCTTTACATAAACATTATGAAGAAAATACAAGATAAAATAAATTTTTAAACCAATTAAGAAAAAAATAAGAATAAAAGTAATAAAATAAATGTAAAATAATAAATAAAAACTATTACATTTAATAAGAAAAATCATATATATTTATATATATATATGGATGTGCGTGTGCGTGTGCGTGTGTGTGTGTGTGTGTGTGTGTGTGTGTACTGAATATATATATATATATGTATGTATGTATGTATGTATGTATGTGTGTGTATATACTGAATATATATATATATATATATATATATATACACACACACACACACACACACACACACACACACACGAGTCATTCTACCAAACAGGTGCAAAAAAGCTGCTCAAAGAGTACCAAAGAGGTTGGATGAACATTTAATGGAAAAAGAGACAAAGATATTATTAGAGAACATTGCTATTACATTCAGAAATGGGGATGCAAACTTTAGAACCAATTAAATTTTGAACATTTTACAATAAAACTATTAACAAACAATTTTTTAAAAATGTTCTTCCTTGTAATAATGAAGGAATATTTTCTAGACTTTGATCATATACATCACAATACTTTATGCATTCAACTGTATAAAGGAAGTTGTACAGTAAATAAAAGATAAATGCTGTGTGAGTGTGTGTGTGTGTGTGTGTGTGTGTGAAAGATATAGTGAGTGAGTGAGTGAGTGGTGAGTGAGGGATGAGTGAGAGAGTGAAATATATAGTGAGTGTGTGTGTGAAAGAGGTAGTGAGTGTGTGAGTGAGAGAGAGTGAAAGATATAGTGAGTGTGTGTGTGTGTGTGTGTGTGTGTGTGTGTGTGTGTGTATGTGTGTGAAAGAGGTAGTGAGTGAGTGAGTGTGTGAGTGAGAGTGAAAGATATAGTGAGTGTGAGTGTGTGTGTGTGTGTGTGTGTGTGTGTGTGTGTGTGTGTGTGTGTGTGTGTGTGTGAAAGATATAGTGAGTGAGTGAGTGAGTGGTGAGTGAGGGATGAGTGAGAGAGTGAAATATATAGTGAGTGTGTGTGTGAAAGAGGTAGTGAGTGTGTGAGTGAGTGAGAGAGAGTGAAAGATATAGTGAGTGTGTGTGTGTGTGTGTGTGTGTGTGTGTGTGTGTGTGTGTGTGTGTGTATGTGTGTGAAAGAGGTAGTGAGTGAGTGAGTGTGTGAGTGAGTGAGAGAGTGAAAGATATAGTTAGTGAGTGATGTGTGTGTGTGTGTGTGTGTGTGTGAAGAGGTAGTGAGTGAGTGAGTGGAGTGAAAGATATAGTTAGTGTGTGTGAGTGTGTGTGTGTGTGTGTGAGTGAGTGAGTGAGTGTGTGTGTGAAAGAGTGAGTGAGTGAGTGAGAGTGAGTGATAGCTATAGTGAGTGGGTGAGTGAGTGAGTGAGTGAGTGAGTGAGTGAGTGAGTGAGTGATAGCATATAGTGAGTGGGTGAGTGGGTGGGTGAGTGAGTGAGTGAGTGATAGATATAGTGAGTGAGCGGGTGAGTGATTGAGTGATTGAGTGAGTGAGTGAGTGAGTGAGTGAGTGAGTGAGTGAGTGAGTGAGTGGGTGAGTGAGTGTGTGATAGATATAGTGAGTGAGCGGGTGAGTGATTGAGTGAGTGAGTGAGTGAGTGATAGCTATAGTGAGTGAGTGAGTGAGTGAGTGATAGATATAGTGAGTGGGTGAGTGGGTGGGTGAGTGAGTGAGTGAGTGATAGATATAGTGAGTGGGTGGGTGAGTGAGTGAGTGAGTGATAGATATAGTGAGTGGGTGAGTGGGTGGGTGAGTGAGTGAGTGAGTGATAGATATAGTGAGTGAGTGAGTGATAGATATAGTGAGTGAGTGAGTGATAGCTATAGTGAGTGAGTGAGTGAGTGAGTGAGTGAGTGAGTGAGTGAGTGAGTGAGTGAGTGAGTGAGTGAGTGAGTGAGTGAGTGAGCCAAACAGGGTTAAGTTAACAAGTGACTATATTAGAATCCTTGATTTCACACATTCTCGCATTCAAATGAGAAGCAGAACCACCCCATCACATCCCATACCACCACGTCACAATAAAACTTTAATCCCAAAATGGCTGCAGATCTCACATGTGGTCAAGTTCATCACATAGCATAAATGCATTCAATCTGAAATACAATTTTCTTTGTTTTTTATTACATTTTTTAAATTATTAATGCAGTTTTCCCTATCTAATTTTCCCTATCTAATTTGGCAACAAATAAAGAAAGTAAAAGAATGTCAGAGTGGTGGTGGTGTAGTGGTCTAAAGCAGATAACTGGTAATCTGGTAATCAGAAGGTTGTCGGTTCAATCCCCACAGCCAACGCCATTGTGTCCTTGAGCAAGGCACTTAACTCCAGGTTGCTCCGGGGGGATTGTCCCTGTAATAAGTGCACTGTAAGTCGCACTTAAATGTAAATGTCAGTACTTGCCTGCTTTTGTTCTTGGTGGCTACAAGTCTCAAATTATGTCATTTCCACTTTGTGATGTCATTTAAAGCAACGGTACATTATTTATAGATAAAACAAGTTAGTGTGACGGGGTGGTAAGTCAAACTGAACGCACACAAATCATAAAATATTTACCAAAAAATAAGGTTTATTTTAAATAAATATATCTTATATATACAGGGACACGCATAAAATCCTGAAAATAGTAAATGTTTTAAAAATATATATATAACTTATTTGGTGATATTTTTGATGCAAATGTCATGTTGGTCAACACGGACATGTGAAATTGGCGATGTACTAATGAAAAATTATTCAAAATGGTATGTTACTCTTTAAGAATAGTATTTTTTATCATATATCATGTTAACAAGAACACTTGATTGAATAACTTTAAGCTTTGGAAACACACTTTGGGACATTTTTTGTGCCTTATGCATCTCATCAAACGTTGCGGACTCAAATGGCAGCCTTTCATAGAATGATATATATATATATATATATATATATAGTATATCAGCATACACACACACACACACACATTCACGTTTAGAGATATTTTAATGATGGAACTATAACATAATCTGGGATGAGATACAAATGCTTTATACTTGTCAGAGCATTAACAAAACATACAGTAACATATGGTCTTTTCATAAAATGTTGGGATGTAAATGCTAAATTGTGCTGTTTTATCTACTTTGGAGCTTCATATGGTTGTTTAATGACAAACCTCTCCACCCACAGTGAAGACAATGTAGGCGACATTAAGTTTGGCATCTCTGCTCTGTTTGTTTTGGTGTATTTTAAGGAGTGCAGCTCCAAGTTGGGTGTCATGTCTCCTGTATAAATTGATGTAGCTTGTTATGAAGTGTCTTTCAATGAAAGAGCATCTGTTGGGATTAAGACTTGAGGAACTATAGACAGCTGTTTACCATATCCTCAACTAAAATATTTATAAAGGGTCTTAATGACTAAAATAGCACGGCAGTCACCTGACCATAAATGGAAGGACCGGAGGCTCAAAGTCCTGTTATTTTCCCTCACCTTTCTATAAAAGCAGCATTCACATGTTTGTTTGTTAATGTGCTTGTTCAGTCGCTCATTCATTGGCATGTGTGACCTGGACTGGTCCAGAATACCCATCCTAGTTTATACTGGCAGACCGCGTGGTTTAAGTACACTCAGTATGTCAACATATCCGAGTGGAGTGTGTGAGTCAAGAATGAGTACACAGGAGCAAACACACACACACACACACACACACACACACACACACACACACACACACACACACACACACACACACACAGGGGTGCAATACAGATATTTGTTTGAGGTTGCAACATGAACTATAAATATTGAGATACCAGTAACACTTAAGGGGACATTTGTTATCATTAGAACATTTGTTCTTTTATACATGTTTTTTATCTTTGTCATTTAGGCATAAAAATGTTATATGTTAACATTAGTTAATGCACTATGAACTAACAATTAACATTAACAAAGAAAATTGTATATATATATATATAAATATTCAGATAATTAAAATGCATTCCATTCCTGTAGCAGAAGAGTTCATCATTGATAAGATACAAAAAGCATCTTTAGAATACAATGTATTGTTTACTACCATATTATTGATCATAAGTCAATCACTGACACACAGTTCACAGTAATCCATTACACAAGTGAATTTGTCAATCAGAGATTTATTATGAGGGCTTGTTTAAAGACCCGTCAATTTACACGTCAGACGTCTTGGGTGTGTTGTATCATAATCATAGGGTGAACATACGTCCTCTTTTTCCTGGACATGTCCTCTTTTTCGGACCTTACAAAGCATCCGGCCGGGATTTCTAAATGTCCGGGATTCGGCTGTAGTTGCATTATGATGTGTAACTGGTCTAATACTTTACTTATAATACTTTATTGTGAGTGTGCGCATGTTTGCATTGCTTTAACCCCTCTTTGCAAGTCCCGCCTTCTCGCACACCAATTGGTCAATTATTTACATTTACATTTATGCATTTGGCAGACGCTTTTATCCAAAGTGACTTACAGTGCACTTATTAAAGGGACAATCCCCCCAGAACAACCTGGAGTTAAGTGCCTTGCTCAAGGACACAATGGTGGTGGGTGTGGGGATTAAACCAGCAACCTTCTGATTAACAGTTTACCAGTTATGTGCTTTAGACCACTACACCACACCACAATTATAAGAGGCTTGCAGCAACTATTGGCCAAATTCCTGCCTGTCAATGTTTTTTTTAATATTTTTTTTTTTTATAATTTTCTTTATTTTTTAATTCATTTGGAACAAAATTTCTTTACTTTGTTCACATATGGTATCTGAAAACACACAAAAAAAATTGACCATTTTCTTTCCATTTTCTTGGTTTTATTTCACTTTGGTTCCTGCACAGAAATGGCCGGCAATTGTAAATGAACGGATTAGACCACAAAATACAGAAATATTAAGTGTTCAGGAGCATCCCGAACCTTGCACACACAAAGTCCTCTGACATCTACACACACACACACACACACACACACACACACACTTTTTATGCATATTATGTCGTGTTTGGGCTCGTTTGAATCGGGATATTCTGCTGTAAGTTATGGTATGTCATTATCAATGTTATATGTATGTTTCAGTTAGTAATAAGGAATAACGTGACAGAAAGACGCTTCTGTTTATTATATTTATGTGTGTCTGTGGGAATTTCATCCACTAAAACTCACTTTGACCTCTATTGAAAGTCTTGGTCTGGGACAAGGCTAAAACATTCAAATGTATACATCCTCTTGTCTTTCACCTTCCTCACTATGTTTACGTCTCTAAATCATTTTCGTAACTCGGATGACATCTCATTGCTTCCTTCTGCCTCCATTAGGATGAATCGCTTCTATTTGTTCACCTCGTTCGTAAGTGGCTTTGGAGAAAAGAGTCTGCTAAATCATTAAGTGGAAATGTACATAAAAGTAATTCAAAAAGTATCAAAAATAAATGATGAAAGCCTGTGAAGAAAGTCAGTTTTAATGTGGCCTTCATATAACAAATAGTAAAAGTTATACACTGTTAGTTGAAAATATAAAGTCAATATCAACCCCTGGGACCTGAAAGTGCACAAAGAAACACCTATAACATCATTTGACTCAGACGGCATCTCTTTCAGACTTTGGATGAAAGGGATGTTAAGGATTACAAGAGCGAGTAAACTGATTGAAAACAGAAGGCACCCCGCTGTGTACATAACCCACAAATATGCAGGACAACACACACACACACACACACACACACACACACACACACTGACCTGAGACTAATCATCTCACCATGGTTCCCATGGTTCTCTACAAATAGTTCACACAAAACATTTAGTCATTATTTACTTACCCTCATGCTGTTCCAAACCAGTATGCTATACCTTTTACAGCAGAACACCAATTTTAAAAGGACATTTTGAAGAATCTTCATGCAGTTTGTTTTCCACGCAACAATAGTTCCTGCCTGATCATGAAAATGATGTAACTGCAGTGAGACGTTTGCAAAAATGTATTTTAAGCGGTTCAGTACGCGTATCACTGGCATTCCGAGGTGAAACGTCCACGGTGTGGCGCTAAAGGCGAGTTAAACGGTCTTCCAAACAGATCTATCGAGTTTTAAATGAACAAAACCAACCTACCTAAACCTTAAACCTAAACCTAACCGATAGTGTCAGAAAAAGCAAATGTGAAATGAAAAACACAAAGTGCAACACTATTTAATCACTCTTAAACAAGCTTGTAAATGTAGTTGATTAAGTAACGCAAACGTTAAAATAAATAATGTGCGATAGTAAGTGTTTAGATGGAACGATGATAGTTTGCACATCAAACTGATGTACTGAGAGTAATTAGTGACCGATAACGTTTCTCAGTAAACTGCCCTTCAAAGGTGCATCTGTTCAACATAACCACATGCTTCACATGTGCCATGCATACTTCAGATTTTATATTATTATTATTATTATTATTTACAAGGCACTCTTATTGCCATTCAAGATATGCACCTTTGAATTCTGTAGCTAAAAATAAAGTAGAGAAATTATTTGAAATTAATTCACTTAATTATTGATATTGCAATCAAATAAAAAGAACTTGAACGATTTCCAACAATTAAAAATAGTGAGTTTAATGCTGTTGATACTTGTGCAACTTCTCAGAAAAACACTTTTGCATAAAGATGCTTTTTCAGCATTTATTTATTTAATTGTGTTCTCTTTTGGTGACTATCAGTGTAACCAAACACTTATTCTGACAAGTTTATCTGGAGAACAGCTGTGAAGGAATGTTGCTTGGATGTGAAAGTCTTTGTTTCCTGGGCGTTTTCTTCTTAATCCAAACCATTAACCCAAAATCTCAGGCAAACACCACCTGGCTTGATGAAATCGGAGGGCAAACGGAACATGCTTTCTCTTGTTTTTAATGGTATGAATGGTATGTACAGATATGATGGTCAGCAAGTTCTAACATATCACGTCCACTTACCACATCCTCCACTGTTTTAGCAATAAATGTGTTGAGTTATGTTATATCCTTTCTTATATGCTAAAATGAGAACATTCTTGACCCATGACTGGTAAAAAAAAATCTTCTTTATCTTATTTATGTACACATTTTGGTTGGTTTACATACATATATATATATATATATATATATATATATATATATATATATATTATATAATTTATCTATATACACTTCATCTGTGTATTTTGTACATCTTATTGTACATTTTATATAGAACAAAAATCCACAGTTTTAGCACAATGTGTTGATTTTCTGACAGTCCCTTACCCACTGTATGCAAAATGTCCAACTTATATCAACGTTAAATTAGCGATCTGGAACATCTTTACAGTAACGCCATCTGACCAGCTAAAATCTGAGACAAATCACATCCCATATTGATTCAATGCGGGATGCATCATTTCATCTTAAAAAACGGGACGATCTCGTATTTACGGGACGGGTGGCAACCCTAGAAACAACAAAAAAGAGCTATTAAACTGAAATATTTAGGAGCCAAATGGCTATTTTTCTTTTCTAAATTACAGAATTGCATTTGTTCAAAAGCAAGACCGAATGCAGAAGAAAGAAAGACAGCTGTTTAAAAAAATTATTATATAGGCTCTCTCTCTCTCGCTCGCTCAATCGCTCTTTCTCTCTCTTTCTCTCTCGCTCGCTCTTTCGCTCTCTCTCTCTAGCTATATATATATATATATATATATATATATATATATATATATATATATATATATATATATATATATATATATATATATATATATATATATATATATATTATTATTATTATTATTTCCTCCTAACAAGGCCACATGTCAAGATCTGGGTAGATGGTATGTGAATAATCAGTATACTCCATATATACCAGATGCAGTTATTGTGCTTCCAAAAACCAATAACCACAAGGATGAAAAAAATAAAAAAATAAAAACAAGCTTTGACACATAAAGCGGGACTTCTAATTATAAACAAGCCCAAAATACACGAGGACTCTTATTTTGAAATGTCTGCACTTCCAGGTTCAAAATAGGCTCTCTTATAATCAATGAGTCACAAACTTACAATACAAACACCGCAAAATTAAAATATTAAAAGTAAGCAGTAATTCAACAGTACGAACGCATGTTATAAATGTCCAGTATTCCGGTAGTCACTTGTGAACTCACTGACGGCTGATTCACTGTATGAAAATGACTCTGATTCAAACTGTTAACTTTAGCTACTAAAGTACAAACCCGTTTGGTGTCTTAGAATCTTTCGTTAAAGTGACCCTGTTAAAAAGTTAGTTGGTATGCAAATTGCGCTACTTAGTACCAACATAGTATCTATTTGTAAGGAAGTGTACAGGAATAATTCATTAAGACATGGTAAAGTTAGAGGGGCCTGGGTAGCCTAGTGGTAAAGACGCTGGCTACCACCCCTTGAGTTCGCTAGTTCGAATCCTAGGGCATGCTGAGTGACTCCAGCCAGGCCCAGTTGCCAGAGAGGGTAGAGTCACATGGGGTAACCTCCTTGTGATCGCTATAATGTGGTTCGTTCTCGGTGGTGTGCGTGGTGAGTTGTGCGTAGATGCCGTGGTGGATGGCGTGAAGCCTCCACACGCGCTATATCTCCATGGTAACTTGCTCAACAATTGATAAGATGGGCAACTGTGATTCCTCCGCCACCCGGATTGAGGCGAGTCACTACACCACTACGAGGACTTAAAAGCACATTGGGAATTGGGTATTCCAAATTGCAGAAACCGGGAGGAAAAAAAAAAGTTGTGGTAAAGTCAGCATAAAACAATTTCTCTGTAATGTAATGAATTTCAGAATGAAACGTGATAATAAACAAGAAAAATTGAAGAGCAATGACAAAACAAGATGGTGTACTTACCGTCTTTTATGAGGGAATGAATTACAATCCCATGAATCTTTGTGAATGTCATAAATTTAAAATAATGGAAATAAATAAAACCATTCATTTAAAGGTGTTGATTACAAGCATATAAACAAAATATTTGTATACTATTGCAAATTATTTAGATATATACAAATATATAAGTAGTTTGAGAGTGTAAGGTGAGTGACTTGATTGCGTCATTCATAGTGTGCTGCTGCAGAGCCCTTTTGGTGGGCTTTTTTCACCGTGATTTTCTGATTGGTGGATATTTCTCTTCAGGATCATGGGTAGTGTAGTTCTTCACCAGGATTCTGCTATTAAACATAATTAAATAGGAAAGTTTTAAATAATAAAAAAGTTTAAATAATATAGACTAATGCCTTCAACAGAAGCATATACCTTCAATTAACAACCTCAGAGCCTACGGTAGGTTTATAAGTTATCGATAAATATCAGTTGTCCTATAGAGAAAACCAGGAAAAGACCAGTAATGTTTGTTATTAGTAAAGTAAATGGGGTCCATTCTTTCTCACTCTGTTCAGCAGTGGTACTCTGTCTGTGACACAAAATAATCTTTATTTTCTGTTCTTCTCACAGCTTTAGATATTGGCACCTGGGATCTGGCATGTCAGTTCAATAACACTGACCACCACACGGAGCTGAACGGCACCGATCGACTGATCGTGAGGAGAGGACAGGCCTTCACCATTAATCTGAATCTCAACTCCAGTTCTTACCTGCCGGGAGTCAGTCAACTTCAGATCGTAGCCGAGACCGGTAATGCTGTGTGCTAATCAGAATCAGAATGAGCTATATTGTCAAGTGTACTCCCTTACAAAATGATTTTGAGAAACAAGCATGTGCACACAGAACATTACAGTGAGACACAGTATATACAACATGGTAAGAGTATAAATAGACTTACAAAAAATAGGACATATAAAATAGAATGGCGTATGTACATGTGCAAGTGGTAATATACACTCACATAAAGGATTATTAGGAACACCATACTAATACTGTGTTTGACCCCCTTTCGCCTTCAGAACTGCCTTAATTCTACGTGGCATTGATTCAACAAGGTGCTGAAAGCATTCTTTAGAAATGTTGGCCCAATTTGATAGGATAGCATCTTGCAGTTGATGGAGATTTGTGGGATGCACATCCAGGGCACGAAGCTTCCATTCCACCACATCCCAAAGATGCTCTATTGGGTTGAGATCTGGTGACTGTGGGGGCCATTTTAGTACAGTGAACTCATTGTCATGTTCAAGAAACCAATTTGAAATGATTCGAGCTTTGTGACATGGTGCATTATCCTGCTGGAAGTAGCCATCAGAGGATGGGTACATGGTGGCCATAAAGGGATGGACATGGTCAGAAACAATGCTCAGGTAGGCCGTGGCATTTAAACAATGCCCAATTGGCACTAAGGGGCCTAAAGTGTGCCAAGAAAACATCCCCCACACCATTACACCACCACCACCAGCCTGCACAGTGGTAACAAGGCATGATGGATCCATGGTCTCATTCTGTTTACGCCAAATTCTGACTCTACCATCTGAATGTCTCAACAGAAATTGAGACTCATCAGACCAGGTGACATTTTTCCAGTCTTCAACTGTCCAATTTTGGTGAGCTCTTGCAAATTGTAGCCTCTTTTTCCTATTTGTAGTGGAGATGAGTGGTACCCGGTGGGGTCTTCTGCTGTTGTAGCCCATCCGCCTCAAGGTTGTGCGTGTTGTGGCTTCACAAATGCTTTGCTGCATACCTCGGTTGTAACGAGTGGTTATTTCAGGCAAAGTTGCTCTTCTATCAGCTTGAATCAGTCGGCCCATTCTCCTCTGACCTCTAGCATCAACAAGGCATTTTCAGCCCACAGGACTGCCGCATACTGGATGTTTTTCCCTTTTCACACCATTCTTTGTAAACCCTAGAAATGGTTGTGCGTGAAAATCCCAGTAACTGAGCAGATTGTGAAATACTCAGACCGGCCCGTCTGGCACCAACAACCATGCCACGCTCAAAATTGCTTAAATCACCTTTCTTTCCCATTCTGACATTCAGTTTGGAGTTCAGGAGATTGTCTTGACCAGGACCACACCCCTAAATGCATTGAAGCAACTGCCATGTGATTGGTTGAGTAGATAATTGCATTAATGAGAAATTGAACAGGTGTTCCTAATAATCCTTTAGGTGAGTGTATGTACAAGGTTGGGATATGTAGTTATTTACTAAAATATTTGAGTGAATTTACATATTTATTTGCCATATTTATACATTATTGTACTATGGTAGTCCTGAAGGCAGTTTAATTGTTCATGTGGTAAATGGCTTGAGGGTAAAACTGCTTGTGTTCCTGGATGTCCTGGCACTCATTGCTCTGTAGTGCTGGCCAGAGGGCAACGGTTCAAAAAGGGAGTGAGCAGGGAGTGTGGGGTCCAGAGTGATTCTTCCTGCACGTTTCCTCTCTCTGGAGACGTACAGGTCTTGGAGGGTGTGCATGGCGGCACCAATATCAACCACGTCACCCTGTAGCTCAAGACTGGTTGCTAAGCAGGGTTGAGCCTGGCCAGTACCTGGATGAGAGACCTCCTGGGGAAAACAAAGTTTGCTGCTGGAGGAGGTATTAGGGAGGCCAGCAGCAGCTAAATATTTCAGCTTTAGGATGAACCCATTGATTCTCAATATGAAAATGCACAGTAAATATAATGACACCTAGATTGAGCTTGTTGTCCACTCAGAGGCCGAGATATTCTATAAAATAATAAGGGTGGTGCTTGAACTGAAAATTAGACTGAATGTCTATGGATGAACACATCTGTGAGGGCTAAAAAGCGTTTGAGCACCAGCTACATTTCAGATCTGTATATTGTGATGGAATGTGATAGAGAGAAAAAAAACACTCTTATTCTTTTTGCCACCTAGTGGAATAAAATTAGATTAGGAGAAAATAAATATATAAATCCTGTTTATCATAAGATTGTAAACACATACAATATTATATATTAATAATTTGATTATTTATTTATTTGAGAAAGTATGTGTGAATGTGAATGTATGTGTCAAATTTGAATGTGAAAAATTGCGGGCAGAATCCCAAAAATGCCAGGGGGTTTAAGGGTTTGGTATTCATACATTTCAGTGTTGATGAACAACTTTAGGAAAACACTTGTAAATGGTAGTGAGAACAGAGCGTTTTCAAAAACGAAAATGTATCTGGATTAATGTGGACGTCGCCTTCGTTCTTGTACAGTCAGACAGCAAAATTCTGTTTTGACTGAAATACTTCCGAAATCCAAATCGCCTTTGCGTAGGAAATGTCAAAAGTTCAGTGGGAAATGTTTCTGTTTGACAAAAAGGATTCCATTTATTTTTCAAGATCAAGAAGCAGAAAATTGGTCGTGCTGGTCCTTCGATGTTACTGATGGAAGTGGCCTGAGAGGAGAGATAACATAAAAGCATCATTGAACTCAAATAGAAGCAACAGTGTAGAAACTGTTGCCAGACAGATAGGAAAGAGTCTGCTCAGTCTCAGATAACAGCAGTCAAGACAACAAGACCAAGACTTTTGGCTCATTTAACGGAATTTATGATGATGGATCACAGATGTTGAGCCCTTGAAAGTTTTTAGTAGTGTTGCCAAAAACAATGTAGATACAAAAACATATTGAGCCATATGTAGAGACCAGAATTTAAAAGAAACTTAAGGGTTGGATTCTTGTGAATTGGGGTAGTAAGCAACCGCAAAGCATTGTGCAAGAAAACACACATTCATGCAGTGGAACTAACACTTCTGTTTGATTTATGATGTCATAATAATGAGAAATGTAAACTTTAACTTTTTTGTAAGTACATCTAGTAGTACATGTTTCATAGCTCTGGAGCGAGTTGAAAGGAGTGGTTCTCTGGAATGCTTCCAAGACTGAGTGCACAGAATTCCAGTGAGTTGACCTCTGAAAGCAGGGTCAGTAACTCAATGAGACCTGATATTCCCAGAGATTCACAGACTGAACAGTGGACACATTCCAGAATAGTTTAGAATAAAAGCAGAGGGGAATTTTTGTGCAAACATTTGGCTTGTATTTATTTACACCAAGTACAAATTATTATTATTGTGTAGGTCCCCCTCGTGCCGTCAATACAGTGCCAGCCCTGTGTCTCAATGTGCGAACACACTGTCAGCGACTTTGTCGCCAGTGGCTGGCAGTGAAGTCGCTAGTGGGCGTTCCCACTACTGGTTGCCTAGTAACGTTTATAAATGACATTCATGGATGTCATTCCATTGCTGTTGACAGCAAATCACTTTTCTTGCCACTAAAAACAAACATTTTGGAGGGAAAAGACTAAATATAAATGGAATCAGTACATAAAATGCTTTATATCAAAGATGAACGAGAAACAAGGCGTGCTGTTTGCCATAGCGGCTGTTTATCTGTGCCGAAAATCCAAATGCCGGTCTGTCTGGGTCCACAAAATCCCCAGGATCTCAGATACACCTTTCCACGCAGTATTTTTCTTAAAGTCCTTGTACGTGGGAAGAGACATATCATAGAGCACTGGGAAATTTCTAACAGCAAGAATTAACCTTTCATCCATCTTTCCGTTACTGCAGGAGCTGAGAGAGAGAGAGAGAGAGAGAGAGAGAGAGAGAGAGAGAGAGAGAGAGAGAGAGAGAGAGAGAGAGAGAGAGAGAGAGAGAGAGAGAGAGAGAGAGAGAGAGAGAGAGAGAGAGAGAGAGAGAGAGAGAGAGCTCTCCCGCGAGCTCTCCCGTCTTCTCTCCTATTGGCTGTTGCTTCCGTTAGTCGCTCTTCATTTGAATAAAGTTGAACTTGTCTCAACTTTGTCGCATCGCTGGACACGCCCACATCTAGTCGCCAACTGTCGCGACAGCCCGTGTCGCCTGGATTCGCTGTGCTCTCATTGAAAATGAATGGGATGGCGTCGCTGTTGCGCGCGATGTCGCTGGCAGTGTGTATGCACCTTTAGAACAGCATTCTGACATGATATTCTTCTGATCACAATTGTACAGAGCTGTTATCCGAGTTACCGTAGACTTTATCAGTTTGAACCAGTCTGGCCATTCTCGGTTGACCTCTCTCATCAAAACATTTCCATCCGCAGAACTGCCGCTCTCTGGATGTTTTTGGTACCATTCTGAGTAAATTCTAGAGACTGTTGTGTGTGAAAATCCCAGAAATTCTCAAACCAGCCCGTCGGACACCAACAATCATGCATGAGATTCTCTAATCAGCCAATCGTGTGTCAGCAGTGCAGTGCATAAAATCATGCAGATACGGGTCAGGAGCTTCAGTTAATGTTCACATCAGCCATCAGAATGGGGAAAAATGTGATCTCAGTGTGTAAAGGGATTAATGGAAAGGAGGCGAGAACTGGCTTGACAAACACTCAAAGGTGTCGGACATCTGTCCGTGGAAACTCTGGTTCTACACTGAAGAAGATATGTGTTATTTATACAATTGTAATAAGATTACTTTACTGAATAGTAAAAATAATTTATACTTTTAAGTTACTTTATACACTCACCACCGCATATTTCTCCCTTACAATGACTCATTAAAGGCTTTGCTTTTTTCTGTACTTATTTCAACATATAATTAGGAGTTGACGCTGTAATGAAGTGTGATTCTCTGATAGGCCCTCAGCCTGCGCAGCAGTACGGCACCAGGGCCGAGTTCAGCCTCAGCGATGAGATCGACAGCACGTGTTGGAGTGCTGCAGTGACCAGTCCACCCGGGGACACCATTTGCCTTTCCATCTGCCCTGCCCCTGACGCTCCCATTGGCCGATACATCCTAACTTTAGATGGCTGTGTCCAGTTTGATTTCATACTGCTGTTCAACCCGTGGTGTCCAAGTAAGTGCAAGCACATGTGTTTGGGTGGACCACATCTTGAGGTCACCCATGGAAATCCTGTTCTCTTCCCTGCATGATTGGAAATCATTGTTTAATTGTAACTTGACAGATGGATAAAACTGTGTAATGTTTCATACTCACTCAAGCTGTAAAAATGACTTGCAGGAGATGTGGTGTACATGGACAGCGAAGATAAACTGGCAGAGTATGTTTTGGCTCAGGATGGGATCATCTTCAGGGGTGATGCTGATTATCCTGTGCCGTTGGCCTGGGATTTTGGACAGGTACCAACAAATATGCAAGAACAATGGCAGGTCTTCCTGTGTAAGATAATGATCTAGCAGCATATGGTGATGTCACCCTGTAACAACTCTGCTCAAAACAACTCATTAATGCATTGCAGCCAAGAGACAAATGAGGGTGCTTTTTAAGAATGAACATAGAATCAAAGAGAAACTGAAGCCTGTTTTGTACCATTAAGATTTTTTGCATTGTGACATTATTTCCATGACAATTAAGCATCCATGATACTTTACAATTTAAATAATATATCATAATTGTTTTCTGCATTTTGCATTGTTATAATGAGAATTGGCATGCTTAAAGGAAAATTCTGGGTTCAATACAAGTTATGCTCAATCAGAAGCATTTGTGGCATAATGTTGAATACCACAAACATTTATTTTGACTAAGCTCTCCTTCCAAAGGGGGGCACCATATCATGAAGTGTCTCCGTATACTGTACATAAGTGAGGCATATGAGGTATCGGTTGAAAGCTTAGAATCAATTCTGCATTCATGTTACATAAAATAACAAAATAAGGCCTCAAAATATTTGTGTCCCAAATTAGCGTCCCCTAGAGGTAATGGGGTAGAAAAATTCATATGAAAATAAATGTCTTTCACATAGCACCTAAATAGACAAGTCATATATTAAATGAAAGCTATCATTCTCACGACTGTGACTGCATAGTTAATTTTGTGACCCTAATACCACAGTTCAAAATATTTTCAAAAGAATCACAAAGTGTAATATGATTTCGGTAAGTCTTCAAATACAAATGTCTCATTTATGCGACCATCATTGCAGCTGTAAGCCCAAAATATCTAAAACTATATATCTGCTTTTACCTTAGGGAGTTTTCTAAAATATTAACCATTTTTTACTATCTGTGTGTTTGCTTGTGTGAATAATCAAACATTATATCTTAGAAGTCCAGAACAAAATATGCCACCCATGAGGAAAAGCATTCCAAACCAATCAATCGACTATTGATGATAAAATGCTATATGTCAAAGGGGAGGATCTCAGCTTTCTAATGACACCTAGATTGAGCTTGTAGTCCACTCAGAGGCCGAGATATCCAATGAAATAACGAAGGTGGTGCTTGAACTGAAAATTAGACTGAATGTCTATGGACGAGCAAATCTGTGAGGGATAAAATGCACCATATATATCATTTATGAATAGTTGGAGCCATTTTTATTTTATTTGGGGGGTTCTCTGAAAAATGAGACCAACTTTGTTGGAATTAGTCCACAGAATTTTTGAATGGTGAGCTTTTAAATTTGAGTGTGAAAAATTGCGGGCATCAGCCCAAAAGTGTGTGTAAAAGTACATGTATATGTAAATACTTTTAGTAAATTACAAGCATCTCATTTCTGCCTTAAAACCCTCCAAAAATTGGCCCCATTCTCCTCCATTGAACGTGCTTCACTATAACCTCAATTTTTGAAGAAAATGAGGGATGAGTTGATTTTTACATTTGTTTTTATGGTATTTAGATCCCTCACTTATTATTGCAGACTTTGGCATCTTGGTAAATCTGAGCACAGTTTGATACATTGTTGAGATCTCTTGTGAGATTACAAATGAGGGTCTTTTTCTCCGGGGAAACATCTGAGCACTTCAGCAAAAGCATAATTTTTTCTTTCCTATTGGTATTTCTGAAAATAAACTCTACATATCAAATAGTAGAGCAATGTGTTATTTGCACATGCGTCTCTTTTTGTGTTGTGTCCTGCAGTTTGAGGAAGGCATCCTGGATGCTTGTTTAAGAATCCTGGACATGAACCCTAAACACCAGAGAAACCCGGGGAAAGACAGCTCTGGACGTAGAAATGTCATTTATGTCACTCGAGTTCTCAGTGCGATGGTAAGTGCTGTTGTGATGGGACCACCTGAGACCGATTTAAATATCAGGTGTAAACGGGACCTGCAACTTATTTACTTTATTCTCAATCCAGATAAACAGCAATGACCGAGATTCTGGCGTCCTTGAGGGCTGCTGGAAAAAGTCATTTGAAGGCGGATTGAGCCCCATGTCCTGGAGGGGGAGCGTTGAGATTCTGAGGACGTGGAACAGCACTTCCTGTTTGCCTGTGCGCTACGGCCAGTGCTGGGTGTTTGCAGCTGTTGCCTGCACGGGTATTATGATTCTCAATTATTCTGACTGTCTTTTCTTGTAGAAGGTATTACAGTAGATCACTGGTTCTCAACTGGTTTTGCTTCAGGATCCAGATTTTTAATTGGACCTCAAGTGGTGACCCAAAACAGTACAAAAGTACAAAAAAATAACCAAACATTGGGTAACACTGTCCATGAAGCCCATATTTATAATGCATTATAATGTCTCATAATACGTCTTATAATTGTAACTACAGTTATAATACATTATAAATAATACTAAACCGAAAGATGAATGTAGCTACTATAAACTATTTAAAAAGTTGAAACAGTATTTTCTTTGTGTACTCGCACTAAGCGTGTTGTTTTGTTTGTTGTCAGTGTCTCGAGCTCTGGGGATTCCATGCAGGGTGGTAACAAACTACTTTTCAGCCCACGATACAAACAGCAACCTTGTGATCGAACGTTACGTCAACGAAAAAGGTGAAACGGAGAGTGTCACCAGAGATATGATATGGTATGAAAAACGACTTCTTTTAAAAACTCGTTATACATTAATACATGAGGAAAGTGAGTTGTCAGGGAAATGATGTTCAATTCTATTATTAATGCTGCCTTCATGTGCATCAGCTTTATGGTATATACGTGTTTCCTACAAAAAAAATACATTTCAAGGATTAAACATTTAAAATCTTTATTTTTTTCATAGGAACTATCACTGCTGGGTTGAGAGTTGGATGACCCGACCTGACCTCTCATCTGGTTTTGATGGGTGGCAGGCGAGTGACCCGACACCACAGGAGAAAAGTGAAGGTATATCGTTTTTAGGGGCCAAGCACTGAAAGTGCATAGGCACCTATTGTATTCGTTATTGTTCTTCTTTGTATTATTATTCTTCCGCCATTGAAGTCTATTGGCAGCCCATAGAACCATACATGGAAAAGTTGTGAAATTTGGCGCACAGATAGAAGACACTCTTAACTATAACTGACCCAGATTTGGGGTCTCTAACGCCAACGCTCTAGCGCCACCAACTGTTCAAAGTTGCACTTATGTTTGGGCTCATAACGTCTGGTTTTAATTTCTGTCTGACTAGATTTTACACCATTTTTAGAACTCCTCCAAGACCGTAAGTCTGATTTGCACAAAATGTGTTGTGCATCATCTAGAGACACAGTGGACATTTATCAAAAGCTTTTTGATGGACCAAACTGTTCTCGAATAACTCTTCAACGAATTCAATGGCAAGCACTCCAAAATGGACGTGAGGCTGTATCTTTGCAACACTTTGGCGTATTAACACTAGACTTGGTAAATGTCATAGCCATCATGACTTGAGGGTACATGCAGCATTTCAGCACAGTGCCACCTAGTGGTCAGGAGATATGAAGTATGCCTCTTTTTGCTTGTAACTTCTGAATAGTTTGGTTACTGCTCCACCTACTGGTCAAAGGTTACAATTACTTGTATTTTATCAATTGTACCCATGTTTTTTATGCTTCTTTTCTTAGTCATAATCAGTGATATCTACTGACACTTCCATACTCATGTAAATGTGTATTTTGTAATGCACAGTTTTGCAGTTTAGTTTCAATATAAGGTTCTTTTTGGACTGGGGAAGACGTTTTGAGGTCTGAAAGTTATTAATAATTTTATTTCAAAAGTTGTCTCATGTTATGACCCTTCTAAAAGAAGCAAAAAGCATCAATTCTAAAATGCATTTATTCTCTCAGGTGTGTTCTGTTGTGGACCAGTCCCTGTACAGGCAGTAAAGGAAGGAGAGCTCACTTTAAAGTATGATGCTGCGTTTGTGTTTGCGGAGGTGAACGCAGACCTAGTGTTCTTCCTGAAGTATAAAGACGGCAGTACAAGAAAAATCGTGAATGACCAGAAGGTTGGACAGAAGATCAGCACTAAGAGTGTGGGTCGTGATGTGAGAGAAGATATCACACACCTGTACAAATATCCTGAAGGTAGAAATATAGTCTCATTACATGTAAGCTATCAGATTCAATACACACACACACACACATACACACACACACACACACACACACACACACACACACACACACACACACACACACACACACACTGGGACACTGTTAGTGTACAGTGTTTCCACATAACTTTAGGTGCAGCTGCAGCCTAACACAAGCTGCCTTGTTGTAACTCATGATGTGACACGTTTGGAAAACATGATGAAGAGAGCTTTGCATTAAACATTTCTATGTAAGCTTTGACTGTTGATGGGATTTGACCGTTGGTGACACATGTTTCCTCATGCAGGTTCTGCGGAGGAGCGAAAGGTTTTTGAGAAAGCCAAACACCAGAACAAGTTGAATCAACAGCAGGCGAACGGCGGGTTAAACGTCACCATCAAGCTCTCCTCCGGGATCAGCAAGGGCTGCGACTTTGACGTGTTTGCAATTGTGACAAATAACAGCGCGGAAGAGAAGAAGTGTCGTCTTGTGTTTGCATCCCGCGCCGTGTCTTATAATGGAATCACTGGACGAGAGTGCGGCTTTAAAGATCTGCTCAATGTGGAACTAATGCCAGGAGCAGGTGTGCAGCGTTTAGGTTTTATACGACCGATGTGTGTGGTTAAATATTAAAGGGGTCATGTAATTAGAATATTTTTTAAATAAAACAGTATTTTATTGTACTATTTAGGCATTTGTAACTCAATAACCCCAGTCTACCCAGAGGATTTAATTAAATTAATTTCATTCACCTCATGTCTGGACTACCGCAATTACCGCAAAGTTTCTGACCTGTAAAAATTATCGTATTGTCAAACTCATAATTACAAGTCGGAAACTCTGAATGTAAATTTTAAAGTGTTTGTCGTCTTTAACATACATTTATGTTTGATATGCCATTTTATTATAGCCAGTGTAGCTATAATAAAATAAAATATAATAAAAGTAGCAAAGTTTTTGTTTGCATAAATACTAATAATCAATTAAAAAAGCACTTTTTGTGTGTGTGTGTGTGTGTGTGTGTGTGTATATGTGTTTGTAAGTGTGCGTGTATGTGTGTGTGTGTGCGCGTGTGTGTGTGTAAGTGCGCGTGTGTGTGTGTAAGTGCGCGTGTGTGTGTAAGTGCGCGCGTGTGTGTGTAAGTGCGCGCGTGTGTGTGTAAGTGCGCGCGTGTGTGTGTAAGTGCGCGCGTGTGTGTAAGTGCGCGCGTGTGTGTGTAAGTGCGCGCGTGTGTATGTAAGTGCGGCGTGTGTATGTATGTGTGTTTGTGTGTGTGAGTCTGTATGTGTGTGTGTGTGTGTGTGTCTGTGTGTGTGTGTGTGTGTGTGTGTGTGTGTGTGTGTGTGTGTGTGTGTGTGTGTGTGTGTGTGTGTGTGTGTGTGTGTGTGTGTGTGTGTTCTGAATAATATGTGTCTTGACCGTGTTGCGTGTTTGTTTCAGAGAGGAAGGTTCCTCTGAGGCTGAACTACAGTAAATACTGTAATACTCTAATGGAGGATAATCTCATTCGTCTCGGCGCTCTGCTCATCGACTACAGCACCAGAGAAGCTGTCATGGCCATGAGAGACATTGTATTGGACAACCCAGATATCAAAATCAGGGTACAGTCACATGGTTACCATTACAACCCCTCAGTCACCATGATCACAATATAAATGTTGTCATCACCATGCCAACCCCATTTACGTACAATCACCGTGTCAGGTCCAAGATGTTGAGCGCACTCGTGAATGCACGCTAATGTAAATATGTTTTTCTAGATTCTTGGAGAACCCAAGGAGAACCGTAAGCTGGCAGCGGAACTTACGCTGCAGAACCCACTGCCAGAACCTTTACAAGGCTGCTGTTTCACTATAGAGGGCGCAAACCTCACAGGCGGCTACAGCATCACTGAGAAGTAAGAACACTTACTAACAATAACACTAGAAGTAAGAACACTAATGTTTATGGCTTCGAATGAGGAAGCGGCTAGTTGGCATGAAATACTGTGGGGAAGCTGGCATGTACTGCGGTGTTACATGCTGCACTCCATTGGAAACTATTTAACATCTGCTCATTCTTTCATACATTTTATTAAGGCTGTTGATTTAACGAGTTAAATGACGTGCTAAAAAATTTACGCAATTAATCATGCCCTCTGTGTCATGCATGCTTAAAGTGCCACCTTGTCACCATGTCTTTGTAAGTACCAGCCAGCAGTACAAATCCAGCTGTACAGAATAAAAATCCAAGTCGACTTCACAGTACAGTGTGCATGCGTCTCGAGACACGTTTTTTAAACTTTCAAACTACATTTAACATTTTGCATTTATGGTCAGAGATGCTGTAAACTAGGGACACGTGTTGCGAGACCAACTAAAATAGTGCAAACTCAAGAACACATTCCGTGGTAACATCCCTCAAGTCTACCTCAGACAGACTGATAGACTCCAGTTTGTATATGTTTTTGTCAGCAAAAAATGGTCAATAATTTCTAAAGTACTGGAACTACAGTCATGTGCAACTTCGCCACAGCATTTTTTCACTTCTTTGCAAATGTCATATCTGGTATGTGACATCAGAAGAACAGCATGGGGTATTTTCGGGGCATTAACATTTGTCACATGGTGGCACGTTGGGTACGAATTTGGTTATTAGCATGTTCTACATTTCTTTATTTACATGTCTTTAAATATCCATCCACCTCCCCAGACAATGTCCAGACAATCCTCGATTTTTTGCGGGCATTATATTTCAAAAACGCTCAATATGTCATTTTCATCACCGCCATTGACACCACAGAATTCTATTAACCTCATGTGTGTGTGACTCCTCATCCACATGCGTGGACATTTGTATTTTGGCTTTGTGACAAGCAACAAATAATTAAAATGAATTTAAGATGACTGAATACGGTTCACAAGACTCTAGAATGTCATATAAAGGGTTAAACCTCTGCCGCATCGAGTCACATGACATGCCCACACTGCGTCGATTTACGTGAATCGCTTCTGTGTGTGCGGAGCCAACAGAAGTGCCTCTGGTAAGAAACCGATTTACGTTTTTTATTGAAACCTGTTTGGGTGTAAAGAGGAGAGTCTCAAGTTTCGTTTGATATGCGGCTTCAAAAATGCATTTATTTTTCGCACGTCAACGCGCTGATAAACATGATGTCCACATATGTGGATTTTGGGACAATATTTCCTCAAAAGTTGATTTTTTTTTTTTTTTTTTTTGAATAACTTTCAACTCTTAACACATCTGTGGGTCATTTCACTTCATTTAAAATAAATGTTGATATATTTATATATTTATTTCCGACTCTATTCATTAACATTAATAAATGCATTCCTATATTTACTTTTTACATGGAGAATGCTGAAAAAATGTTGCTTTTAGAGACTTTATATGGGGATGAATATAAGGTGAAAACTGTTTGGAGACCAGTGCAGACAGACCGCACACTGGAGGTTAAGTCATGCACTAAATAGGGAGCAAGGGAGCATCCTATAGCTCTCCTATAACTGTTCTGAGACCAGTGCAGACAGACAGCACACTTTAGGTTAAGTCATGCACTAAATAGGGAGCAAGGGAGCATACTATAGCTCTCCTATAACTGTTCTGAGACCAGTGCAGACAGACAGCACACTGGAGGTTAAGTCATTCACTAAATAGGGAGCAAGGGAGCATCCTATAGCTCTCCTATAACTGTTCGGAGACCAGTGCAGACAGACCGCACACTGGAGGTTAAGTCATGCACTAAATAGGGAGCAAGGGAGCATCCTATAGCTCTCCTATAACTGTTCTGAGACCAGTGCTGACAGACAGCACACTGGAGGTTAAGTCATGCACTAAATAGGGAGCAAGGGAGCATCCTATAGCTCTCCTATAACTGTTCTGAGACCAGTGCTGACAGACAGCACACTGGAGGTTAAGTCATGCACTAAATAGGGAGCAAGGGAGCATACTATAGCTCTCCTATAACTGTTCTGAGACCAGTGCAGACAGACAGCACACTGGAGGTTAAGTCATGCACTAAATAGGGAGCAAGGGAGCATCCTATAGCTCTCCTATAACTGTTCGGAGACCAGTGCAGACAGACCGCACACTGGAGGTTAAGTCATGCACTAAATAGGGAGCAAGGGAGCATCCTATAGCTCTCCTATAACTGTTCGGAGACCAGTGCAGACAGACCGCACACTGGAGGTTAAGTCATGCACTAAATAGGGAGCAAGGGAGCATCCTATAGCTCTCCTATAACTGTTCTGAGACCAGTGCTGACAGACAGCACACTGGAGGTTAAGTCATGCACTAAATAGGGAGCAAGGGAGCATCCTATAGCTCTCCTATAACTGTTCGGAGACCAGTGCAGACAGACCGCACACTGGAGGTTAAGTCATGCACTAAATAGGGAGCAAGGGAGCATCCTATAGCTCTCCTATAACTGTTCGGAGACCAGTGCAGACAGACAGCACACTAGAGATTAAGTTATTCACTTAATAGGGAGCAAGGGTAATTTGCTCCCTATTTGATCATTTCTGATGTAATGTCTGTAACATCTCACAAACATGAATAATCAACACTCCTGGAAACATTTGGATTACAAAAAATCTGACTTTCTTTAGCTTGGTATTATTTACTTTAGTTCCGCTGTCCACATATAAGGACGTCAATTTTTAGGGAAACTATTTGCTCTAGATAAAAAATGTTTGCATGTATATTAGGGGCTACTAGTTACAAATCAAAAAGGGAAATGGAGAATGCACACAGCAGTCACACTCGGGGCTCAGAAGGTTATTTTAATTATTTCAATATGTTTTTCAGTTTGTCTCCGAGTTTTGGACCCAACTCAATATTTAAAATAGCGAGGAATTACGACACTGCTTTTTTTACATTTGAACAAACAACAATCAGGAGAGGAATGTGTAAAAGATTCAAAACATGTGGTTTCCAATGAGTCTAACTTATAAACATTTCATCCCTCCAGACTGGAGTCGAGCATTGAACCCGGACAAGAGGCTAAAGTTAAAATCTACTTCACTCCGACTCAGTGCGGCCTGCGCAAACTTGTAGTGGATTTTGACAGTGACAAGCTGGGCCACGTAAGAGGATACAGGAATGTTATCATTGGAAAATGAGACCTCTTAACCTTTAATGAGGTAGAGAGTTTAAAGTGGAATCATCTGTTTCTCTGTGGTTCACTTGTGATTATTAAGACAGTATTACTTCTATATACAGTATTTTTCAAAGAATGTGAAAACAATAATTTCACACTACAAACTGGCTTCTATAGCAGCTGTTCACAGTATGTTATTTCTGAAGATAGTAAAGCGCTGTAATCGGTATGCATGGATATATGGGTCATTGATTTAAAAGAATATATTTTTACCATGGACAACCTTATTAGTCAATGTGTCCATGTTGGTTTAATAAAAAAAGAACTAAATAAATGCATTTTAATTTCATAACACATTGAACTGTGTACATTATAAAACATATATATATTTTTGAAATCATACAATTTTGTTAAAGATTACACAATTCAATTTGATGGCTAAATATGTTTGTGTTCGTGTTTTTGTGCCTTCAACATGTCACATTCCTGGATGTTTAAAGCTCAGATGATGGATATTAAGAAGTATTACCCTGCAATTAAAAAGAAAATTATGAATGAATGAAAGAAATTGAAAATCAATGTGACTTTCATTGACTGTGAACATGTCTTATTCATAATTGTATTCTGATATTACTTTTTATTAAAAAGAATATTTACTCATCAGCGATGTGGATTTAATGTTCAGAAACCGGCATGTCCAATCGTGCTGAGGAAATCACTGTAAAGAGTTCAGACCTGTAAAATCTTTCAAAAACACAACCTGAATTCAGGAATAATGCCAGAATATTATTTGCACAAAGCAATTTGCTAATAAGGAAAAACAGAAGTGATTTTGTCATATTCCCTGTTGTCTTATCTTTGTGCTTTTGTTGGAATTCTTTACTTTCCTGTTTGCTGTGTTAGTTTTGTACTGACCAAGGAAACCGGGAAAACAAGGAACACCTTGGGAAAACAATCAGGGAGAATCAATCAAGGAGTAAAACTACAAGGACTACAAAACTAACACAGGAAACAGGAAACTAAAAATTCCAACATAAAAGCACAAAAACAAAAGACAACTGGGAATATGACAGATTTGAACACAATGTTTATATAACTAATTTATAAAATATATGGTAATTCAATATTTACATTAATTCTTTTTTCTATTATTATTATTATTATACAGGTTTCTAGGTAATGAAATGGGAAATCCTGTTTTTTGTTACAGTTTTACACGTTTGCATTTTTAAGTTACATTATATTTTATTTTATTTATTTTATTCATATTTTTTTTTCCCCATTTTTTTAATTCTGGTCATTTTTGACCCCCATTGAAGACTATTAGAAATGCATAAATACTTGGTTAATGTTTGTAGTAAAATAAGGATTCTTATGCATAAGGTGAATTCTGACCTCTGTTGCTCAAAGGAAGAAATTATTTATTACCGTTTTATTAATGGCTAAATAAAGCATTACACCGATTTGAAACTAGCCAGTTACACAGTATATATGTCATAAACAAATTAAATTATGATGCTTTCTCGTGTTATGCGCATCTATTCTAACACATACTTTCTGAATCTTTAAGTTTAGAAATATGGGTTTATATACTTCAGATAAATGTTTAAAGCGTTTACTACCAGATTAGCCAATTTATGATTATTATTTGCCATAAGTTATTTACTGGATGTCGGCCTGCTGTCTACCCCTTACCCCTTCATGTCGTCACATGTTATGTGGTAAGGTTTAAAAACAGCCTTGTAGCAATTGCTTTCAGCAAAATGTTAGAACTATTATAAAACAAAACAAATTATAATAAAACAGCAAAATAGTTCTAATGCAGCATGAAGCTCACTGTCATAGCTGTTTAAAAAAAATCTGTATTGTGTTAAACTATCTTTATTTCATAGTTTATTTTTCAATTATTAATATTATGTTTATATTTACAATAGTATTTATGATCTAATTTTATTGCTATTTTCCCACCTGTTGTCATAGTGATTTTTAAGTTGGAGATTTTAAGTTGGAGAGATAAAATTATTTTTTTGACCACTTTGTTATTTTGATTATTTTTTCATTTCGTCTTGTTTAATTTGAAATTAGAAATAATTTTGGTTTAATTTTTTCACGTCTCAATACACAAATTACTTTTTTTTTTTTTTATCAAAATCGACCATTTAGAAGTGCGTTCCGATACAATCACAGTTAATACTAGCCATGATTTGTGTTTTATTAATAAATTAATATTATTAATAATTCTTACATTCTCTTTAACTGAATGGAGCACACATCCAAATTCTGATGAGAATCACATTCACTGTCATAGATAGATTTCATAGATGATATAGATAATGCACAAATCTTTTTAAGCTTTGCATTTAATATTGCATGAGTTCTCTTATATCTCTGTGGCAGGGCGGAGGGCGGGCCGGGTTGTGATTACACACACCGGTCCCTTATCAGGCTAATTAAGCCTCCGAGACGGATAAAGGCCGATGGCAGACAGTGGTGCGATGAGAGAGGACAGTTAACGGACATGTCCGTCATGTGTGTGTTTGTCTTTTGGTTTAAGTTATTCATTAAAATATTATTTATATTGCCAAGCCGGTTTCCATTGAATACGTTACACTGGTGCCGAGGCCAAGGAAGGAGAAGGGATGCCCGTCGAGGAGTCCTCAACACTGCCGTCCACCCAGGGGAGCACCGCTGCCATCCACCGGGGAGGGAGTAGACCGACCGCCCGGACGCAGTGAACGGCTGCCGTCCGTGAGGCGAGTGGGGACTGGACTCCCCGACCGCCTGGAGCGATGGAGCCACTGCCAGGGGCGGAGGAGAACCCTGCCATCCCCCAGAAACGTGGAGGGGTCGGAGGAAGACCTCCGTCCGTGAGGGGAGGAGGGAAGCATTCCCCGACCGCCTGGAGCAGTAGGGCCGCTGCCAGGGGCGGAGGAGAGTCCCCACGAGTCGCCGAGAACACGGAGGGGCGTTCTGACCGCCGGGGGTCGTGAGTCTGACTCCGGTCCCGGGGAGAAGCGGCTGTCGTCCGCCTGAGAGGGTGGAGAAGTGATCAACGACCATGCGACGGTGTATCGGAGAACCGGCGAGTAGATTATTTTTTTTTCATCTCTCTCTCCTCTCTCTCTCACTGCCGCTCTGCGTTGGCCTTTTCCCTCTCGTTTAAATTTGAGTGTTTTTTTGGGGGGGGGGGTACTACACTATTACAGGAAGTACCCCCCCATTTTAATTATGTCTGTTTCCCTCCCCTTGTCCCCTCCCTCGTCCAGGTAGATGGGGATGACCTGCCGGCAGACCGGGCTTAAAGCACGCCCTCCCCCAGGGAAAGAGGGGGGAGATGTACGTCAGGCCGGGGGCTCCCCAGCCTGAGAGAACGAGGGAGGAATGTGGCAGGGCGGAGGGCGGGCCTGGTTGTGATTATACATACCCAGCCCATTATCAGGCTAATTAAGCCTCCGAGAGGGATAAAGGCCGATGGCAGATGGTGGTGCGACGAGAGAGGACAGTTTACGGGCATGTCCGTCATGTGTGTGTTTGTCTTTTGGTTTAAGTTATTCATTAAAATATTATTTATATTGCCAAGCCGGTTCTCGCCTCCTCCTTCCCATTGAACTCCCTTTACAATCTCTAATATAATATACAGTATATCACGGTATATTTTACCCCATTTCCACCTGCTAATAAAGTGCAACTAAGTCAGAAAAGACATAGAAAGAACAAACAAAATGGTGCAAGGTTTTATCTCAAGATATTTTCTGGTTTCCGTCCCTAAAACGTTCTTGTGAGTGGAACTACTTTCTTCCGCCACGGATTGAGCGTATTGTTTTAATACAGACCGAGCCTTCGTTGCTAGTTCAACAAAGTCACTTTACAAATAGTAACGGAGGATTGCGATGCTTGCACTGCTTTATTGGAGCACTTACTGAAATAACAAGGTAGTGCGTTTGTGTGTTTGTGCATGTGTGCGCATGAGGGAAAGCGAGAGAATGAAAGAAAACGGAGAGATTACGTGTGGGATTACCTGCGTTTGTAGCTCTCATCAGCAGAAGCATCGCTTCAAATCACAAAGTTGCTACACAACTGTTTTGAGTCGTGGGGGTCCTTTGACATCACTATGTGCCGGCCTGCGAGTATGTGTGCCTGTGTTTGTGAGAGTGTGTGTGTGAGAAAGGGAGAGGTGGGGGGTGCGAGGGTGCTTTCAGATATTAAAAGTTGTTTTGGATTATATACAAACTGTTGTATTGATCTCGATAAGCAAATGAACAACACACCAGTCATCGCTGCTGCAGCTTGTAGAGAAATCATTTGCTTGTCTTGTTTGTTTTGCCAACTTGTTAAGTGGTTAATTCTTCGAACCCAGCGATGGGCGCAGGGTGGACCAGCTCAGAGGTGCGTTGAGTCATCTATCGTACCGGGGTAAAATTGCTTGTTGATTAGCGCCACCTATTGTAAAGGCGTGAATGTGCTGATGGCGAACATTCGCTTAGCTTTCTATGGGAAAGGGCTATTCGCCGGCGATTCGCCCCTCATAATCATGCCGCCTTTTTTGCGCAAGTCTTTATGCAATAAATGTAAACATTGAAACGCTGAAAACAGACCAGTTTCTGAAACGTCTTGGAGCAATGACCTATTTCTCCGAAAATATGTAATTTGTGCTTTGCATTTCATTACCATACAGTACATCCACAGTTTGCACATATATACCCACAGATAGTGCAAACACTCCCACCCATGCCCATGTGTGCTTTGTGCTGGCATGAAAATTGAGCTCAGAATTAGGCCTCTCACAAAAGATGATGCCCTCGGTGCCCACCGTCACCGTCATCATTTCAAAGTAAGAGCCTGAATATGATCTTTAGTCATCAGCCTCTGATGAGAAATACATTTTCTTCTTTGATAATAGACAATCTCTAACAGACGTTTTCCCTAATAGTTCAGATATTACTACAGCTGTCTGACATGTCTGCATGAGTTAAGTTGCTAAGGCTGTTTGTTGTCACTGAGGAAGTCGAAACGTTCATTAACCACATGATCACAGGAGGGCATGGGTGAAGAGACAACAGTTTTAACCACTGTGTGGTTTCCAAGAGTTACAGAAATAGGCATAGCAGCAATATTCACTACAGCTCGCTCAGAGACACTTTGAGAGTCGTTTGCAAATGTCAAAACGAAACAACTCGTGTGAGCAATTCAGTGAAGAGGTGGATTAACATATTATTCTGGTAAAATCTAAAAACATATTCAGAGGGTTTAAAATGGATTATAAATTGATGCTGGGCCTTTGAGTTATATATTTATGACAAAGTACTTGACAAGTGCCTTTATTTTCATTTTGCTTCTAAAGGTAATGGACACTCTTCAGTTGTACCCCTTTTATGTTATTGGTGCTGTAGTATTTCATCTTGGAGTGGCTGCATTTATTTTCTGTATAAGAAATAGAGGTAAAGTAAAAGCTGATTTTATGTGTGTTATGTGATCGTAATGCATTATTTTTGTATTTGATATATTCCCCTTTTTTCACTCTCTCTCTCTCTCGCTCTTTCATTTTGTCAAAGATTATTGGCTAGATGACCAAGAAACTGCCTTCAGAAATGCACCTTCTTCAAATTAATTTCATACTCATTAAGTCTTTTGGAATTAAGTAAAAAAATAAGTAAAATAATTCACATTTTACACACTGGAATAAACAGTTTTCTTAAGTGCATGAAAATGTGGTCTTTGAAAGTGCTAACGGGTGTTATTTTAAAATAACGTAACATCCGTCCATTTCTTTACACTGTTTATATTAAATTAAAATATGGTTTTAATTTAATCAGTTTTTTTCTTTTCTTCTGGCTTACAATACCTTATAGCCAATGTTTGGTCTCATTGGAGTTAAATATTGAAATGTATTAGAAATGTGAAATCTTATAACTGTATGTAGCCGAATATTTGTAACATTGAGTTCCTTTTCTTTAAAAAGCAAAAAGCACTTACAATGGAAGTCAATGTGGCCAATCGGTAAATGTTACAATTATAACTATCAGTATTAATGTGTTAACCTATGCGATTAATTCGAAAAGTTTAACACGTTCATTTTTCGTATTCGCGATTCACACATTGACGGCTATTACAGCATAATCCATCATAAACAGAGAGCGTGAAGACGTGAAGAGCGGACCTTTGCAATATGCCAAAGTCATTACACTGGCGCACACGACACAGTGCCGGAGCCTCTCTACCATGAGCCTACAAGCTTAGCATGAAACAGCATAAGACATTCGATGGGCGGTACTGTCGTAACACACTTAGTTGACCGTTAAGCTCTCTCCTACGATAGAGCTGCGGAGGTTATTTCCCTGTCTGAGAAAGGAGTTCTCAGCGCTATTTGATGTACAAAACAAGCCCAGATGGGACTTTTGATAGCAATTAAGTATTTTTAAGCATTTGTAAGTTTGTTTGTAAGCACTTTTCATGTGGAGTTCAAAGTGGCACGCACCGTTGACGCTCCGACTCGAATCATGAACGCAGCTTCACGATTGCTGTAACAAAGCAGATAGTCACAGTCTACCAGCAGAATAATATTGTGGATGATGAGTTTAAGAGATTTATTGCAATGAATATGCAACCTATGTGGGGACTAGTTCTTTCAATTAGTCAAAGATTTACTATTACTTGAATTAGTGCTATTTTAGTGCATTTCTATCATTGTTTGGAAAATGTTAATAAAGCATTATATTGCTACATATTGTTTTCTTTTCTTTCCTAAAATGTAAATAGAAGAATTTTGACAAGAAAATAATATTATACATATTGTCAAATTTCAGCACTTATAACTGTGATTAATCGTGATTAACTACAAAAAATATGCAATTAATTGCGATTAAACAATGTCATCGACTGAAGGCACTAGTTCAAATACTCACTGTTTCAAAAGTATAGTCACAAGATGTAAACAATGTGTGTTAACATGAATTTTGTGTGATTAAATATCTTTTCTGTGTAGTTAAAGCCAATTTTACAACTTTGTTGCCATGACGACGAAATGCTGTAACCCTGTATCCCACAAATACAATGATTAAAACTTTTAAAAAACATAACAGTTCAAATAATACATGTGTTTCAACAGAAGTGCTTTTATGAAATGAAAAGCTTTACATTTCTGCTTTAAATTGTTGGGTGATGTGGTCTTAATGTATCGATCCAACAACTGCCCCAACTGCAGTTTAATGCCTTAATGAAACTAATTAGGTTGTGAAACTAAGCAACTACTTTCACTTACTGTGAGCTAATTTAATATATGAATAAACATGAGCTATTCTATTTGAGGAATTCATTACCATGAAGTTTGGAAAATGGCAGTTTTAAAAGGCGTAAAATGCCGCATACACATCCGTGGACATTGTATTTTGGCTAAATTAATTTAAACCATCTGATCTCAGTTCATAAATCATGTGACTAACCAACATGGTGCCAACCACATCTGAGTTTGTCTTTGTGAGAATCACCAACAAAACTACATCTGTTAAGTTTTACACTGAAACCTGTCAAAAGATTAGAGTCTCTAGTTTCAAAAATGTTGCGATTTATTGCGAAACGCCACACTGCTAAACAAATTGTACACTTAATGTGTACAATAGCACAAGGCTTTTATTAGAAATCCTATTTTCTGTGCATTATCACATTGAGAATCAATGGGTTTATCCAAAAGCTGAAAAATGTGTCTTTCAGAGTGTTTATATGGAGTTATGATGAAAATAAGTTGCATTTTAAACTGTTCTGAGACCAGTGCAGATAGACAGCACACTGGAGGTTAAGTCATTCACTAAATAGGGAGCAAGGGAGCATCCTATAGCTGTCCTATAACTGTTCTGAGACCAGTGCAGAGAGCCAGCACACTGGAGGTTAAGTCATTCACTAAACAGGGAGCAAGGGAGCATCCTATATCTCTCCTATAACTGTTCTGAGACCAGTGCAGACAGACAGCACACTGGAGGTTAAGTCATGCACTAAATAGGGAGCAAGGGAGCATCCTATATCTCTCCTATAACTGTTCTGAGACCAGTGCAGACAGACAGCACACTGGAGGTTAAGTCATGCACTAAATAGTGAGCAAGGGAGCATCCTATAGCTCTCCTATAACTGTTCTGAGACCAGTGCAGACAGCCAGCACACTGGAGGTTAAGTCATTCACTAAATAGGGAGCAAGGGAGCATCCTATATCTCTCCTATAACTGTTCTGAGACCAGTGCAGACAGACAGCACACTGGAGGTTAAGTCATGCACTAAATAGTGAGCAAGGGAGCATCCTATAGCTCTCCTAGAACTGTTCTGAGACCAGTGCAGACAGACAGCACACTGGAGGTTAAGTAATGCACTAAATAGGGAGCAAGGGAGCATCCTATAGCTCTCCTATAACTGTTCTGAGACCAGTGCAGACAGACAGCACACTGGAGGTTAAGTCATTCACTAAATAGGGAGCAAGGGAGCATCCTATAGCTCTCCTATAAATGTTCTGAGACCAGTGCAGACAGACAGCACACTGGAGGTTAAGTCATTCACTAAATAGGGAGCAAGGGAGCATCCTATATCTCTCTATGCAGTTAAGGGCGTTCACTCCTAAAATCTGATCAAAAAGTTCCTGCAGATGATGTTTGGATCACTCAACATGTTTGACACACATGGGACGATGATCATCAGTATATAGATTCACCATTTATAATGGATCATTTTATTTGAACATGATTGACAGTGATTGGATGATGCTGGACATTACATTGAATCAGAATTAATTATGCTAATTTATGATGTAATGTCTCAAAACAAAAATAGCCCAAACTCCTGGAAAAATAATAAACAATTTGATAAAAAAAACAACAGTAACTGATTAAGAACACTCTACATAGGCAGCAACACAAATAGTGCTCTTAATATTCAGCACAAAACAAAAGAAAGAATCACAATTGATTTCAATAGTTTGGTACTATGTTGCTAAGCTAAAGATGCAATACTCTTAGCATTGCTAGTGCCATGCTCTACCAGTTGAGTTATAGGAACTTAAAATAACAGGGTAGTGAAATAAAGAGTAAAATTGTAAAATCTTGTTCCTGAAGTGAAACCAGCAGAGAACCAGTGCTTTAACTCATGTTCCATGTCTTTAAGCTGATTTAACATTGATGGTCTTGAATCCCCGCAGGACAGTGGGCAGGTTCGTCAACGTTAAACTTGCGTGAAGCATCTTTGAGCCTGTCATCTTGGGAATGAACTTGACGGGTATCTTCATGGTTTCTCCAGGCTGGAGCTTAACACTGCAAATAAAACAAAATGACATTTAGAGAACGACACACAATAGTCACACTTATGCATGAATTACATTGCATTACATAACAACATATCAACATGCTGCTTGACATTTTCTCAGAATTTTTTTTGCAATGAAGGTGATGGCTAATGACAAGTTACTTCTGTATAGAATGTATAGTTGGCTCAGCAGTTGTTACTTTCTTACTAAATAAAGGGAAGTAGACAAAAATGGATAAAAATGAATGGTGGCGTGTTTGATATTTTCTATTTGAATTGGGCGATCGGTGCTAATGAAAGTCGATTTCTTACCGGCATGCACTGAACTGAAGCAAAAACACTTTACGAACCTCATTTCAACCTTCGCCTCCAAGAGTCCCGAACCCAATACTACAAGTTCTCCACTCACTGGGACATTGAACGGGCTTTTGAACATCACCGTTCCAGCTTGCTGCGTGTTAACAATGACCGAGTTCTCATTTTCAACCTGGAAGAATGAAAAGGGATCATATTAAATTGCTGTATTAATATACAACAATGTATTCTTCCTATTAAGTTGTTACTTAAAGCTAACATGAAATTGCATTCGCAACCCAAGAATATGTAATGAGAAATGAATGTATCACAATAAGACAAGGCACATGTAGCATGAGCTTCAATAGGTTAATCAAGAAAATAGCTTACATTTTTTAATATAGACTAAACCTCAACCGTTGTACACGTTGGGCCACCATACCTGTATATCGAGGTTAGGGCTGGTGATGTTAAACTCTTCAGTAGCCAGTTCTCTCTTCTGTGACTTCACATCCTCTATAACCACGGCCAGGTTAATCAGATAGTCCTCTCTCACCTCCTTCAGTGCATACTCACGGAACAAGATCTCGTGTTTTATAGTCACAGCTGGTAGAGAACAGAGAACAGAAATCGGTCATGCAGAACCACACAGTGACAAATGACATCTGTATGAAGACTGTGTAATTCCCATTGAATAATTTCACTCATATTCTGTTTCCCAAGTAGATTCAAAATGAATCTAGATTGATAGATGGATGATGAAGGTTCAGTAGATTCAGGAATTGCTATTTGTTTGTTAAAGCGGTCTGACTTGGCCAGACAAAATTACGTTGGGTCAACCAATGGTGTGCGTTTGGGACTACATGCTCAACCAATGACAGTCGGGGAGTGTTTGAAAACAGTCATTATGTTGGCTCGACAAAGCCAACATAATGACCAAGTGTGAACCAAATAAATTTTTAGGAAAACTATTTACTATTTATTTTTTTTTTTTTGCATGTTTATTAGGTGCTTCTAGTTACAAATAAAAAAGGGAAATGGAAAATGCACACAGCAGTCCCTCTTGGGTTGTTAAATTACAACTTGATGAGCACAAGTAACTTCTAATGTCATTTGGTACCAAGTGTACCAAAAACCAAGACCATCATTTCTAACAATATCTCCTCCAAGAGCTTTCAAACTACATCCACGAAATTTGGTACAGACCTTCAGACTGTTCTGGAATAGTGCGCTTTGTCTTTTCTAACTGATCGGACATTTGGTTTTCGCACAGCAGAAGATCAAAAATGGTGAAATACAATAGATTATAGACTTTTTGTTCCATGAACGGAATGTTTAAACAGGTCAACGGAATGCTCATTAATTCAAACTCCCAACTGTCCAAAATTCAAATGTAACTAAACACACAAAAGGCCTTTGATCTGCTTTATGTTGCTCTCTCTCTCTCTAACTGGCTGATTGTCTTACTGTAATGTCTGTATAACCATCACATTTCAGATTTTAAAACTAGTTAAACTTTCACACAAAGATTTATCAAGCCAACATATTTTAAATCAGATGTTTTAGCTTATTTACATATAGTTGGTTTAACACATTTCACCAGGGTTAAATCCATTCAAATGAAATCATGGTTCAAAGGGACAATGCTTCCAACGTGTCCCACCCAAATAAGGGATTGTCACATATTTAAAGATAAAATTATGCGCCCTATATCACAGGATGTGATTTGTCCCATATTTAAGCTGGTTAGATGCTGTCCCAGCGAAAACGCTCAACAGGGATAACCCCAGCAGAGTGAGGTTAATTAAACTTCGATATTGGTTGGAACTTTTTCCTTTGTTGTGTAAGGGACTGTCTGAAAAGTCCACCATTGTGCTAAAACATGCTAAATGTCCCAACCAAATAGGGTTGCCACCCGTCCTGTAAAATATGTGATCGTCCCATATTTAGAGATGAAATGATTCATCCCATATTGAATCGCTCTCTACAGAGAGTGTCCCGTATTTCTCAAGTTCAAAAGTGGCAACCCTACACTCAAATACATCAACACAGGTTCAGAAAACTGCACTCATCAAGCCTTTTCAAGAGGTCTTTTAAAGCAGGTGAAGCAGGCTTTTGTAGTTCAAGTAGGGTGCAGAACTCTTACATTCATTAGGATTGATCTTGAGATCATCGTGAGCCTCCCAGAAGGCTGAGATTGGATTGCCGTTGTACTCTTTGCTCTGAGCGTTCACATGCTTTTTCAGGTCTTTTGGAACAGCCTCTCCGTTGGTGATTGTGATGCTGAATGAAATGTTTTCTCCCATTACGGGGGCTTTCAGAAGACTTAGAGAAACAGCTATGCCCTCTGGAGCTGCATGCAAACACATGCAAAATTTAATATTACATCACTGTGATTAGTTGTGTTATTCAAACAGATAAAATGCAAAATAGTGTTAATGGAAAGGAAAAACAACACTAGAACTCACCTATTACCCTCCTAGAATCGTCCCCTCTGGCTGAATAAGAAACATTAAACACAACCAGTAAAACATTTGGAGACACATGATGGTTCTTATGTTAGAAAACCTTTGGATCTAAAGGCTTATGATCAAATGCTTATTGGCTCGACAAAGCCAACATAATGACCAAGTGTGGACCAAATAAATGTTTAGGAAAACTATTTACTCTAGAATTTTTTTTTTTTTTTTTTTTGCATGTTTATTAGGTGCTTCTAGTTACAAATCAAAAGGGAAATGGAAAATGCACACAGCATTTGTGTACCAAGTGTACCAAAAACCAAGACCATAATTTCTAACAATATCTCCTCCAAGAGATTTCAAACTACATCCACGAAATTTGGTACAGACCTTCAGACTGTTCTGGAATAGTGCGCTTTGTCTTTTCTAACTGATCGGACATTTGGTTTTCGCACAGCAGAAGATCAAAAATGGTGAAATACAATAGATTATAGACTTTTTGTTCCATGAATGGAATGTTTAAACAGACAAAATGCAAAATAGTGTTAATGGAAAGAAAAAACAACACTAGAACTCACCCATTCCCCTAATAGACTCTCCGCCAGGCCCTCCGGCTGAATAAGAAACATTAAACACAACCAGTAAAACATTTGGAGACACATGATGGTTCTTATTTTAGAAAACCTTTGGATCTAACGGCTTATGCTCAAATGCTTGAAATTAATTTTGTAGAAAAATATTAATTTCTATCAACACTTTACAATAAGAACTATCGATTAACAATATTTTTTTACAGCACTTCAAAATTTTGGTTGATGTTAATTTGTAAAAAAAATATTGTTACATTGTAACATTTACAACGTTAGTAGTAATAATAGTAGACAGTGTGTCAAGCTGACAATGAGTTCATTTTTCCATCAACTTCTAAATACTTAAAAAAAACAAGTCTTAAATGACTTACCAGCGGCGGGAAGCATGGAAAAATCTGAAAAATTATTAAAAAAGATTTGTTCACTTGATGTAAAAGCATCCTTAAAATGATGTCATTTTCTGTCTTATTGCTTGCTGTCTTACCTCTCTCATTTTTATATTCTGAGGTGATATTCTGCATTTTCATTGATCCTGGCTTCATGGTGCAAATCAGGGCTCCGACTCTCTTAGTGTCCATTATGGTTCTTAATATCCTTCCATTTCTTGTGATCATCGTACGCACATCTGCGTTCACTTCTGCGTAGACAAACGGCACGTCGTACGCCGCCTCCACTTTCTTTTCACGAACTGCTTTCACTGATGCAGGGCCACAACGATAAATTCCTGCGGAGAACATTTATTGTTCAATTATTTTTAGGGAGGATTATGACAATGTACATCAGTGACACATAAATATCCCTGCTGAAAAATATTAGCATGGCTGGCCACAAGCATAGTTGGAAAAGAGCCGATGGCTGTGCTAGATAAACATTAGACTAGCATAAACCAGTCTGGACAAGCTTGGAATTCTGTAACTGGTCTTAGCTGGTCTTTTTAACAAGGATAAAGAACACACTAAATACTCTAAATCCATTAGCCGTAAAAACTGACTGTTATTACCTGCGCTCCGCTCTTGGGGTGTTGGGTCGAGAACCTGCCAACCGTCGTACGCTTGACCCAGATCAGGCCTCTTCATCCAGCACTCTACCCACACATGAAAATTCCTGACAGAACCCAGAGATTTAAGAATGAAGATATGAATTATTTTAGGTTTGTGTGTGTTGGACTTGTTGTAATATTACTAGTCAAACAGCCGCAAACGTCACTGAGGAATAAACAAAGACGTTCCCAAATAAACAGTGATGCCAGCGATACCAATGGCTTATTTATCTTCTTATACTGGCTTTCTTTGGATTAAGTGAAATACTTTCAGCTTGAAAAATGTGTTTTTTTATTTAAGCAATAAGATACACCAGCTGTTAGCAGGGCCATTTTCTAAGCAAAAATATATATATAATTATAACTATACAAATAAACAATAAATGCCTCACTTTGTAGGGCCCCCTGGTGGCTCAGGGGACCTTAGCGCCCGCTTATACTGCATAGCAAGAAACGGCCCTGGATATTAGGCTATAAATGAACAAGACAGCATGTCCTTGAGTTTCATCTATAAAAGTAATATAAAATAATTTTATAATGCGATAACTACACTGATTATTACTGGGTTAATAAGATGCTCATTTTTGTAAGAGTACGGCCATGGCATTTAACAAAAATAGATAAATAAAATAAATATCCCATGCAGAGAAATCCATATATTTTTAGCTGCATAATCAATGCATCAAGACTCACCAAATGCTGTCCCGGCTGAGTGACAGTTTCTCGCCCGTCTCCGTGTAGTACTCCTCAATCTCCAAGTTTCCATTTGTGTCGTGGGCAGAGTTAAAGTTGGTGACCACACGAGTTGGGATGCCAAGGGCTCTCATTACTATTAAACCATAAAATAAGAATTGTGTTAGATGTTGATCGCCAATAACACTAATACCATTCAAATATAACTTTGTCTCTTTCTGATTTCAATTACAAATGATAAGGAATCGTTCACTCAAAAAAACAAAATTCAGTCGTTATTCACTGATAATCTTTCCCTCCATCGAAGCTCAAAGATCTCCTTCATGTCCATGTTTACATTTAGAAATGGCGTGCCAACGCAATTCAACATGCTTGATGTCACTAGCCTCAAACGGCATTGTTTTTTTCACGTGTTTTTTTTTCCAAACGTGGCACGGCAGTTGAAATATGTATAGCGAGATTTGAGAGCACCAGTAAAGAGGAAGATTTCCAGTGAATAATTTAAAAGGTTAAAAGTTATAACTTAACAATAATACTTCTTGTCTTTTTCTGAGCTTGGCAGATATGATCACTATAAACTTTTTGTTTCTGTCAAAAAGATTCTGTCAAATTTCTCCATTTGTGTTCCAGTAGAAAAAAATATTGGTTTGGAACAACATGAGGGTGAGTACAGTAAATAATAACAACATTAGTGGAAACCATTCCTTTAAAACAGGTATTCAAATGTATACAGTATCTGTCCCACCTGTACACATAACTGCAGCATAGACCCAACACTGTCCAAATTTGACAGGCCTAAACTGCGTTTGTGACCACTGCTTAAGAATATCAGCGCTGCCGGACCAATTTGAGGGGTTAACACCACCTTTATAGTCCCCTGACCAGTTCCCCACTATCACACCCTTATCATCCGGAGAGTTTACCTGTTAACACACAGAGAGAGAGAGAGAGAGAGAGAGAGACTATATTAATATTTGGAGGGAGGGAGAGGAGAGAACGAGAAAAAGAATAATTGAGATGAGACTCACCATTGCTGAAATCACTCTGCTGATGTAAATGGGGTCAGAGAATTTGAGTACATCTCTGTTCACATCGGCTTGATATTGAGGACTCAATTGAAACAGCTTCATACAAATGTCCAATATCCCCTTTTCATACTGAAAATGCATTGCACAAAGCAAGAGTCCAATTTAGCAACCAAAAAAAAAAAGATACTAAAATAAACGTATACATGAAACATATAAACTACCAGTCAAAGGTTTCGACACACCTACTCACTAGAATTATTCGGGTTTTTTTAAGTATTGAAAGAGTTCCATGTCTGCTGGATATTTGTTAACAGCTTTTAATTTAATATCCATCCCCAAATAAAAAAAAATAAAAAAATTGAATTGAAATTTCCATTTCAGTATTTTAGTTTTGTGCAAATTGTTTGTCTACGAAACTAATTTCAAGCATGTAAGATGTAAAGGTTTTACCGACAATGAGAGATGTAAATTCATTGTGCCCAAACATGTGTATATAAAGAAGGCCAATATGGTTTGATTTATGTGTGATAATCAGGGTTGGGAACAGTGGCATAGCCAAGGCTGGGCAGGGTGGGCCAGGGTCCCCCATATGAGACCCAGGCCCACCCAGAATATTTGAGATTATTCTTTGGCTTCAAATCTATATTTATAAAATTGTTTAAAAATGCATAAAGTCTTATTACTGAATTTTTTGAATGCGCCACTTCTCTTTTGTTAAGGTAAATTGGGTAAAAACTAAGTTGGGCAAAAACTTGGCCCATCCATTTTTATAGAGGCCCAACCACCCAAATGTATTTTCAATGATGTACGCTCCCAAGGGAAAGCTCCTCAATGACGTCATATCCACCTTTTCTCTCACAACAGTGTGAAAGCGTTCATATCTCATATCGCTGACGCGAGTCATGTGATAACCCTTTAACCGCTGACGCGAGTCATGTGATGACCCTTTACACGTATAAATATCACTCACTTCATAGACTTCAATGTATTCTGCAGCGCTGACGCGAGTCACGTGATGACCCTTTAACCGCTGACGCGAGTCACGTGATGACCCTTTACACGTGTAAATATCACCCACTTCATAGACTTCAATGTATTCTGCACCACCGAGGCGAGTCATGTGATGACCCTTTACACGTGTAAATATCACTCACTTCATAGACTTCAATGTATTCTGCAGCGCTGACGGGAGTCATGTGATGACCCTTTACACGTGTAAATATCACTCACTTCATAGACTTCAATGTATTCTGCAGCGCTGACGGGAGTCATGTGATGACCCTTTACACGTGTAAATATCACTCACTTCATAGACTTCAATGTATTCTGCAGCGCTGACGCGAGTCACGTGATGACCCTTTAACCGCTGACGCGAGTCACGTGATGACCCTTTACACGTGTAAATATCACCCACTTCATAGACTTCAATGTATTCTGCACCACCGAGGCGAGTCATGTGATGACCCTTTACACGTGTAAATATCACTCACTTCATAGACTTCAATGTATTCTGCAGCGCTGACGGGAGTCATGTGATGACCCTTTACACGTGTAAATATCACCCACTTCATAGACTTCAATGTATTCTGCAGCTTGACGGAGTCATGTGATGACCCTTTACACGTGTAAATATCACTCACTTCATAGACTTCAATGTATTCTGCAGCGCTGACGGGAGTCATGTGATGACCCTTTACACGTGTAAATATCACTCACTTCATAGACTTCAATGTATTCTGCAGCTGACGGGAGTCATGTGATGACCCTTTACACGTGTAAATATCACTCACTTCGTAGACTTCAATGTATTCTGCAGCACTGACGGGAGTCATGTGATGACCCTTTACCCGTGTAAATATCACCCACTTCATAGACTTCAATGTATTCTGCAGCGCTGACACGAGTCATGTGATGACCCTTTACACGTGTAAATATCACTCACTTCATAGACTTCAATGTATTCTGCAGCGCTGATGCTAGTCTAGTGAAACACCCTTTACATGGCGAACTCCTCTGAAAGGTGAGGAGTTTGGATCCCTGAAATTATAATTTTTTTACATGCATTTATTTATTTTGTGGAATTTGATAATCTTAGTGTGCCAGGGAAACACTGTTCTAGATATCTATATCAGCCATGAAAAAAACCTATATAGGTCAATCACTAATATGTGAAACAGTTTTTCAACCCAGTCAATGAAAGACATCTCACATCTTCAAGCTAATCTCACCTGATCAAAAGACCACGGTCTGCCAGAGTTGTTATTCGCTGAGCCTTTGAACACCACTCCGTAATCATTCCTCACATATTCCATTCTCAGATCCTCAGAGGACATGTACACTGAATCAGCTACAAAATATATAATATAATAGTATCATAGTTAACAATAAGCCACAAAAGTGATTTAACACAAGGGTGCGTTTGGTCTAAAACGGTCGCAATAGCAGAATGATAAAAGTTTAATAAATAGTACATTTATTAATGATAACATTGTATATTTATAATGCTTAAAATCCCATCAGAGACTTACCTTTGTTCCAGGGGTTGCAGAGTAATGTGAACTGGCCGAGCGGGTGTGTTTTTTTTACACTTGTGCGAGTCTCGATTGTAAGACTGAGGGTGTAAACCCCAATAGGAGCAGACGCAGGGCTGAAAAGCAACACCGATAACGCGTTGGTTGAATTCAGGCTGGGTACACCCTGTTTGATAACTGCGCTCCATTGAGAAGGCTGTTCAGAAACAGAGATGGGGATCTGGACAGATAACGAACCTGTAGAGAGAACATGAGAGAAGAGTGAGTTCAGGAGGGGAGCATCCAAGTCTAGTTCTGGAAGTAAAAATCCCATTCATTTTCTCCATAGAGACATTTTTATTTTTTGGTTATTTACTGTGTAAACCTTTCAAGACAGTTCACTTTTTCAGACATACATGCACATACCTAAAATTACTTTGAAGATCAGTTTGTCCTGCCGTGAATTAAATGGCCTTCCATCGAATTTCAATTGAATAAGAAAGGACTGTCCTCTCCGCAGAACCAGCGTGCTGGAACTCAGACCGTCTGTCCGGTGGCTGACCTGGTTTGAAAGTTGTTGCAGGTCCACACTTCTAAACTTTAACTCTGTACAAAATGAACAAAATCAAACAATAAACAAATGTGAAATTGCTTTTGACTTTGAATTATACATCAAACATAAACATATGAATCATAAAAATATTATGATATTATAATAACAAAAATAACAGAACAGTAAATTATCTGATTTAAAGTTTAAAATACCTTACATTTAAAAAAATAATAATACTCTAAAAAGACATGATTACACACACACATATATATATATATATATATATATATATACCTAAAAATAATAGCACAGTAAAATGATCAAATTTGAATGATAAATATTAAAATGCAACAAATAACTTTAAAACTTTAAAAACAACCACATTATTCTAAAGACTTAAAATCATGTCTTTTTTTACAAGTTGTTACAAAAGTAAACGTAAAAACAGTTATGAATCTTACCGTCCATGAGATTCAGCTGTGTATTGTCGCTTATCGTTAGATTGACTAATCCTGTGGTTTATTGGGCTTTTTATATGATTCCATCCTGCCCCTACTTGATATTAAGTCAAAAGTGGTCGGACCACATACACTTCTGAAAACAATGATTAACAATACAGTCAGTAACAACACCTACATGATTGTGAAATCACAAACACAGAAGAATTGTGCATTTAATGGGGTGGACACTGTTTGTACAATGTCCCTGAATGAAAAATAGGTACTCTTACTGAACTCACACATCTGTGGGGCAAAAGGTGAGTTCAGGACAGACAGGCGTGGAGCATTTCATAAACAGTGTAACTTCAAAAGTTATAATGGAGGAATGTGAAATTGCATAGTTTGCTTCGCTGTGTACATTTAGTGCATGTGTTTATGTACATTACATAATAGTCATTACAGAATACAGTTGCTCATACATTGTTTAAATTCCTTCACTAGTGGATTATAATACAACAAGATCCTGATTATTATAAAATGGTCATTTATATGATTCAGAGATTTTAAAATGCAATAAAAAACAAATTTGTAAGATTACACACCATCACTCTCACAAATTTTCATCATAACCTGAAAATCAAATCTATGATGCATATAGCAGAGGGTGTGGTGATTTCAGGGTGACACCTAGGTCACTCCTCTGACTCGCCCCATGTCCCATTAGTGATAATGACACCTTTTGTTTAGTGATTATGAAATGCACTTATTCCATTTCCTCATTACATTCAACAAAATATGGGAGAAATTCAACAAAATATGGCATGCTTTCTCATGCAAACACTTTCTCAAGACCTGGATAAACATTAGTCATAGTTACAAAACAATTTGAGAAAAAAGTATGTTAATACTTAGGATTTTTAACTAGATATCTGCATAAAAGTTTCCTAAAATAAGATCTATTTATAATGAGGTCAGAAGACCTCATTTACATTACAAAAATCAGGTGTAGTGTTAACACTGGTGGGTGAAGTACATAAATACTGTACCCAAGTAAAAGTACAGATACCCTGGTGAAAGTAAAAGTGTAAGTACCCCTTGGAAATTCTACTTGAGTAATAGTACAAAATAAAAAAAATAATAAAATAATAATATAGATTATGATAAATTCTGAGACTCTCAGCCTGAGAAAATCTAAAAATAATTAGAGCCAAAAATGTATGCATGCCAACACAATGGTGTCCAAGATCCGTGGGCAAGCCTCTGTTAGAGACAGTGTTACATAGACCTTCAACGTGGAGGGGGACAACCACCCCTCCAACCTGTCCTGCAGGAAAGGGAGTACTGTCCGACTGTGCACATCTGCAGGTCTTCAAATCGGGAAGAACACCCATTTGCGAACAACTGCCACTTTGGGGCATAAAGCCTGGTAGAGGGAGCTCTGGCTTGAGTGATCGTGTCTACGACGGATGGTGGTAGACCGTTTTAGACCTTCCGCATCCCATCCAATGGCCAGAAGCGGAGGTTCCAGAGGTCTGGGCATGGATGCCAGAGAGTGCTCCGTCCCTGAGAAAGAAGGTCCTTAATCAGGGGAATTTGCCAGGGAGGTGCTGTCGCGAGGAGCATGAGATCCGAGAACCAAGTCTGTGTGGGCCAGCAGGGGGCCACAAGAATTAAATGTTCCTCATCCTCACTGATGTTGCACAGGACTTGTGCAAGTAGGCTCACTGGGGGAAATGCGTACATATACAGCCCTCGGGGCCAGCTGTGTGCCAGTGCATATGTGCCGAGGGGAGCTTCCATCATAGTACCAGAGCGGGCAGTGGCTGGAATCTCGGGAGGCGAACAGATCTACCTTTGCTGTGCCGAACTGAGCCCAAATCAGCTGGACCACCTGTGTGGTCCCAAATCTCCGCTGAGCATTATCTTTCATGACATCATGTTGGCTGTGGCGTTTAGGTTGGATATGAGAGGCGTGCAGCGATATGAGTTGCGACATGCGATGAGAGCGATCGCCGCCCTGGCGATTTATATACACTACTGTCGCTGTGTTGTCTGAACAAACTAACACATGCTTGATGCAGATCAGGTGCTCGGTGTCTGATCGACGTGAGAATGGCAGTTGTGGGCATCGGCTAAGTGACCCAGGGAGTGAGGAAACTGCTCTTTTTTTTTTTTTACAACGTGGGTACCGCAGTCCAGTGGGGGTGCGGCAAACAAAGAAAAGGAACCAAAGATTCTCCACCCGGCCCTCCACCAGGGGATGGAGTGGTCTGAACACCAGCTCTGCGGTAGACCTCTCTCTCCCTGGGTTGCCCGTCTCAGGAGCATTTGGGTGCCGTCCGGGAGGAGGTCTGTGAGATGGGGGGCGTCTGCCTCCTGTTGGTAGCTCTATGCTAGGGCTGAGAGCTTGGCCCGGACTGGGGTGGAGCTGCCTGGGGTTTCACCACCGCAGGGGGATGCCCTCGGTGAGCAGACAGGGTGTGGGATTTTGAGCCGAGGCAAGTTATGTTGTATCGCCTCCGTCTGCTTCTTCACCATCGAGAACTACTGGGAAAAGTCCTCTATGGTGATGCCGAATAGGCCGATCTGGGAGATGGGTGTGTTGAGAAAGCGAGCCTCGTTAGGGTCCCGCATCTTGACCAGATTCAGCCACAGATGACGTTCCTGGACCACGGGGGTGGTCATCACCTGTCCGAGTGTATGCGCCATGATCTTGGTGACCCAGAGGGCAAGATCGGTTGCCGAGTGCAGTTCCTGCACAACATCAGGATCAGGACTACCCAAGTGCAGATCTCTTAGCGCTTTGGCCTGGTTGACTTGCAAGAGGGCCATGCCGTGCAGGGCAGAGGCAGCCTGTCTAGCAGCGCTGTAGGCCTTGGTCACCAGAGACGACGTCAACCTACAAGACCTCCGCCTCAGTCTGGACCTACACCCAAAGGCGCCAGCCTGGTCGAGTCCTCAGCGTCGGAGTCAATAAGGATGCTCTCCGATGCAACTGCGAATCTCTCATCCAGCTCGGGGGGACCGAAAGTGACATCAGAATGGCCATAAGGCGAGCTGGTCTCATTTCAGACCCAGACGGAGGCAGATGAGCACACTGGGGAACGGGTGGTCTGCGGGGTTTTACCTGGCAAAACCGCACCCGTTGAACTCCCAAAATCGCCCCCATGGAGTGGCTTTCCCTCGGAAGAAATAAAGCCGAGACCGCAACGTTTTCATGGTCATGTTCTCACAATGAGAACATGAACATCCACAAACGCTGCCTCAGTGTGTTCTCTGCCCAGACACATGAGGCAGTGCCCGCGGCCATCTGAAGCGGAGAGGTAACAACCACATCCAGGAATAACACAAGGACGGAAGGGCATCTTGACAAAGATGCGTCTTTCCACGTGTCTTGCTCTTTTAGAGAATTATACTCTTTTAGCGAATATACTCATTTTTAGGTGGCTGTCGAAGCACCCAGGGGCGTAATCTGCACTGGGGTGCAGATAAGAGAAAATCCGCTGAATTGCACCGTATCTCCAACAGCATGAGCTCTTGCAGAGGTGAGTGGAACAGCAGTTTTATTTAGCTCGCTGAAACACAACCGCTCGGCTCAGCAGTAAAAATCTGTCAGAATAGACGCACGTTTCCCTCCTTTTATACCCGTATGTCCGGGGTAGGGGCATGAAAATTTTGTTCGCCAATTCTCATTGGCCTTTTCTCAAAGATAAGAGGTAACCAAGGCTCTCAAGAGATACACCTAGTGTCTCTACATCGGCACAATTTTGAGTGACAGAAAGGGAACTAATTACACACGCAAACGCAACAATAACTAAAGCATAGCATCAATACATGATTTTAGTAATGAGATTTCACAGAATGAGTTTCATTCTGTTGCATTTGTGTCATGTATTTGGCGCCATTTCCTGTTGGTCATAAGTAACATTGTGCTTCGTGTGGATTATCTAATGATCAAAACATCCGATTACCTTGTGTGTGGGCTTGTTTGAAAGATGATAAAGTAGTGGTAAGTGATATTTTAAGTTCCATTTAATTTTCATAAATTTGAAAGAGAAAACGCAGAATATAAGCAACACCAACACAACTGTCAAAGACATAATTTTTTGACATTTGTAATTTTAAGTAAAACAAATAGACATTTACATTTATGCATTTGGCAGACGCTTTCATCCAAAGCGACTTACAGTGCAATTATTACAGGGACAATCCCCCCGGAGCCACCTGGAGTTAAGAGCCTTGCTCAAGGACACAATGGTGGTGGCTGTGGGGATAGAACCAACGACCTTCTGATTAACAGCCATGTGCTTTAGCCACTACGCCACCACCATCCCCAATAGACTGGTTGTATTCTAAAGTAGTAGTCCAACAACACATGACACATGGCTATTTGATGAGTTTGATGTTTTTACTGATTACAATAAAATGTACAGTGCAAAATTATTGCATCAAAACGGAACACTTCTGATTTTTCAGAAAATTTCAAAGAACTTGATCATTTTTGGTCATAATACCTACATACTACAAGTGTAGAGCTTCTATGTTTTATAATGATTCATATTATGTGTTGGTTAAAAAACATACATGTTTTTGAAACTCTGAAAACATACATTTACTTGAAAATGTTCTTAAGTACAGTAATGGTGTAAAAGTACAAGTCATGAAAAATACATGAACCAGAAACAGTTATGGTGTGAAACATAGATTTTGAAGCTCATAACTCTGTATAGGGTTCAAAGAGTTTCTAAAGACTTCAGTCAGACAAATTGTAGGTTTTACATGCAGAAATACATGTCATTAATCCATTAAGCCAGTGCTGTTTCAGTGTTGACATTTGAGTATATGCCATACAATACAAGATTTAGAAGTGACTCACAGGTGGTCTGGGTAGCTCAGTGAGTATTGACACTGACTACCACACTTGGAGTGACTTCAGCCAGGTCTCCTAGGGAGTGTAGAGTCAACCTCCGGGTCGCGAGTAATGGCTCTCGCTCTCAATGGGGTGCGTGGTAAATTGCGTGTTGATTGCTGAGAGTAGCATGAGTCTCCACATGCTGTAAGTTTCTGCGGTGTCATGCACAGCAAGCCAAGTGAGAAGAAGTGCGGATTGACGGTCTCAGAAGCGGAGGCAACTGAGACTTGTCCTCCACCACCAGGATTGAGGTGAGTAACTGCGCCACTACGAGGACCTACTAAGTAGTGGGAATTGGGTATTCCAAATTGGGAGAAAAGGGGATAAAAAAAAACGTATTGAGTACCAAGATATTTCTAAAGAGGATAAGAAAGGTAATATCACTAAAATTCTTAGAATTTACATGGAAAGTTTATACAATGCTGATGTTCCAAGTTCCAGGTTATTTAGATGAATACCAAGGAGGAATCTTCTCTTGTAAAGAGTATTTCTGCCCCTCTCAGGTTTGACACACTCTGTTTCACTGGAAAGCCTGGGTTTGGAAATAATTAGTAATGAATTTATTACGAGAACAATGAGAAACAGTCTTCAACAAATTTGAAAGGAAGATGAAACATCTGCTAAATTTAGATTTTAACGATTTCAGGTAGCAGGTTTCTGAGTTCTAAGACATTAAAATCTATTTTTTAATTACACAGGTAGCTTTACAAAGTTGTACATTAAAGTTAGTTAGTTTCTAAATCAATTTCAAAAGCTACCGAGAAATTTGTTTTTGGTAAATCAGTAAACTTTTTTGCTCTGTAATTTTTACACACCAGTAATGTGTACATTTCAGAACCATAAACAGCTTTGAGTTTTGAAATTTCCAAGTCAATGTTGTAACATGACAAAAGTTAAGGTCAACATGTGGCAATACAACACATGGGCTCACCAGCCGCACATGGGGGTAGGTCCTGCCTCGAAGGGGAGGAGCTCTTCAAACACAGCGACCGGGGCAGAGAGAGCTCTGCCCTAGGGAGACGCGGGTCCGCTGACAGGGATACACCCGGCCAGCTGTATTACCAAACTCTACCTGTTCATATCTGAAAGAACATGGGACAAAACCGGCTCAACACGGAGACTGTAAATTAGAGCCCTTGCGAAGAAGGTTCATGATCTCCGCATGCAGGGTGGCGGCTCGCTGTTCACTGAATTGAAGCGGACGGCACTGAACCGGGGCGGGTGCCTGGTGAACTGAATCGCGTAGCCGAGTTGGATGGTCCTGGCCAGCCACCGCGACGGGTTGGAAAGTGTTCGCCATGCGTCCAAGCTCCGGGCGAGGAACACTAAGGGGACGATCGCATCTGACGTACCTGGGGTGCACAGTCACGGTGGGGGGGAGCAGGCAACGGCATGTCGAGGAGCGTTGCTTCTACCCAAGGCGGCTGCGCTTAGGGATACCTCAAAGCACTTACCTTGCTCTGCGTAGGGTCTCTTGACTCAAGACTCGTCACAACCGGCTGGCCGTTCTTCTTCTGACACTTGGGTACCAAAGAAAAAATTTTACTCCAAAGAAAAAATCAGATTGAGAGTGGGCATTTCTTCTCCTTTTATGCCCGTATGTCCGGGGGAGTGGCATGCAAATTCCACTCGCCAATTCCCATTGGCCTTTTCTCAAAGATTGAGGCATTTTGGGGCTCTCAAGAGCGACCCCTAGTGTCACTACATCAACCCAACGTTGAGTGAGTGACTCAAGGGGAACTGTAGATATCCTATACAGTGGCCCCTAAAAATGTAATATATAAGCATGAATCTCACAAAAACTATCAAGAACATGTCTGGGTCATATTTCACCACAAAGTCAAAAGAAATAAATAAGCAATTATATTTTTCCTTAAGAAATCTCATTAATGTCAAAACAATCTCAATGTCAATACTGTAATTAGAAAAATGTATTATTTAAATGGTAAGGTATATATGATAGTAGTATTTGTTGTACTACCTTTAATAAATTATTGTATTACAGTTATGAGAATAACCTTTTAGACTAATGAGAATTTTGGGAAGAACATTTTGCATAATTGGCATGAAATAATGTAAAAAAAAAAAATGCAAACAAAATAAAATCTTAATAGTCCTAAAATATTTGTGTAAAGGGATCAATGGAAAGGAGGAGGTGAGAAACGGCTTGATAATATAAATAATAGTTTAATGTTAAACTTAAAACAAGGACACAAACACACATGACGGACATGTCCGTAAACGATCTCTCTCTCCCGCACATTACTCTGCAGTCGGCCTTTAAACCTCAGAGGCTTGATTAGCCTAATACGGGCCCGGGTGTGTATGATCACGACCCAGCCCCGCCCTCTGCCCTGCCACATTCCTCCCTTGTTCTCTCAGGCTGGGGACCCCCGGCCTGACGTACACCCCCCCCCTTTCCCTGGGGGAGGGCGCGCCTTCTGCGCCGTCTGCCGGCAGGTCATCCCCATCTACCTGGACGAGGGAGGGGACAAGGGGAGGGAAACAGAAATAATTAAACTGGGGGGTACTTCCTGTTACAGTGTAGTACCCCCCAAAACTGTAACATTTAAAAGAGGGAAAAGGCCAACGCAGAGCGACAGTGAGAGGGAGAGAGGAGAGAGAGATGGAAAAAAAAACCTCTTACTCGCCAGTTTTCCGATACGCCGCAGCTTGTTCCTCGGCCACACCTCTACCCTCTATCGGACGACAGCCGTGCCTCTCCAGGCGGATCAGAGGTATTCCTCCAGCCCCTGGCGGATGGAACATCCCGACGCGTTCTCGGGGAACAGAAGGGGTCTCCCCCACCCCTGGCAGCAGTTCTCTTGCTCCAGGTGGTCGGCAGTGAGCCCATCCCCACTCGGCGGTCTTAAACCCTGCCATGTTTCAGCGGCCGGTAGGCGACTCCTGCGCCCCTGGCAGCGGCAATGACCGCTCCAGGCGGACGGCTAGGAGCCTCTTCTCCCCTCGCGGTCGCCGGCCATCGTCTTCTTTCAGGCAGCTGGGCTCCTCGTCCCACGGCAGATGCCCGCGGCTGCTCCATTGGGGTGGACGGTAGTGGCGAGAACTCTACTACGGCGTATCCCTCCTCCTTCCAGTGCTTCGGCACCAGTGTAAAGGGATCAATGGAAAGGAGGAGGCTTGATAATAATAGTTTAATGTTAAACTTAAAACAAGGACACAAACACACATGAAGGACATGTCCATAAACGATCTCTCTCTCCCGCACGTTACTCTGCAGTCGGCCTTTAAACCTCAGAGGCTTGATTAGCCTAATACGGGACCGGGTGTCTATGATCACGACCCAGCCCCGCCCTCCGCCCTGCCACAATTTGCAAAACATATAATATTTATAAAATATTATTTTATAAAAATTATATTGTATTATTATGATATAATATAAGACAATAAACTTCAATAAGCTTAAAGCATCCACTAAAAATCACTGCCACACCAGTTGATTAAAGCCATTAAACTAAAATTAAGTTAGTTCTGATAAAAGCTCTAGCTGCATTTATTTGCAGGTGCCACATGCTGAGATAATGTGTAATCTAATGCAATCAAATGCAGACATTATTAAATGTTGAGTTCAAATCTTTTTGGGGTGACTATAAGTCTATGCATGCAGAACACTTTCAAACTAAATTGAAAAGTTTGAAGACAAACTTTGAGGTTGGCTTGAAATAGCCTAGCCTGGAAGTTCAAGTAGCTTGAAAAGTTTGCTGTGAATAAAATGCCCAAATACATAATGCCCTGTTTGGGCCACTGGAAGGCACCCAGCCGGAAAGCCATTACTGGGCAGTAAGCTGTCAGAGCCAAAGTTTCAGATATTGACCAATTGACTCTATATCCTGAGAGAATAATTCTGAGGAGGCAAGGCATAGATCTAATGGGGTCGGAGACGAATAATAAAATATCATCTGCATAAAGCAAAAGCTTATGTGCCATACCTCCCACCACCACCCCTGGAAAATCACCTTCCCCTCTTATCGCGGCTACTAATGTTTCCAGGGCAAGACAGAACAATAATGGGGAAAGAGGGCAACCCTGCCAGGTGCCCCTATCCAGAGTAAAATAATCTGAAATGAATCCTTTTGTTTGTAGATCTTTCTTATTCTCATAATTTCCCACTGAACACAGGATATTGATGAAACACCTAACGTTATCAGAAGAGCTGTGACCCCGAATAAACCCTACCTGATGTATATGTATAAGAGATGTCATAACTTTACTTAATCGGTTAGCCAGAATTTTTAACAATATTTTTACATCTAGCTATATCAGGGAAATCGGATGGTAACTCTTCCACTCACTTGGATCTTTGTCCTTTTTAAGAATCAGACTGATCCGTGCTTGTGTCAAGGTTGGCAGAAGCTGTCCATTCTTTTATAATTCCATGTAAACTTCTAACAAAAGTGGAGCCAGTTCTGTAGCATAAGATTTAAAAAAGCTCAGTGGCAAAGCCATCTGGCCCTGGAGCCTTGCCTATAGGCAAGGCCTTAATTACCTCACCAAACTCCTCCAAGTTTATCTCAGAATAAAAAGATTTTTTTTGCTCAGCCGTCAGTTTAGGGAGTTCTAATGGTTCCACAAAGTTTCTAATATCTTCACCAGTAGACGAAGACGTGGAGTTATAGAGATCAAGATAGAACTCCTTAAAAGCATTATTATGAATGTTAGAAAAAAACGAATCGGTTACCTAACGTAACCTCGGTTGTCTCTAGATGAGGGAACGAGTATTGCGTAAGCTAGCTTACACTACGGGAAAGATTCATCTTTTCTGAGATATTGAAGCCAAAAAATTATCCTTAATTTTGTATCATTTGTCAACGCAGTGCAGCAACTGCAGACCTTAAGCGGGCTAGCTAGCGAGCTCATTGGTTGCTCTGCGGCAACTGCTGCAGCCTATAGACGAACTTGGGCGAACTCGCGTCCAATGAGAGGCGTCCGCGCGCTTACTGCATCAAAGCCCGCCAAAATGGGCGTGGCTAGAGTGCATATAAGCGTAGTTCGTAGGCTGGAACCCTGGTTTTCATTGAATGAAGCGAAAGTCGCTCGTGGCGCGAGCACGGCCGGCTACGCAATACTCGTTCCCTCATCTAGAGAGAACCGAGGTTACGTTAGGTAACCGATTCGTTCTCTTACGAGAGGTTCTCACATATTGCGTAAGCTAGCTTACGCTACGGGAACCCATTGTCAATGCCGTGCGCGCCAAGCATCCATTGCATGAGCCCCGGGGGTGGGGGGGACCCGGGGGAGCCCTTGTGAGTGGGGAAATAATATTTGGCCGGCAAGAGTGTGGGCCAGTGTGTGTGTAATACATAAGCACATAGTGGGAAGGGAACGACAGAGCGGCGGTGCCGGTCTGTGTGGAATGAGTCCCATCAGTGCAGCTCACCAGGGGAGCTGTAGCGTATTAAACCGCTAGTAGTTTTGCCTGCAGGGCGGGCACTTCCAGATTGTAAAATCTGACAAAGGTGGAAGGGGAAACCCAGCCCGCTGCCACACATATGTCGTGAATGGAAATCCCGCTGGACCATGCCCACGATGAGGCCATGCCTCTAGTGGAGTGAGCCCTAATGCCCAACGGGCATGGCAGGTCTTTTGACGCGTATGCGGCAGCAATAGCGTCCACTATCCATCTAGACAGTGTCTGTTTCGAGGCGGCGAGACCTTTGGTGCGCCCTCCGAACGAAACGAAAAGCTGCTCAGAGCGTCTGAAAGAGGCGGAGCGCGCAGTATACAATCTCAGTGCTCTGACTGGGCAAAGGAGATGCTGGCAGTGCCGATAGGGAAATGACCTGTGCTCTGAAAGGAGTACCGATCACCTTGGGAACATAGCCGTGTCTAGGCTTTAAAATGACCTTGGAGTCACTTGGTCCAAACTCAAGACACGCAGCGCTGACAGACAGCGCGTGAAGGTCTCCCACACGTTTGACTGATGACAGGGCAGTCAGAAAAACGGTTTTGAGTGAAAGGTATTTCAAATCCACGGATTGAAGCGGTTCGAAAGGGGGGGCTTTCATAGTTTCGAGAACTATAGAAAGATCCCAGATAGGAACCGATGGGGGTGCGGGGGGTTCATCCTTCTAGCTCCCTTGAGGAAGCGGATGACCAGCTCGTTTTTTCCCAGTGACTGGCCGTGCAGGGGTTCAGCGAACGCCGCGACGGCCGCCACATACACTTTGAGCGTGGATGGGGATCTGCCCTTATCCAGCAGCTCTTGTAAAAACACGAGCAGCGACGACACCCCACATGTCCATGGGTCCAGGTCTCTGTCGGTGCACCATTTTGAGAACACAGACCATTTTGACGCATAGAGTCTTCTCGTGGAAGGGGCTCTAGCGTGTATGATGGTGTTTATTACCCCATCTGGCAGAGCGACGGGTAGTCGTTGATCACCCACGCGTGCAGCGCCCAGCGCTCTGGGTGGGGATGCCAGATCGTGCCGCAAGCTTGAGAGAGGAGATCTGCTCTCACTGGGATGGGCCACGGCGCTGTCAGTGACAGCTGCGTAAGCTCCGGGAACCATGTCTGATTCTCCCAACACGGGGCTATGAGGAGCACCGAGTGACACGTTTCCCTGATCCTCTGCATTACCTGTAGCAATAGCGAGACGGGAGGGAAGGCGTAAAGCGGGCAGTTGGGCCAGTCCTGGGCCAGCGCGTCCTCGCTTTTCAAGAAAAATATTGGGCAGTGAGAGTTCTCTTCTGACGCAAAGAGGTCTATCTCTGCTCTGCCGAATATGCGCCATAACGTCTGGACTGTTTGAGCATGCAGGGACCATTCCCCTGGAGGAATATTGTCTCTGGACAGTCTGTCTGGGCCGTCGTTCAGGTGGCCTGGCACGTGCGTCGCCCTCAGCGAGCGCAGGTGGCACTGGGACCAACTCAGTATGCGTTTCGTCAGATGGAAGAGGTTCCTGGATCTGACACCGCCCTGACGGTTTAGGTAGGATACCACAGATCTGTTGTCCGAACGGACCAGGACGTGGTGACCCTGAATGACCGGGAGAAGCGCACATGCGCGTACTCGACCGCTATCATTTCCAGACAATTTATGTGAAGGAGCTTTTCCTGAACTGACCATAGGCCAAAAACCGGAGAGCCCTCGCAGACCGCGCCCCAACCCGTGTTGGACGCGTCTGTCGAGATGACTTTTCTGCGAGATACAGCTCCCATCGTCACTCCCCGCTGATACCATTCGGCCACTGTCCAGAGCTGCACAGCTGAAATACAGGTCTGAGTCACCTTGATCGGCTGGCGGCCTGTGGCCCAAGCCCGGCGAGACGCGCGGGTGTTTAGCCAATGCTGAAGCGGGTGCATGCGCAGTAAACCCAGCTGAAGTACTGCTGCGGCTGAGGCCATGTAACCTAGCACTCTCTGAAATATTTTCAGAGGCGTGAGGCTGTTCATCTGAAAGGACGCGGCTAGTCGCTGAACACGGTGCGCTGTGTAGATAAGCGAGCCGTCATAGCCACGGAGTCTAGTTCTATTCCAAGGAAGGAAATTGCCTGACTGGGCTGTAGTGAGCTCTTGGTCCAATTGACTGCAAGACCCAAACTGTTCAGATGGCCGAGGAGTACTGATAATGATTTTGTGGCTGGCGCAGACGAGTGAACGCTGGCGCAACTAGCTGCCGCTGCTGGCTGTTAGCTCACCTGTTTCAACTGGCGTTTTCACTGGTCGTGGAAGCTTCTTAAATCTCCTTCTACAATGTGGGCCGGTAGAACATACACTTTGTTTGTCTGTGCCTGGCTCTTTTTGCTGCCTGCTCACCTGCTAGTGACGGGTTTGCTTCAATATTCGGTCATTGACCTGTTCCGGCTGCGCTATCACCTGTCTGGACCTGCGGCGGAGGCTTTCCACCTTTATCCGGACATCGCCTTTCAGCCTCGTCCGAGATACATCCACCGAGGGTCCCACCGGAATTTCCATCACAACAGGTCAACAGTAATAAAGTCCATCTTTTCCACCTCACGTCGCCCTCCACGCTCCACCAACCGGGCTGTCGACCACAGTGTGTTAGCCCGCCTAGCTCGGTCGGCTAGCACCACCACCAGCTGTGACAACACTGTACTTAACTTCGCTTTGCTCAACATCCGTTCACTGACAGACAAGGGACATCTCATCCAGGACCTCATCAATGATCGTAAGCTAGACTTTCTCTGTTTAACCGAGACATGGCAACAGCCCAATGACTTTTCTCAGCTGAATGAATCCACTCCTAGTGGATTTGTTTACATCTGTCAACCTCGTGGCTCCGGCCGGGGAGGAGGTCTCGCGATAATTTATCGCGAGAAGTGGAAAGTCTCAACGATATCTGTGCCTGTCTCTAGCTCGTTTGAATCGACTGTCTGCAAGCTGTCTGGTCCCACCCCAACCATCATTGCTACTGTCTATCGCCCCCCAAAATTGAATAGTGAATTTTTAAATGATTTTGCTGCTTTTCTCACTCACTTATTCTCTCTCTCATCAAACATAATACTGCTGGGTGATTTTAATATCCACATGGACAATATTAATCTCCTTCTTACTAAAGACTTCACCTCCTGCCTAGAGAGTTTTGGATGCCAGCAATATATCACTTTTCCCACACACTCCAAAGGACATACTCTGGACTTAATTTGCTGTTCTGGTGTCACTCCCTCTGACATTACAGCTGCTGAACTCCCTATAACTGACCATTTTCTCATCTCATTTACTGTGAAACTCACTCTTTCCATCTCTAAAATATCACGTTTTATTTCATTTCGGAATATTAAGAATATCGATCCTGTCACTCTCACTTCAAGTATCCACTCTTTCTGCCTGCCTGACATTCACAATCTATCCACCCCCGACCTTCTGGTCTCTCACTACAACACTGGACTCCATAATATTCTTAACTCCCTTGCTCCATTAAAAAATAGATCTGTTTCTTTTTCTACTTCCGCCCGTTGGTTCACCCCCGATCTTCGTCTCATGAAAGCCAAAGGGCGGCAACTTGAACGTCTTTATAGAAAAACTGGTCTCACTATTCACAAAGAAATGTACAATAACCACATCTTACTTTACAAGGACTCCATTGCTAGCACCAAAACCCACTACTACTCCAGTATGAATATTGCCAATAAAGGAAACTCCAAGTCACTTTTTTCCTTACTTAACAATATTACCCAACCCCAGGACTTTCTCCCCCTCATTTGTATACAACCTCCTTTTGCAACTCCATTATGTCATTTTTCACTGAAAAAATCAAGAATATCCACCAGCACCTGGGATCTATCCCTCATCTTAGCATTTCAGCTGACTTTCACCCATCCACCCATTCATTCTCTTCCTTCAAGCTCCCCGCTATTTCAGAAATCAAAGAACTCATTAGGAAATCCAAGGCTTCCACTTGTCAACTTGACCCCCTTCCAACACAACTTGTTAAAGCTTGCCTTCCCTCCCTGGCTCCCCTCATTTCAGCTATCATCCACTCCTCTCTTACCACTGGAACTGTACCCACATCATTCAAAACAGCTGCCATTTCCCCAATTTTAAAAAAATTTGGTGCCGATTCTTCAAACTTCAATAACTTTCGCCCTATATCCAACTTACCATTCATCTCCAAAATCCTAGAAAAAACAGTTGCCTCTCAACTCCATTTTCATCTATCCCACAATAACCTGTATGAACAGTTCCAGTCTGGTTTCCGTCCACTTCATAGCACTGAAACAGCACTTATCAAAATCACCAATGACCTTCTCATGGCAGCTGATTCTGGACTCCTTACCATCCTCATCCTCCTCGACTTAAGTGCAGCCTTTGATACCATCTCTCACACCGTCCTTCTCAACAGATTATCTTCCATTGGCATCACCCACACTCCGTTAGACTGGTTCACATCTTATCTCTCTGGCCGCACTCAGTTTGTTCAACTTAAGTCTTTCAAATCCAGTCCCTCTACTGTCACTTCAGGTGTGCCCCAGGGCTCTGTCCTGGGGCCCATACCTTTCATCATTTATCTCCTTCCCCTGGGCAATATATTCCGCAAATTTAACATTCAATTCCACTGTTATGCTGATGACACCCAGCTCTACCTCTCGACCAAACCTTCATTCACTTCCCCACCCACCTCCCTCACTGATTGTATTACAGAAATAAAAACCTGGTTTTCCCAAAATTTTCTCAAATTAAACAGTGATAAAACTGAGGTTCTCCTCATTGGCACTAAATCTAATTTATCCAAAACAGACAGTTTTTCACTCACTATTGATAATTCCTCCGTTTCACCCTCCCCCCCAGGTTAGGAGTTTGGGTGTCATCCTTGACACCACATTATCTTTTCAGTCCCACATCAATAACATTACCCGGTCTGCCTACTTCCATTTACGAAACATTAATCGCCTTCGCCCCTCCCTTACACCACACACTGCTGCCGTTCTTGTCCATAGTCTTGTCACTTCCCGTTTGGACTACTGCAACTCTCTCCTTTTCTGCCTCCCTCACAAATCCCTTCATAAGCTTCAACTGGTCCAGAATTCAGCTGCCCGCATCATAACTCGAACCCCCTCTATTCACCACATCACTCCTGTTCTTCAACAGCTTCACTGGCTCCCGGTCCAGTTCCGTATTCAATACAAAATCCTTCTGTTAACATTCAAGGCCATCCACAAACTTGCCCCCCCATATCTGTCTGATCTTCTCCATGGTCCAACATCCACCCGCTCCCTTAGATCCTCTTCCTTCATACACCTGTCTGTCCCCCCTGCCCGTCTCACCACTATGGGGAGCAGAGCATTTAGCCGCTCTGCTCCCCGTCTCTGGAACTCCTTACCACCCGAACTTAGAAACATCGATTCATTTTTCCACTTCAAATCGCAACTCAAAACACATCTGTTCAAAAATGCCTATCTCACATGATATCAATTGCTCTACCTCTTTTTGTTTTTAATGTTGTTGTTCATTTAATTTTGGTGCTTTTAAATGTCTTATGTATTCCTGTACGGTGTCCTTGAGTGCCGAGAAAGGCGCCTTTAAATAAAATGTATTATTATTTATTACTGTTCTGTGAGACAGAAGCTCCGTATGTGACTGTGCCATAATCAGCCAATCGTCCAAATAGTTCAGAATTCGCAAGCCCTGACTCCGCAGGGGTGCGAGCGCCGCATCCATGCACTTCGTGAAATTACGGGGTGCTAAAGACAGGCCAAATGGAAGGACGGTGCATTGATAAACCTGGCCGTCGAAGGCGAATCTCAAGAATGGCCTGTGACGGGATTTATCTGAATCTGAAAGTAGGCATCTTTCAGATCGAGAGAGATAAACCAGTCCCCTGGCGCGTATGCGCGAGGAGTTTCCTGATTGTAAGCATTTTGAACGGTCTTTTTGCAAGCACCTTGTTCAAACCCCTGAGATCTAATATTGGTCTGAGGCCGCCGTCTTTCTTGGGAACAAGAAAATAACGGCTGTAAAACCCCGACTCGCTCAGCGAAGGCGGCACTTTCTCTATGGCCCTTTTGCACATAAGGTTTGCTATTTCTGAACGAAGCATGCAGGCTGCTTCCGTGTTCACAATAGTTTCGAGCCACGCTCTGAAGCGGGGAGGGCGGCGATCGAACTGTAGCAAATAGCCCTGTTTTATTGTGCTTAACACCCATTTGGATATCTCTGGAATAGCTTCCCACGCTTTGAAGCGTAACGTTAGAGGGTGAATGGCCAAATCGCCCTGATTGCCGCACACAGCGCGCTGAACAGAATGTGTGAGCGCGCTTACTGTGCTTATGCATGACTGCTCGCAGACAGCAGGGACAGGCTGTTCTGTGAGTGACTTCCCGATTGAGGTGAACGTGGAAAGAGTCACATCTGTTAAGTGATGCGCGAGCATATTCACGGGCACGGGACTTACATACAGAGAAGTGTTTGCTGGCCGTGTGACAGAGCGGGCAGAGAATGGGCGTTTATTGACTCTAACACTCGAGCGGTTTGTGTCCGCTTTATGTGAGTGGGCTCTGATCGGGACACGGGAAGTGTAATGCTTGTGTGTAGAGGTGAACACTGGATTGTGGGCACATTTTCTACACATAAGGCTGGTCGTGTGACAGAGCGGCCAGAGAAGGGGCGCGCGCACGGATTCGTGGGCGCGTTTATTGACTCTAACACTCGAGCGGGCTGTGTCCACTTTATGTGAGTGGGCTCTGATAGGAACACGGGAAGTGTAATGCTTGTGTGTAGGGGTAAACACTGGATTGTGGGCACATTTTCTACACATAAGGCATGTTTGCTCTTTACAAGATTTCTTTGGGTCGCCGTGAAAATGGCGTTTGAGTGCAGGCAAGCGGGCAGTATCACCGGCTTGTTGGCTGCTGAATCCACCACTGTAGTAGCCTGAGAGAGGGGGACTGACAGGGGGCGAAGCTTTGACGGTGGTCCGGCCGCGGCGGGACTGAGCCGTAGTTTTTTTCAACAAGGCTGGTTCGGTTGCTCAGGTTTCAGCGCAACCTTAGACCGAGGCCCACGGGGGGGCGGCGGTCTGCGGCGGCTGTCTGAGCGCGATCGAGGGCGGCCGCCCTGTCGACGCTGAGAAGTCTGACTTTGTTGAGCTGGGCGCTGTGACGAGGCTTGTGCAGGAGGCTGGTCATGTGGGCGGCCTGCAGAGGAGCTAGCGCGACGCGGCAGGAAGAGGTTCATGGCTTGGGTGGCTTTCTGGACTTCTGAAAAGCGGTCAACAATGCCACTCACCGCGGAGCCGAAGAGACCAGTCGGAGAGAGCGGTGCGTTGAGGAACGTGGAGCGCTCTGCTTCTCCCATGTCGGCTAGCGTTAGCCACAGGTGTCTCTCGGTCACAGTCAGCGAGGCCATGCACTTCCCTAGAGCTTGGGCTGCAGCTTTGGTGGCGCGAAGGACGAGGTCCATCGCGCTTCTTAGATCCTGGCCGAGAAAGGCGCGTTCCACGACTTTGCAAGCTCAGTGTGGAGTTCCGGCAGGAAGGGAGCGGCCCGGGCCGGGGGTGTTGCGCGGCGACGGCTCTGAAGAAAGCAGCCGTCGAGTCTGTTGGGAGCCTGCTCAGGGGGCGGTGACCACTCGAGCCCGAGGCAGTCGACGGCCTGTGTGAGGAGACGTGTTAGTTCCCCTTCGACTCCGGCGCGGGTCCTGCTGGATTCCTGGGCCGAGGAGGAGGCGTGGGAGCCTGACCACTCCTCGCTGTCCGAAGCCATGATGGAACAGCCCTTATCCTCCGCCTCGTCCTCCGAGATGGCAGCAGTGCGGCCGCTGGGTGGCAACTGCGCGTCCCGGGGGGGCGGGGAGGGTGAGAGCGATGCTCGAGGGAGAGGCTCCGGCGAGGCAGTCGCTTCGGAACGGAAGGCGGTGCGGTGGATTCGGTTCTGAGCGCTTGGAGTCGAGCCTGCAGGGTCGACATCGGAAGCTCCACGAAGAGGTCGCATCCGCCTTCAGCAAGGGCGAGCTCTGCATGCCCCAGTCCCAGGCAGAGTGCGCAGATGATGTGGCGGTCTCCGGCGCTGAGAGGGCCGCGGCATGAAGCGCAAGTGGTGCGAGGCATCTTAAAAAAGACGCTCGTTACTCTTTTGTGAAGTTCGTTAAGAACTAGCTTGCTCTAAAAAAGGATACGTTGCTGGATGGCATAGCTCGCAGGATGGCTGAAGGTGGCGGAGACGGCCGGCTTCTTCGAGCGCTGTCCAAGCTTGCTAGATGCCCCTCGAACGGCGACGCGGCTTCCAGTTCAGAGATGCGAAGAGCTTCCCTGAAGAGATGAAAATCAGGGTTCCAGCCTACGAACTACGCTTATATGCACTCTAGCCACGGCCATTTTGGCGGGCTTTGATGCAGTAAGCGCGCGGACGCCTCTCATTGGACGCGAGTTCGCCCAAGTTCGTCTATAGGCTGCAGCAGTTGCTGCAGAGCAACCAATGAGCTCGCTAGCTAGCCCGCTCAAGGTCTGCAGTTGCTGCACTGCGTTGACAAATGATACAAAATTAAGGATAATTTTTTGGCTTCAATATCTCAGAAAAGATGAATCTTTCCCGTAGCGTAAGATAAGCTTACGCAATACGAGAGAACCTCTCGTAAGAGAACTCTCATTTATATATCTAGCCAGAAGTTTTCCTGCTTTGTCTTCTGATTAAAGTATTACTGTCTTGCCCTGAATAGCCAAATCTCCACCTTCCGCAACAAAATAGTGTTATATTTGTATTTCAATCGGGCCAGTTCTCTGAGGCCATCAAACAACATTCGGCACTTCAGCTCTGCCTCAGCACTTTTAATATTCACTTCCAACTCCACGAGTTCTCGTGATTTTGATGAATGAGGCATACTGTATGATCCGAACCCTAAGGACAGCTTTAAGTGCCTCCCAAGCCATGCCCACTAAGGATACTGAGGACCAGTTGATCTCCATATCTTGATTTCGGTCTTTAACATTTGTTGGAATTCAGCATTCAGCAAAAGGGATACATTAAAACGACAACTATATGATTTATTTTTCTCTGTATGTGGCAGCACCTCTAAGCTCACCAGGAAATGACTAAGATATTTACAATTGAGCAATCCACAACAGATGAAATGAGGGACATAGATATATATATAAAAAATCTAAATATCTGTAAGACCAAGATTTTTACTCCTCATGTGAAACATCAGTGTTGCTCTAGGAGGCTTACACACTTTTGCTTCACTATGATCAAGGACTGATGAGTCCATCAAAAGATTAAAGTCTCCTCCCAATATTATATCATGAGGGGTGCCAGCGGCTAGCAACATATCTTCAAGATCTATAAAAAAAGCCCTGATCATCAGCGTTAGGTGCGTAAATATTAGCCAAAATCCACCTTTGCCCCTGAATTTATGCTAAAACAATAATGAATGTTCCTAATTTATCTTTAATCTGTTTGAGACATTTGAATTGTAGATGTTTACTTATCAATGTAATGACTCCCCTGCTCTTACTTGAGCCAGCACTAAAGAAAACATGTCCACCCCGTATATTCCCAAATTTTTCAGCTTCCTGTGGGGAAAGATGCATTTCTTGAAGAAACACTATATCATATTTCTTACTTTAAAAAAATAAATAACCTTCCTTCTTTTTATGGGGTGCAATAAAAAGCCATTCACATTCACATTCATGAGACAGTCTGCTCATATTAACATTTTGACATATGAGACCACATTTCAACAATTAACCCCCGAACATCCCCCAGAAAAAAAAACCAGAAAAAAGAAAAACAGGTGCACGACAGCTGCAACCGGCAACCATCCCTCTAAACTCAAACAGTTAATGTACTCCTATGAGAGCTCATGCGTCAACTTTGCCATCGGATTGCTCAAGTCCGGTGCTTCTATACAAATTTTGTGAGATGGAATTACACAATAATCTATATAACAAACTCCAGTAAAATAGGCAGAATAGGCACAAAGAACATGTGGATTCATCCACATAACTGTTCCGAAGAAGTGTTCCTCCACAAAACAAGCTCCAACCGGTAGAGGAACCAGCAACAAAAAACAAATAAGCTATTCAGTTCCCTCAAGCAGTCAAAAGTATTTTCAGTGAGCCGGCCCATTCAGCTGTTACCTGAGTGCAACAAATGTCCTAATCATTCTAATGAATTGGTCTGCTCTTATATAGCGCTTTTTTACCTTAGCGGTTTTCAAAGCGCTTTACACTGTGACTCATTCACCCATTCACACACAGATTCACACACCAATGATGGCAGAGATGCCATGCAAGGCGCTAACCTGCCATTGGGAGCAACTCGGGGTTCGGTGTCTTGCCCAAGGACACTTCGGCATGTGGAGTCGTGTGGGCTAGGAATCAATCCACCAACCCTGCGATTAGTGGACAACCCGCTCTACAATCTGAGCCACAGCCACCCCATCGAATTGCGAGATATTTTCCACAAAACAAACTCCATCCAATAGGGGGCATAAGCACAAAGAACATGCAACAAACTGTCCTGAAGGAGTGTTATACAACAAAAAAAGGTGCTCAGCTTCCTTGGTCAGTCAATGTTACGATTCTCAAGGTCAACTTTTCCCAAATGTGTTCCAAGTCCATCTTGGTCGCTGCAGGGTTAGCAGCTAATTCCCTCTCCGATGACTCCAGATAATCTATACGTTTCTCGACGTCCCCCACTCTTGTAACCAACTCGTGAATTTTGTATCCATGGCAGTGATTGATCGATGTATCCGCAACGTCAGCAACGACCTTTGTCAGGATTGCCATCATGTTCAAAAGTTGACACTGAATCTCTTTCACCTCACTGGCCAAATTGAGTCCCTGGTTTGCGGCCTTGTCAGGGGGTATCAGCTTGAGCAAATAAGTGTCTCCAGAGCCCGAGGATTTGAATTCTTTGACATATTGTCTTCATAGAACAGTTATGGTATGGATGTACTGTATTTAATCTCTTTTGGTCATCAGTTTATGACACAAAAAGTACTAAAACTAGCAAAGTGTTCAGAGCTCGCCATTCACATGTCCGAACCTTGCATGGCACAATGCGACTGCCGAAATTTTGGAAGGTTTAAAAAGTTCTTCAGTCAGTCAGACAGACTGAAAGGTTGGAAGATTGAAAGATAGCATGTTGTAACATGTAGCTAAGCCTTCTGAGCATGCTTTAAGATGTAGCTAAGTCTTGCTAGCTTGTTTTTAGCATGTTTGATCATGTAACCAGGGGTTGCTAACATGTAGTTAGGCATTGCTAAGATGTTTTAGCACATAGCAACATCTTGCTATCATGTTTTAGCATGTAACCAGGGGTTGATAGCATGTAGTTAGGTGTTGCTAGCATGTTTTAGCATGTAGCTATATGTTACTAGCATGTAGCTAGGCATTGCTAGCATGATTAAGCATGTACTGTAGATAAGTGTTGCTAGCATGTTGAAAGCCAGTTTTAGCATGTCGCTAGGCATTGCTAGCATGTTTAATGCTGCCTTCAAGTTGACCAGGGAAGCTCGTACATCCGAGTTGGGTATTTGTTACTTTTAAGATTTAAGCATTTTAATTTTAGAAAAAGTTTCATCTTTAATTTAATTGAATTAATAAAAGCTTGAATAAGTTTTATTAATTTTATTTTGATAAATTACATTTGGTGAAATTTGTTATTAAATTAAAATGCATACATTTTACAGAATAGGCTAAAATACGTTTTATTGAATATTTTATTTGTATTAATTTTATTTTGATAAAGATGACTAAATATATGTGTTAATGAAATGCATAAATAATAAAAATAGGCTAAACCATTTTGATTGTAATCAGAAAATCTGATTTAATATATCAGATATTTGCCTGTAGAAAACCCAATTCAAATCTTAATATATACTATGCTTACTGCATGCATTTTTTTTTTAATCATATCATATATCATATTATATCATTGACTTTATTGGTATGCAGTTTGGGTGCAGCATAATCCAAATGTAGAATAAAAACAGAAGTCAAGATTGTTTGTTTACTAATCATGATTTTATAGTGACAGTTCATCAAAGAAAATAAAAATGTTGTCATCATTTACTCACCATCATATCTAACTTCAAATATAATTTTAATTGTTTGTCCATGCTGCTCTTTTCCATACAATGACAGTGAATTGTGCTTCCACTTTCCACGTTCGGTGTATGGAAAACAGCTGCTTGAACGTTCTGCTAAACATCATCTTTCGTGTTCCATCCAAATAAAGTCCTTTGACTGTTACTTTGTTACTGAGTTATGACACTTCAAGGTTTACTTAGAGAATATTACAGTAGTTCCATTGTAATTTTTTGTAAGTGCAACGTTCATACACGTAACAGTTACGTGTATGAACGTTGCACTTACAAAAAGTACAATGGAACTACTGTAATGACTGATGAACTGTCTTAAAGTGGTGTATTTTTGTTATTAATATTTCAATTTTCGTATAAGAGCATAATTAGTGAGGACATGATTAGTCACCATTTACAAAGAAAGGGAAGTATAGTTTATTTATATAGCACCTTTCACAGATATAAATCACAAAGTGCTTTTGCATTTGTTCACTCTCACAAATGTTCATCATAACCGGAAAATCAAATCTATGATGCATATAGCAGAGGGTGTGGCGATTTCAGGGGTGACACCCAAGTCACTCCTCTGACTCGCCCCACGTCCCATTAGTGATAATGACACCTTTTGCTTAGTGATTATGAAATGCACTTATTCCATTTCCTCATTACATTCAACAAAATATGGCAGAAATTCAACAAAATATGGCATGCTTTCTCATGCAAACACTTTCACAAGACGTGGATAAACATTAGTCATAGTTACAAAACAATTTGAGAAAAAAGTATGTTAATACTTAGGATTTTTAAATGGATATCTGCATAAATGTTTCCTAAAATAAGATCTATTTATAATGAGGTGGGAAGTCTTGATAAGACAAATTAGCAACATTTTACATGACAAAAATCAGGTGTAGTGTTAACACTGGTGGGCGAAGTACATAAATACTGTACCCGAGTAAAAGTACAGATACCCTGGTGAAAGTAAAAGTGTAAGTACTCCTTGGAAATTCTACTTGAGTAAATGTACAAATGTTTTTACTTTTCAGTCAAAGTCAAAGTCAAAGTTTATTTATAAAGCACTTTTAAAAACAGCAAGTGTTTGACAAAGTGCTGTACACTTAAATCCTATATTACTGCTACAAACGACCAATGACACAAAAGATAAAAACAATTAAACAAAAGCAATAAAACAACTCTCACATAGCGTCAAATGCCAAACTATAATAATAGGTTTTAAGACTAGATTTAAAAGCAGCAAGTGTCTGAGCCTGCCTGATGTACAAGGGCAAATTGTTCCAAAGCTTTGGTCCAGCTACTGCAAATGCTCTTTCGCCCCTGCTCTTCAGCTTAACCAGAGGGACAACTAAAAGCAAATGGTCAGCAGACCTAAGCGCTCTTGGCGGCGCATACTGCTTGATCAGTTCAGACAGATACTTTGGTGCAAGACCATTAAGAGATATGAAAACAAACATCAAAATCTTAAAATTAATCCTAAAATGGACAGGCAACCAGTGAAGAGAGGAGAGAATAGGGGAAATGTGTTCCTGCTTTCGTGTACCCGTCAACAGGCGAGCTGCTGCATTCTGGACCCTCTGCAGTCTGGAGAGAGAGGCCTGACTAATGCCTACATAGAGGCCATTACAATAGTCCAGACGCGATGAGATAAAAATATGAAGCAGTCTTTGAAAGTCTATAAAAGACAGGAAAGATTTAACCTTTGAAGATGTGTTATCTTTTGAATGTACTTTGGTATTAAAAGTAAAAGTACTGATATATTAAGATTATCATTTATTTTGGGGAATTTTATATGTTTACCATTTAATCTCTGAAGGTATTTTTAGTGGCATAACCAAAATTAAAGGCTTCGAACTCAACAAAAAATGTAATTTGTTTGGTTTCATTTTAAAGAAAACTTTAAAAAAAAATATATATATATATAATAATGATATAGATTATGATAAATTCTGATACTCTCAGCCTGAGAAATTGCTGAAAATCTCAAAAATAATTGGAGCCAAAAATTCAATTTTTTTCATATATATCTTTGGGTGTAAATATGGTGGCTCCAAAAAACTGCTTTGTTTTGTTCCCAATCGTGTCAACTTCATACGACAAAGCAAACAAAAGTTATAGCATTACAAAAATAATGTATTATAGTGTCCAAAAACATCTCCAAACAAATAAAAGATAATAATTGTACATAAGAACTAATTACACATGCAAACACAACAATGACTAAAGGTTTGCATAGCATGCAGACATGATTTTAGTCATGAGATTTCACAGAATGAGTTTCATTCTGTGTCATTTGAGTCATCATTGAGTCTGTGTCATGTATTTGGCGCCATCTCCTGGTGGTCATATGTAACATTGTGCTTCATGTGGATTATCTAATGATCTATACATCTGATTATCTTGTGTGTGGGCTTGTTTGAAAGATAATCAAGTAGTGGTAAGCGATATTTTATGTTCCATTTATTTTTCATGAATTTGCAAGCAAAAACTCAGCATTTAAGCAACACCAACATAATTGTCAAAGACATACTTAGCTATTACTTGCTATATTTTTGTCTGTGAGAAAAAAAAATAGGCTGGTTGTATTCTACCCTTTCCAACAACACATGACACATGGCTATTTGATGAGTTTGATGTTTTTATTGATTGTAATAAATCGTAGAGTGCAAAATTATTAATAAATTATCAAAACGGAACACTTCTGATTTTCTTCAAATGTCAAATCACTTGTTCAGTTTTGGTCATAATGTCTACATGCATTGTAAAGTAGAGCTTCTAAACTTTCAAACGACACCTATTTTGTGTTGGTTAAAATGCTCTGAAAACATACATGTACTTGAGAAATGTTCTTAAGTACAGTAATGGTGTAAAAGTACAAGCCATGAAAAATACATGATCCAGTAACAGTTATGGTGTAAACCAGAGTTTTTGAAGCTCATAACTCTGTATAGGATTAGAAGAGTTTCTAAAGGCTTGAGTCAGACAAATTGTAACATTTAAATGCAGAAATCCAGGTCATTAATCCATTAATCCAGTGCTGTTGTTACTCTAAAGCCCTTCCGTAAAATAAACATGAACTTTCAGTGTTGACATCTGAGTATTTACCTCACAATACGTGTTTTAGAAGTGACTCACAGGTGGCGAGTATTGACAATGACTACCACGCCTGGATTAATTCACTGAAAATTTCAAACAACAAAGTACTTATTCTGTTAAGTCCTTATCAAGGTTAAGTCCTTGATTAAAAAATGATGTGTACAGGGTCAATGATCCATCATGTCAACCACCATAAAAGCATCTTCTGCTAAATTTAGAGTTTAACAATTTCAGGTAACAGGTTTCTGAGTTCTAAGACATAAAAATGATTAATTGACAGCATCTAAACGTCATCATCATTTTATATATTAACACCTGTAGAATCGTACAAATGATTACGTGTACTGTTTGAATGGATTGATGCAGCTGACATTATATTACGACATTTTAATGGTTTCTTTCAGTTCTGTGTGATTTTTGCTGCCCTATACAACGTTTGAAATGATTATATCACTTTCAAATTTTAAAATTAATGTACTTTAATCGTTTATTAAGCATTTAATTTTATTGTTGTTTTCTACAGGACACAAAATTATGATTTTATGATAAATGGTGATTGGACTCAAGATGGCGCCGAGTATGGCTGCTGCGTTGCGAGCTCCGATACAACACTGCAGTTTATTGTTTGTTTTGTTTACAGTTCTTTGTTTTTTTTGTCTTGGATGTTGTCTGCCTTATTGTTTACGACAGACAAACACTTTTGGACATTGGTTCTACAATTACACATCGAAAACCGGACTTCAAATTCCTCAATGCCGACCCGCTGTTTACAAACACGCCGGCGGAGCCCTTTGTCTGGGCTGCTCGGCCGCGGAAACGCAGAAGGAAAAGGGGAAAATAGCCGGCGTTCTCATCAGAGTAAGACGTCGTGCAAATTGACCCCCGCTACCCAGTATACTACTGGCAAATGTTCAGTCTCTGGACAACAAGCTCTGCGAGCTGAGAGCGCGGATCTCTTTCCAACGAGAGACGAGAGATTGCTGTGTTATCTGCCTTACAGAAACCTGGATGTCTACGGAGATTCCAGACTTGGCCATCGAAAATCACCGGCTTCTCCGTGCACCGAGCGGACAGAGCGAAAGACCTCTCTGGTAAAAGCAGAGGTGGTGGTGTATGTTTTATGATCAACAAATCATGGTGTGATCAGAGGAACGTACATTTCATCAAGTCTTTCTGCTCTCCTGATCTGGAATATCTCATGCTTCCGGGCACTCAGGGAACTGTATTGGAGTATAAGTGAGCAGGAAACCACGCACCCTGAGGCTGCGTTCATTGTTGCCGGGGACTTCAACAAAGCAAATTTTAAAACAATAGCACCAAAATACCACCAACACATAAACTTCAACACACGAGGGGACCGGGTTTTAGATCATTGTTACTCTCCTTTCCGGTATGGCTACAAATCCCTCCCCCGCCCCCCATTTGGCAAATCGGACCACTCCTCTGTTCTTCTTCTTCCCGCTTACAGGCAGAAACTGAAACGGGAAGCACCCACCCTCAGAACGATCCAGTGCTGGTCGGACCAATCAGACTCTGCGCTACAAGACTGTTTTGATCACGCAGACTGGGAGATGTTCCGGTCCGCCTCTGATGATGACATCGAGGTTTGCGCTGACAGCATAACGTGTTTCATCAGGAAGTGCGTAGAGGATGTTGTTCCGACCAAAACAATACGGATATACCCCAACCAGAAACCATGGGTTAACAGCGATGTTCGCGCGGCACTCACTGCGCGGACCTCCGCTTTTAATTCTTCTAACGCGGAGGAGCGTAAACAAGCCAGTTATGCCCTCCGTAACACTATCAGTGAAGCCAAATGCCAGTACAGGCGCAAACTTGAAGGTCAGTTCAACACCACTGACTCTAGAAGTATGTGGCAGGGAATTAACATCATCACGGACTACAAACGGAATAAAGACTCCACCGTGAACACCGCTGCATCTCTCCCGGATGAACTTAATACATTTTATGCTCGTTTCAAGGACAATAACACCGCCCTCGCGGAGAGAGCACTCGCGGCTGATGCTTCAGAGGTTGGTTCACTCTCCGTCTCTGTTGTGGATGTAACCCGATCCTTCCGACGGATGAACATCCGTAAAGCCACGGATCCAGACGGCATTCCGGGCCGCGTTATCAGAGGGTGCGCGAACCACCTGGCTGGTGTTTTCACTGACATTTTCAACCTTTCCCTCTCTTTGTCTGTAGTCCCCACATGCTTCAAAACATCAACCATTGTGCCTGTACCGAAGCAAGCCAAAATCACTTGTTTAAATGACCGGCGTCCTGTTGCGTTGACCCCCATCATCAGAAAATGCTTTGAGAGGCTAATCGGAGATCACATCTGCTCTGTGCTGCCCCCCTCTTTGGACCCATTGCAGTTTGCCGACCACAACAACCGCTCTACTGATGATGCCATTGCATCTACAATACACACTGCTCTCTCCCACCTGGAAAAAAGGAACACATATGTGAGAATGCAGTTTGTAGACTACAGCTCAGCATTCAACACCATAGTGCCCTCCAAGCTTGATGTGAAACTCCGGGCTCTGGATTTAAACAGCTCCCTGTGCAGGACTTCCTGTCAGGCAGACGTCAGGTGGTTAGAATGGGCAGCAACACCTCCTCATCACTGACCCTCAACACTGGAGCCCCGCAGGGCTGTGTTCTCAGCCCACTACTGTATTCCCTGTACACACATGACTGTGTGGCAACACATAGCTCCAATGCCATCATTAAGTTTGCTGACGAGACGACGGTGGTAGGTCTAATCACTGACAATGATGAAACAGCCTACAGAGAGGAGGTGCACACTCTGACACGCTGGTGTCAGGAGCACAACCTCTCCCTCAACATCAGTAAATCCAAGGAGCTTGTAGTGGACTTCAGGAGGAAAGACAAAGAACACAGCCCCATCACCATTAATGGAGCACCGGTGGAGAGAGTCAGCAGTTTCAAGTTCCTCGGTGTCCATTCCACATTACTGAGGAACTCACATGGTCCGTCCACACTGAGGCCGTTGTGAAAAAGGCTCACCAGCGCCTCTTCTTCCTGAGACGGCTGAGGAAGTTTGGAATGAACCACAACATCCTCACACGGTTCTACACCAGTTTTGTAGAGAGCATCCTGACTGGCTGCATCACCGCCTGGTACGAAGATTTGCCCACAACCCCAAAGCCCTGCAAAGGGTGGTGCGAACTGCCAGAAACATCATCGGAGGTTAGTTTCCCTCCCTCCAGGACATCTATAACAGGCGGTGTGTGAAAACAGCTCAGAGGATCATCAGAGACTCCAGCCACCCGAGACATGGGCTGTTCTCACTGCTACCATCAGGCAGGTGATATCGCAGCATCAGCACCCGCACCAGCCGACTACATGACAGCTTCTTCCCCAAGCAATCAGACTTCTGAACACTTGATCTCTCACGATCAATCATTAGCACTGCACTTTATTAATCTTATATCTCACACTGGACTGAAACATCCTTATAATTATATTCTTCACAATACAACTACTGTATGTATATATATATTTTATATACTCTTTATTTTTATTGTATGTGTATTCTATATTGTGTGTATTGTGTACTGTACATTGTATATTATTATTGTGAAAATCAAATCTATGATGCATATAGCAGAGAGTGTGGTGATTTCAGGGGTGACACCCAAGTCACTCCTCTGACTCGCCCCACGTCCCATTAGTGATAATGACACATTTTGCTTAGTATAGGGATTATGAAATGTTCTTATTCCATTTCCTCATTACGTTCCACAAAATATGGCAGAAATTTAACAAAATATGGCATGCTTTCTCATGCAAACACTTTCACAAGACCTGGATAAACATTAGTCATAGTTACAAAACAATTTGAGAAAAAAGTATGTTAGCACTTAGGATTTTTAAATGGATATCTGCATAAATGTTTCCTAAAATAAGATCTATTTATAATGAGGTGGGAATTCTTGATAAGACAAATTAGCAACATTTTACATTACAAAAATCAGGTGTAGTGTTAACACTGGTGGGCGAAGTACATAAATACTGTACCCGAGTAAAATTACAGATACCCTGGTGAAAGTAAAAGTGTAAGTACTCCTTGGAAATTCTACTAACAAATGTTTTTACTTTTGAAGGAACTTAAAAATAAACGTACTGATCTATTAAGATTATCATTTATTTTTGGGAATTTTATATGTTTACCATTTAATCTCTGAAGGTATTTTTAAAGATGTTTCAGTGGCATAAGCAAAAAAACAAGGAAGGTCAATTGTTTGGTTTAATTTTAAAGAAAACTTAAAAAACTCTAATAATGATATAGATTATGATAAATTCTGAGACTCTCAGCCTGAGAAACTGCTAAAAAATGATTTTTTTTTCTTATTTGACATTATATATCTTTGGGTGTAAATATGGTGGCCCCGAAAAAGTTTTTGTTTTGTTCCCAATCGTGTCAACTGTATCTGAGAAAACATTTCTGTTGATACGACAAAGCAATCAAAAGTTATAGCATTACAAATATAATTTATTAGTTTCCAAAAGCCTTTCCAAACAAATAAAACATAATAATTGTACGTTACAGAGTTTTTGAAGCTCATAATAAGGTTAGAAGAGTTTCTAAAGACTTGAGTCAGACAAATTGTAACATTTACATGCAGAAATCCAGGTCGTTAATCCATTAATCCAGTGCTGTTGCTACTCTGAAGCCTTCCATAAAATAAACATGAACTTTCAGTGTTGACTTCGGAGTATTTGCCTCACAATACGAGTTTTAGTAGTGACTCACAGGTGGTCTGGGTATCTCAGCAAGTATTTATGCTGACTATCACCCCTGGAGTCGCAAGTTCAAATCCAGGGTGCGCTGAGTGACTTCAGCAAGGTCCCCTAAGCTACCAAATTGGCCCGGTTGCTAGTGAGTGTAGAGCCAAATGGGGTAACCTCTTTGCGGTCATGATTAGGGGTTCTCGCTCTCAATGGGGCGTGTGGTAAGTTGTGCGTTGATCGCTGAGAGTAGCATGAGCCTCCACATGCAGTGAGTCTCTGCGGTGTCATGCACAACGAGTCAAGTGATAAAATGTGCGGATTGACATCTCAGAAGCGGAGGCAATTGAGACTTGTCCTGCACCACTCGGATTGAGGTGAGTAACCACGCCACCATGAGGACCTACTAAGTAGTGGGAATTGGGCATTCCAAATTGAGAGAAAAGTGGATAAAAAAAAACTTAATGAGTACCAAGATATTTCTAAAGAGGACAAGAAAGGTTATTTAGTTATTACGCCACTGCTGGGTAACTATGGGACAGTACGCGCTGGGTTGGTTTGACCCGAGTGCTGAGTTTACAATTTAACCCAGAATGCTGGGTTATTTAATTTGACCCAACCTAGTGAGTTAAATAACTAATGCTGGGTTAAAATTACACATAAAATGAATAACAACAAAAATTTTTACCTGAATCATTGCCTTGCTACATTTAAATTTAATAATACTTATTATTACGGTTTATTATTATTTACAAATTATTGTTGTGTAATTTATAATAATTTCCCATAATCAAACACACACTACACAAAAAGATGCCACTGTAAATGTGTATTTAATGATTTAAACTTTTTTTTAGTTTTTTGCCAAAAATGAATCACGCATGATTCAAAACCCCCTCCCCGCCCCATGTAGATAAAAACACCAGTTTATAGAACAGCTTCTTAAAAAAACAACAACAAAAAACATCACATCAACAGTGCATTATAGCACAACACACAGCACATAACTATATTAAAAATAACTTTTAAATAAGCTCTTTAAACACATTAAAAACAACTTTACACACACCCTAAATGCAGGCTGAACAATCTGTTATATATATATATATATATATATATATATATATATATATATATATATATATATATATATATATATATATATATATCAAAGACTAAAATGTCTTGATACAAAGCTCCAAGCAAAGACTCAGTTTCAATAGCATGGCCTGAAAAAATGGTGCAGGCTTGGCACGTCATCGTCTCATCCCCCAAGCACAAAATGTGTGGAAACAGTTGATTGCATCTGTGTTTTCTATGTACTCAATCATGTTGGTCCCCACCTCGTAATTACACGTCAGTCACTTAGTGTTGCAATATAACCGTAATTGAATTTATCAAGCTTATTCTGTGGAAGTATCAAAATGCAAAAAAAAAACCATCACCACAGACCTCCAGTGAACCAACAGACCCTTTGCATGACCAGGTACTACTTGTCTGCAGCAGAAGCATGTATATGCCATTATTAATTCACATTTGTAGCATGACAGTTCTTACAATGCTTCAGCAATGGCGAGAGACTTATCAACCCTGCCATTAGCAACATGGTCAGAGGCATCAAAAATAGGGGCGGTGGAGAGTGTCTGGTGGAGAAACATAAACTTACATACTTAAAAAAAAAAAAATCTACAACTGCATTTTACTCATGAGTTCCTTATGATATTTCTGGAATTTGTCATACTGTCATATTTTGGGAATGAGGCAGGCGATGGCACAGTCATCTAATAGAGTGAAACACTCCTCATCTACTTCCTGGTCTGAAATTCAAAAAGACAGTGTTGTGAGTAATCTAGGAGAATGCAATATGGCAAATTGAAGGTTATTTCCCAGCATTTTATGAAACTGCTTTGAAAATGATTAAAAAAAATGCCCCTAGAACTAATTTCAAAAGGGCAAAAAATACTTTTTAACGATTTATGCCCTGAGGCAGTTTCTGAAAAATGGCTACCTTAATTACATACCCAAAACTCATTGAGTCAAATATTTGGTACTAACAACCAACATTTCAAGAAAATGGGTTGGTCATCAAGTTATGAGATTATGAAGGTAAACACTGTTGATAAAGCAAAATTGTTGATTTTGATCAAATAATTTATTCTGCAATATAATATCTTATAGCTTCATCAAGTCAGCATCTTGGAGTCACTTTTAAAATACTGCCGAAAATGTGACTATAACGGTACAAAGTTTTGTGATGATCTAATGTAAAAATAAAATAAAAAAGGAAGAGCATTTAGCACTGCGGGTCACAGTCAAGTGTGGCCACCTTGTGTCGGCATACGGTATATAAATTCACATAACACCAACCATTAGAATAAAATGCTCCAACTCCCTGTGAAATTATAACCTAGCCAATTTGACATTTGGAGAAGGTTTAACGGTATCAAATATTGATAAGGCTTACTCTTTTAATTATGTTAAAACCCCTAAACATGCGGCAACAACACAGTTCATATTGCATCATAGATTTTTGCAAGCTTTTTTTTTTTTACAGGGTAAATTTAAATACTAATTTTTGGCATTCTACAATCTTAATTCAGCAACATTAATGGACATTAATCCCCCATGAGCCAAGATTGTACTGTTACACTGAAAAGGTCTTAAAATCATGCTATTACCACAACTTATTAAACATATAGGTAAAGTATTCATAATAATCTACCATAAAATCCTGCCCGCCTTGTGTTGTGTGAACCTCAAGTCTGACCGCAACAGAAAGTTCGTTAATTGAGCGGGAAAATGAATAAAGCAGCAGCTGGGTCAAAGTAACCCAACCGTTCAGCTGCGAATAAAGCCCTTACAACCCCTTTGACCCAGCATCAGCATCCCAACAGTGTTTACAGAAACAATCCAGCACTTTTTTGAATGGAAGGGAATATGAATCAAGCAACAACACTGAAAAGAGAAAAACATTCACTGCTCTTTTCTGGATAACTTAATAAACCCTTTAAAATTGAACACAAAATTAGGATGAGAAACGGCTCATTTTAAAGTGCAGACCCAAAGTCTGAAAATCACAAGTCATTAAATCAGAAACATATTAATGTATCAAATCTACTGTATAATCATTCGATTGTTTAATGGTTTCTTTCATTTCTGCTGCCATATACGTTTTAACGATTATATCACTTTAAAATGAAAAAGGAATAATAATAATCTGTAATCGTTTATTAAGCATTTATTTTAATTGGCTACGGTACACAAAATTCGTTTTCAGAATATGCTACAAAACAATACAAATCACAGAAAGTTCCATAAAACAATATTCGTATTAATCGATACATTTGTAAGGTATAATTCAAATCTTCAGATTGCTTTCAGTGAAGAACAGACCCAAATTCAAGCCTTTTATTCAACGATTTCATTCTCTTTCCGCAGTAACAGTCAACCAGTTAGTTTCGTTTTCAAAATAAAATAAAAATGTCGCCTCAACAAGCAATACGTAATGTCGCATGCGCATTGGCCCTCAAGTGTCACATGACCATTTGTCACTGAAGTATTCCGCGATATCTATATTTTTCCTTTTTCTTTTATTATTATTATTATTATTAATGCTCAAACAATACAACGTAAAACAGAATAACATTTAAATAAAGAAATGGGAGAATTTAAATATAATACATTTAAACTTAAAAAAAAAAGATACAGTTTGGTATATATATGCTTAATAAATGGTTATGGTTAGATTGGAAAGTGGTTATGTTTAAAGGTAGTTGTAAGGGTATCTAAAATATCTATAAAACAGTAAAAATGTACATATACATTTATAAACGATTTGTGTATTCAAATATATTTGTAATGGATTCTTCAATGTCTTACGTTTCTAAAGCTGTCAATATGAAAAAAAAATATATATTATCCTTTCAAACATCCATATTGTACATTTTAGTGTTTTGTCAAAGTACAAACATGTACGTTTAAATGATACAAATATTAACGTACAAATAGCTATGTATATTAATGTGATACGTGTGGGACTGGATGGTATGTATTTGATACCACTGGAAATAAACAATATGTTTATAACAACATCAATGACTTGCACATATTAAGAGGTATATTCTTGCATTAATCCACACATACAGTAATATAACACATGGACATTGTTCAATGAAATATTACTATGCAATTTCTCTATTATTCTGGCCCTTCATTTTAAATACATTTCCTGAAATTCCAATGTACCCGGATTTATAACTGGATGTTTATTTATTTGCTGATCATTATTCTTAATGCTGATTGTTTATTAATTATTATTACTGTAATGTATTTTTGACAAAAACTGCAATAAAATGATTGACAATGTTTATACAATTTTAAAAGCAGTATACAAATCCAAATAGTATGTATAATGCTTTAGAATTTAATATACTGTATCAATGTTTCACAATACAGAAATTTGATTTATTTCACATTGAAGTAATAAGAATTTGAGGGATGCTTTATTGTCATGAACATAATAACAATTCAACAAAATTTTAATTGTTAAAAATACTTTATGCAACTATGCAAAATATAATTACTTTTTTTAATTAATTAATTATTTTATTTATTTTGCATTTTCATTAGATTCACTCCAAAACTGCAAATATCTGTAGTTTAGAGTATACTCTAACCTGTTAGGGTAATAAAGTTCAGAAAATATGGTGTGTAAATAGTCATTAAACCCTTCATTGAAACAAACAAACAAACAAACAAACAAATGTTAAAGTGGTCTCTTGTATTAGCTACATTCATATTGGTTCATGTAGGAGTCTCGATTTGTCCGTTCCACTGTTACCTGAAATTTCAAGTGGTTTTTGGTTTGTTATAAACAAGGAAGTCTGTAATATCATGCCATGTGTTGCTGTCGTGATAGAGATAGTTCATAGAGGACTGTAGCGAGGGCTGAAGTGTATGAGGATAATACTCAAACAACCACAGAACGATGCCCCACACCAGTGTAGCAAACAGCGGGAACGGATCTCTCTTGGGTTGAGAAATGAAGCCTTTTTCCACTGCCAGACGAGACAACGCAAAGAGAATTCTGGACAGCAGATACATATTTATCTGGAGGAATAGAAAATATTAAACATTAGAGATAATCAAATAATGCTATAGATATCCTATATAGTACAGTGGCCCCTAAAAATGTATAAGCATTAATGGTAAATGGTCTGCACTTATATAGCGCCTTTTTAACCTTAACGGTATTCAAAGCACTTTACACTGTGTCTCATTCACCCATTCACACACACATTCATACACCAATGATGGCAGAGCTGCTATGTAAGGTGCTAGCCTGCCATTGGGAGCAATTTGGGGTTCAGTGTCTTGCCCAAGGACACTTCGGCATGTGGAGTCATGTGGGCTGGAATTTGAACCACCAACTCAGTGATTTGTGGCCGACCCGCTCTACCACCTGAGCCACAGCCGCCCCTTTAATAAGAAATTGTATTTTTACTTAAGAAAGCTCCTTGATGTCAAAACAATCTCATTGTCAATATAGTATAAATGACTGTATTACAGTGATGAGAATTTAGCTTAATTGGCATGAAATAATGTTAAAAAATGCAAACAAAAAATCTTAATAGTCCTAAATATTCAACAAAACATATGACAAAAATATTATATTATAAAATGTATACTGTATTATGATATGTAATATAATGCAATACACTTCAATAAGCTTAAAGTATCCGCTAAAAAGAAAAAGAAAATTACTCAAAATGAGAATAATGAAGTTAGTTCTGATGGTGTTGCTAGCATGTAACTAGGTGTTGCTAGCATGTTTTAGCATGCAGCTAGGTGTTGCTAACATGCAGCTAGGTGTTGCTAGCATGTTTTAGCATGCAGCTAGGTGTTGCTAGCATGTTTTAGCATGCAGCTAGGTGTTGCCTGCATGTTTAACATGTCGCTAGGTGTTGCTGGCATGTTTAACATGTCGCTAGGTGTTGCTGGCATGTTTAACATGTCGCTAGGTGTTGCTGGTGTGTTTAACATGTCGTTAGGTGTTGCTTGCATGTTTAACATGTCGCTAGGTGTTGCTTGCATGATTAACATGTAGCTAGGTGTTACTAGCAATTAGCTAAGAATTACTAACATGTTTTAACATGTAGCTAGTAAGTTTTAGCAAGTAGCTGGGATGGCTTAAATGTGAGTCAATCATGAGAGAATTTTCATTTTTGGTGTGAACTCTCCCTTTAAGGTCTGTGCAAAGTTTTGTGCGTGTAGCTTGAAAGCTCAAGGACAAGTTAGGTTTTAAGATTTTGGTCTCAGAAGGCGGAATAATAATAAGATTAAACAGTAGAACCAGCCAAGTCAGAGTATTTAGATCCTCTATAACTCATCCTACTGTTCTCCTTTATTAAATGTGATTTTTAAATGACATGCAAAAGCACTTTCTTGTTATTTACCTGGCTGTTGATGTTGTTATTTTCTCCAAACACCAGCCAGCCTCCGAAACAAGCGGCTAGGAACGAGTGAGCCTGAAGCGGTTTCCCCTGTACGTGCTTCTGGATCGCCTGCAGTCCCTTATATGTGAACACAAAACAGGCCAAATTCCTGGAGTGCGTGTATGTGGCCTGAGCGATCGCCTTCAACTTCTCTCTCAGACTGGAGATGTGTGTAGAGTCCATGAAAACCAAGCATTAACATTTTGAACACCAAATCATAGATTATATTATCACGTTTCCAAGCTACAAAAGTCTCATTTGTCACATAAAACTGAACAATAAAATAGCAGTGAAATGTTTTGTATAGCAAAACTCCCATGTCCTACAGAATGTACACAAATAACTAAGAAATAATATCATATAATATTATATTCACCACCAGTTAAAAGTTCCCTTTCGTTCTTTCTTACGACTATTTTCCAGATTTTAGAATAATAGTAAAATCATGACTTGTAATATATGCCCACATCAGTGTAGGACGAGTTACTCTAAAAATTTAATTAATTATTAACTACTAATTACATCATGTGCTAATGAAAAGTAATTGCATTACTTATTACTTTCTAAAACCCTGATCGAACTCGCCCATATGAAAAATACAAGGATTGACATGAAACTGTTCTTTTAATTCTTTCAAATAAATCACATCAAATTAAATAAATTATGAATTAACTGTCCAAAGAATTTAAAGGGGCAGTATAAATAAAACAAAAAACATACCTTTAAACATTAGATGTTCAATTTCAATTTAAAATTCACTATTGCTTTATATAGAATTGTTTTAAGAGTCTATATGGTATTTAATGCAATTACATCAGAATTAACTTGTAATAAAATGACTGAAATTAAGAGTAATCCCTTACTTTACTTTTTTCAATGAAAAAAATATTTAATTACACCCAATTTACACAAAATACTGTTATGTAACATTATCTGTTAGACAGATCCACAAATAAAAGCAACAGCCTCCCACAATCTTATTTAAACAGGAAAGTAAAGAGATCAAAGTTCACTTCACCTGCCGCTTCTGAACAGAAATGTCATAACAAGGGCGTGAGGGGCGCGAATCTTTGCCCCATATCTGAAATAAAGAACCGTTTCAAACATGAGTAATAAATAGTGAATAAAAACAATTGTTTTAAAATGACTTCCTAGTCTAAATCAATTTAACCTCACTGTGTTTTTGAGTCTAATAAGCGTGTCACCTTGAAAAAGGCGAAAGTAAAACGGCATATATTATTTTCATATTCAGGAGTAAATATAATCATATTAATTTAGTTTGCTAAATGTAAACAGCTTCAAAACAGCTTTGATATCTACTGCTGTCACTGATAAACATGCATATAAACACTGTGAAATAAAACCTTACACAGCTCCATTCCTGAAGCCTTTGACGACAGCCAGAGCAGTTTTATATTTGTGTTGTTGCAGAAGATTGTTGACTGTGTATAACAAAGTTTGAAAGAGATTTGAGACAGCCATGACGATTCTGCTTCTTCTTCTTCTTTCTGTTTAATGGCGGATCGCAAACCAACGTGTATAGACGCATACCGCCACCTACTGTTCCGGGTGTGGAACAGCAGGGTTTTACATACTTCAGGTTACATAAAGGTTAAAAAAAAAATGATGTTTTAAAATAAGGGACACTTAATTGGGGTGGGGGCGGGGATGTCTCTGAACATTTAACTTTATTTCATATAATAGTATTTCTTATTTATTTGTGTACATACTGTAGAACACGGGAGTTTTGTTAGACAAATCATTTCACTGCTATTTTATTGTTCAGTTTTATGTGCCAAATGAGACTTTTGAAGCTTGGAAACGGGATAATATAATCTATGATTTGGAGTTCAAAATATCTCATCAGATATGCTCATGACTATATAAAAATAAAAATAAACTTTTATATGTAAAAAAAAATACATACACACACATATATATATATATATATATATATATATATATATATATATATATATATATATATATATATATATATATATATTTTTTATTTTTTTTTTTATTTGTCTTCTGTAGCTTATTTATGTATACATTTTGGAAGGTTTATACATATTTAATTTTTTTTTATAAATTTGTATTTATTTGATTTGTTTATTTTTCCATCACCTGTACTTGTCATTATGATAATATTCATACATTGTTTGATCTTATTGAACATTTATATTGAAAAAAAAAATTCATATTTTCCAATTTATCAACGTTAAATTGGCGATCTGGAACGATTTTACCGTGACCCCATCTGACCATCTTAAATAGGGGACAAATCGCGTACCGTATTGATTCAACCGGTATCATGAACAATAACAATACGTTTTTTTTTTTTTCGTTTTTTTTTTTTACACATTATATAGGCTATTAATCTTTGTTAGTGTTAGTTTATAAAAAGAGTCTACAACTGTTCATTGTTAGTTCATGTTAGTTTATAGTGCATTAACATATGTTAACATATACAACTTTTAAATTGTAAAAATGTGCTAGTATATGTTGAAATAACCAAGATTTATAAATGCTGTAAAAAAATGTTCAATGTTAGTTCATGTTAACTAAAGTATTTTAACTTATTTACCCAAATACACCGTAACAATTTGTCTAATTTTGATCATATAAATACATATTTTGCTTCCTTAATGATTTGAGTTGGCCACAAGATATATTAGTTGACTCTTTGTGTTAGTTAATAAATTGACAGAGTAACACCAGGTCTGAACACTGTCATGCACAGAAGATGTAGTAACTGTTGTGTGCCACTAGAGAGAATCACAGTTTAAGACTTTACCTGTCACACCTGTGATGCTGGATGCCTTCCAAAGTCAACAGCAAGAGCTAAAGTCCATTTATTCGGAAGTCAAGGCATCCATGTCCAGCTAGCAATGTAGCGAAGGTAAAAGTACCATATTTAAACTGTTATTTTGATTTGTTCACTTTGATTTAATGTTTAATTTTAACATTTATGAAACATGTTGTTTATTAACCATTTAAGTATATGTTGCTGTTGATTTGGTTGCTACATTTTTAAATAGCAAATCAGTGATTCTTACTGGGACACAACAGGCTACAGGCCCCAAATTAACAAACATTTATTTATGTGTGATTTAAATAAGATTCGCAAGCTATGTGATGGTGTGTGGGAATATGTCACATTTTTGGAATATGTCATGCAAGAACAAACTTTTTTTTAAATTATGAGCATTTATGTGTATGTGTGTGTGCAACAATCACGCAGAACAATGTTGCTGATACCGAGTCTGTGATTAGGCAGTCATTTTGTTTTATGATTTTAATAGCATTATTAATTCTGTGCTTCTGTGATCTGTAGAACTATTCCCCTGTTTTCATGTTCACAGTTCACATTAAGAGCATGTTGTGAAAACGTCTACGAGCAATTACAACTACTGTGATCATGGCCGCCATATTCTCAGAATCACCTCAAGGTGAGTGAATTTAAAACAGGCTTTGTGTGTGTGTGTGTGTGTGTGTGTGTGTGTGTGTGTGTGTGTGTGTGTCTGTGAATATCATTAATTTCTCTTTTCACCATGACCCCTGTTTGCTCTTTCAAGGAGGTTCCTTTAAACAGTCAGAGATCAGAATTGTGCTCTTGGGAAGTTCTGGAGCTGGCAGGAACAATGTGATTAAATCCCTTCTGGGCTCTGAGAAACTACCAGATGATAAAATAGGTCTGTGTACTTTATATAAGAGTGAGCAGGCCGGGAGGACGATCAGTGTTGTGGACACACCAGGATGGGACTTAATACAACAAACCCCAGAGAACATAAAAAAAGAAATAGTAGGAAGTGTGTCACATTGTCCTCCAGGACCTCACGCTTTACTTCTAGTGTTACCTGTCAAAAATCGTTCTGAACAACCTTCTACTACAAGTGAAATTACTGCAGCAATAGAGCATGTGAAGTTACTGTCACAACGCGTATGGAGACACACTATCGTGCTGTTTGCTTGTGATGAAGGAGTCGAAGAATCAGCCATCAAAGAACACATTCACAGTGCAGGAAATATCCTGGAGAAGTGTGGAAGGCGATACCATGTTCTTCAGAGTAGTGTTTGGGAATCTGCCACTCAGATCTTCACGCTCATTGAGAAGATAGAAGCCCTGGTGGAGGAGAACAAGGGTGAATCCTTCATTGCCACAAGTTTACTATGAACTGTTTCAACACAAGACAAAGGAGGCGCCTGGTGAGAGCGAGGCCAGACAGAGGCGTAGAAGTTTGCAGATGGATCCTCCTGAAAGTGAGTATTATTCCACAATGCCTCAAAACCAACAGCTGCTCTCACATTAAACTTACGCATGTATTATTTTACAGTGAGAGAAGAAAAAGGGGATTCAGATAAGAAGAAAGATACTGGAGAGGCCGCCAACAATAAGCGTTTGGAAGACATCCCAATACAATATCTCAAGATATTTATAGTGATATTGATGGGTACAATCGGAGCACTTATTGGTTCAGTAGCAGGAGCTCAACATGGAGGTTTGGGGGCTTGTGCCGGAATAGTCTTTGGTTTTATTGTAGGGGTCTTGCTTGCGATTTTTATCATATTCATTTGCACTAACATTTATTCACGCTTTAATAACACTCAACACATAATAATAGTTCAGCATGAGCAACTTAAACCTAATGAGTAAACGATGACAGAATTTGTATATTTGGGTGAACTTTCCCTTGAATGAACCATAATAGACCTTATTTACACTAGCGCCATCTTTGATTTTGAATGGGAATGACAATGAGACTCTTCAATGGCACACATGGTATAAAGATGTAAATTAGTTTTCATCAAGGGCCAGATTCTGTCAACAATACAAATTCAAGCCCTCGATTTAATGGCAAAGTGTTTGTGCTGCTGCTAATATTATTGTTGTTATTGTTATTACTATTTTTATATTCATGCATTCTCAGTTATATGTGCAAATATAAATAGGCGTACATTTATGCACAAGCGCTCTTTACTTACTGACTCGCTCGTATAACATAATGAAACAGTTATGACAAATTAGATATAGAAATGCTTTAACAGCGTTCAGTGTATTAATCGTTAGCACTGGAGCAGGAGACTTGGTAGAAATGTTTGTAGAACGGCAACAACGCCGCCTACTGTACAGGGGTGACATTTTTCCGATTTTTTTTCTTCTTCTTTTTTTCATTTTTAAATGTTTGTTTATTGTTGTTGGACTCAGTGTGTATAGACCCTTCATCTTAAGTTTATCTTTGCAAAATCGTTATGGATTTGGTGTATGAACAGGCTTTAGCGCGGGCCAAACATTTGTCTCTAGGACCGCCGATTGAGGAATCCTGGTCTAATGTATCCACAATGTTATCAGCGGGAGGAATTTCCGGTTGGCTAGCGGAAGTGCGATTGGTTGGCGTTTTGCGTGTAGCCGGTCACTGCTCGCTTTCCTGTCATAACATTAGATTCTTGCTTTTTAAATGTTGTAAGATGTCTTTAAAATTTCCAAGACAATGTGTGTACTTAATGCTTATCCAATTAATCAAGCGCAACTAAAGTTTTGTCTAAAACAGCAATGTTATGATCAGAATGCAGAGCAAAGCGCTCCTGTCCTAGAATTGACTTAGGAACATCTGTTTGAAGAAATCTTTTCACTTTAATGACAAAAAGTCAACAGCGGGGATTACTCATAGTATTCACCCGTACGGTCCGGCTAAAATAGATGTCCAGACGTGATTTTCCTGAACTGTTTGTGAGTTTGAGGCGATGTTTTCAAAGTCTGTTTTCATGCTGTGATGCTAAATGGATCAATTCTACAGTGGAAGATAATAATAATTATTTGAGACATGTACAGTGGTGATATGTTTTAAATGAATTGTATTATGATATTCCTCTTTCCTGCATTTTTTCTGCCGGCAATTAACTTTCTGTTGAGTGTCTTTGTATAATGTGCATGTCTTCTCTTAAAGGGAAAAGGTGATTTGGAAAACAGTGTGGACATTAATTCAATATCAATTAAATGTATTTGTACAGTGATTTTAATAATACATACTGTTTTATAGTTGCTTTAATGAGAACATTGAAGTTTTGTGTACAGTGTTTATAATGTATGTCCAAATAAATATGTTTGAATTGTATGAATATTGAATGTAATTCTTTTGTATGGAACAGTTTAACCTGTGTAAACAGGATGCACCTGAGCTCAATTTTGCGTGTTTCATGGCCAAGTGTGCTGCACAAGCCCTCAAAGACGTCTCGATCGCCCCCCGGTGACTGGTCCTAGTATAGGTCATAAACCCCGCCTCCCCATGTTATTCAACGGGACGTGAGACCAACTAAACAATTAAATTACACTTCACATATCTTTTTTCCAAAGATAGTTTCTGTCATTTACTGTCGTTTCTATCACGTTGATGTCATTTCAAGTGTTTGTTTTCAAAATAAGTTTGTTTTTAGTTATTTGATGCTATAAAAACGGTGCTGTGACATCATGATTGACAGCTGTGATTGACAGGTTCTCTGAGTGAAGTAGTCACTGAAGCACCAACTGACTTTTTTTCGGGATCTTCGGAGGACTGAGGAGATTGGAGCTTTAAATTTAATATCTAAATATCTCTAATTAATTATTTGAAACCGTCAAAAGTGCAGGGGCGTGTGCTTGCGATTGATTCAGCGAGAGTGAGGGCGGGGCCTTGATTTCGCGGCTTTACTTCCTGCTCACTACTGCGCAGGTCTGGTCCAGAAATCGCAACTGCGCAGACTCAAGTCCCAAGATGTCAGCGCCATATCGGGACACTGGCGGCTTCAGTTCTCACCAATGGAAAAGAGCGAAGGGGCGTCGGCCATCTTTTTTTACAGTCTATGGTCATGGCAAAGGCTGTGAATACTTACGTACATGTCACGTTGTCATTATGGGGTATTGTTTGTAGAATTTTGAGAAAAATAATGAATTTAATCAATTTTGGAATAAGTCTGTAACAGAACAAAATGTGGAAAAAGTGAAGTGCTGTGAATACTTTCCGGATGCCCAATTTATATATCAGCTCACTTTTCATCCACACAGTTATTTTGTGGAACCCATTCCTCTTAAATATTATAATTTCTAAACAAATGCTAATAGTAATACAGGTGAAACTCGAAAAATTAGAATATCGTGCAAAAGTTCATTAATTTCAGTAATTCAACTTAAAAGGTGAAACTAATATATTATCTAGACTCATTACAAGCAAAGTAAGATATTTCAAGCCTTTATTTGATATAATTTTTATGATTATGGCTTACAGCTTATGAAAACCCCAAATTCAGAATCTCAGAAAATTAGAATATTGTGAAAAGGTTCAGTATTGTAGGCTCAAAGTGTCACACTCTAATCAGCTAAACACCTGCAAAGGGTTCCTGAGCCTTTAAATAGTCTCTCAGTCTGGTTCAGTTGAATTCACAATCATGGGGAAGACTGCTGACCTGACAGTTGTGCAGAAAACCATCATTGACACCCTCCACAAGGAGGGAAAGCCTCAAAAGGTAATTGCAAAAGAAGTTGGATGTTCTCAAAGTGCTGTATCAAAGCACATTAATAGAAAGTTAAGTGGAAGGGAAAAGTGTGGAAGAAAAAGGTGCACAAGCAGCAGGGATGACCGTAGCCTGGAGAGGATTGTCAGGAAAAGGCCATTCAAATGTGTGGGGAGCTTCACAAGGAGTGGACTGAGGCTGGAGTTACTGCATCAAGAGCCACCACACACAGACGGGTCCTGGACATGGGCTTCAAATGTCAAACGTCTTACCTGGGCTAAAGAAAAAAAGAACTGGTCAGTTGCTCAGTGGTCCAAAGTCCTCTTTTCTGATGAGAGCAAATTTTGCATCTCATTTGGAAACCAAGGTCCCAGAGTCTGGAGGAAGAATGGAGAGGCACACAATCCAAGATGCTTGAAGTCCAGTGTGAAGTTTCCACAGTCTGTGTTGGTTTGGGGAGCCATGTCATCGGCTGGTGTTGGTCCACTGTGCTTTATTAAGTCCAGAGTCAACGCAGCCGTCTACCGGGACATTTTAGAGCACTTCATGCTTCCTTCAGCAGACAAGCTTTATGGAGATGCTGACTTCATTTTCCAGCAGGACTTGGCACCTGCCCACACTGCCAAAAGTACCAAAACCTGATTCAATGACCATGGTATTACTGTGCTTGATTGGCCAGCAAACTCGCCTGACCTGACCTGGCATTGCTAAAAGAAAGATGAGAGACATGAGACCAAACAATGCAGAAGAGCTGAAGGCCGCTATTGAAGCATCTTGGTCTTCCATAACACCTCAGCAGTGCCACAGGCTGATAGCATCCATGCCACGCCGCATTGAGGCAGTAATTAATGCAAAAGGGGCCCAAACCAAGTACTGAGTACATATGCATGATTATACTTTTCAGAGGGCCGACATTTCTGTATTTAAAATCCTTTTTTTTATTGATTTCATGTAATATTCTAATTTTCTGAGATTCTGAATTTGGGGTTTTCATAAGCTGTAAGCCATAATCATAAAAATTATATCAAATAAAGGCTTGAAATATCTTACTTTGCTTGTAATGAGTCTATATAATATATTAGTTTCACCTTTTAAGTTGAATTACTGAAATTAATGAACTTTTGCACGATATTCTAATTTTTCGAGTTTCACCTGTATATCTCAATTGCACACGTTTAACCCTCACACTTTTATTTTGACATTCTGAAATCTCCAGGAATGCTGTATGTGTCTGTTTGTTCACAGTAGTTTAATTAGCTTCTTATTAAAAAAAAAAAATGCACCTGCAGTGTTATAAATTATAAGTGAACCGAACTATTGAGCATCTACATTTGAGATGTTGTTCGTGAGTATCGCTTAAATGTTGCATGCGCGTGAAGGCAAATAATAGTTGCGAGTGTGTGTGTAAACAGTGCAGAGCCATTCGCTGACGCGCTGGAGTGGTGCGTGCATTTTATATATTTATTTATTAAAAACCGCCTTTTGTCACCTCTTCAAGTGGCTTTGAATAAAATGCACGAGTCACCTGAACAACTTTAATTGTGTTTTTATGGTTCTTTGTCATTTTTGGAGCTTGACAGTAATGAACATGACTAACACACAGTATCGGATTTGGATCGGGCACATCGGACCGATACCCATTCCAGATACCCATCCAGGTATTGGACCGGTGCATCCCTAATGTAAATGAACAATTATAAAGCTAGATTGAGTTTACTACACAGTCATTTCCCACAGAATAGTTGTATTTTATCCAAAAAAACAGCAGCATGACAGTATCATCGTCTGAGTCCTGTATTACACGAGCATCCTGCTGTCTAGACCTCCCCTGCATCTGCAGTAAATACATAATCTCAGTACAGCAAACTCTTCAGGTTCTGTCTAGACTCAATATATGCTTTAAAACAAACATATTTATCTACAGTTCTCAAAACATGTCCAACTTTACAGCCGTGAACGTGCTAATAGGCTACATATCTTTCCAGGTTAGTCTTCTCAGGTTCTTCCATCGATGTATAAAGACTCAACAAAATAACTAAAATGCTTCTATATTTGGTCGTCATCCTGAATCCCATAATCATTAACAGACAGATGAGAGAGAACAATATAACATCGCTATAATACAGTGATTAGCTGTTCTCATTTTTAATGCTGCATTAGTACATAATGATTGTTTACACGCAACCGGAAGTTCTGCCCAAATCGCACGCAAAGCGTCATGGGACTCAGGAATATTCTGGATAGATCGTTGAAAATGTGTGGGTGGAGCGTGAAAGATTGCTTTGATGGTACCTGAAGTGCTACTCAATCGAGAATTGCAGATGTTAGGAGACATATGTTTGAAAAAGCAGAAAAGACTCATGCATAATCATTCTATTTACACCCTTAAGTGTGCTTTGAGCTGGGCATCTGAAATTCGATCACACTGTGCTGTAATGACCATTTTCCACATACTTTAGGCTACAGGAATAGCCTAATGCAGTTCATTTTTACACAGTTTTTAGTTTTAGTCATAGTTGCAGTTCTTTGATTACATTTTGTCAGTTTTGTCATGTCACGAGTGGTGGTGGCGTAGTGGGCTAAAGCACATAACTGTTAATCAGAAGGTTGCTGGTTCGATCCCCACAGCCACCATCATTGTGTCCTTGAGCAAGACAGGAGACCTCCTGGGGAAAACCAAGGTTGCTGCTGGTAGTGGTATTAGGGAGGTGAGCAGGGGGTGCTCACCCTATGGTCTGTGTGGGTCCTAATGCCCCAGTATAGTGATGGAGACACTATTCTGTAAAAAGGCACCGTCCTTTGGATGAGATGTTAAACTGAGGTCCTGACTCTCTGTGGTCATTAAAATTCCCAGGACACTTCTTGTAAAGAGTAGGGGTGTAACCCTGGTATCTTGGCCAAATTCCCCCCATTGGCACCTATCTTTCATGGCCTTGTATTAATCTCCACCCCTGAGCGCCATATAAATGTAAGGAATTATTATTATATGGTCAGAATGTGACCAAAAACGAAATTTTGTATTTTTTTTAAAGATGCTTTTCTTTTCTCGAAGAAGCCAAAATGAAGGTGATTTTTGTTTGTGTTTATGGATTTGCCTGAAAATTTTGCCAGGAAACTTCATACCGATCTACAGTGAAAACAATAAACCTTCCTTTCTGTTCATACTTTATCAACATGCTCCAAGAAAATGCTTCTATAAACTACACTTGGCCTAGAATGCACTTTTTAAAACAAAACATTTTTTTTATAAATCTGTGTCACCCAAAGTCTCTTCACATGCTCAAAGGATCGTACCGAGGATTTCAGTAGCTTAAAATTTTTTTTAACGTTTTTTTCATCTGAACACAGCTATATATCACTTTTGATAGTTATGTTCATGGTCAGTGTGCAAATATATTATATTTTAAATAAATATATTTTATATAGAGATAAGGAGTAGAAATAGAAAAAAAAACTATAAAAAAAAAAAAATTTACAACACAATAATATACACAATAAAATAGGAGAAAGAAGAAATATACTGTGCATACGAAGTATGCATATGAATTTGAAATGGTGCATAATGACAGATGTAGAGGTGGTAGCAGCAACCGTTTGACTGGCAATATGTACATTGTGCAAGGTAAAGTGCAATTGTGCAGTAATGTTGACCTGCAACACGCTGATGTTATAAAGCTGATGTTGTAGATGTATAATAATAATAGTAATATTGCTTCACGTAGCCCTATTAGCCGAAACAATATAATAGATGCTGTTGATTCCTTCGCCTGCCTGGGCAGCTTGATAACAGCAAACAGCCAAGTTGCCTGTGAGGCCAACAGCCGAATACGTAAAGCCATGGCCAACTTTCTAGGCCTAAAATGCCTATGGAACCGCAAGAATATCAGAAACAAAACCAAAGGGCGGGTATACATGGCAACAGTACGTGCAATATTGCTGTATGGTAGTGAATCTTGGAACACTAAGAAAGGGGACCTATCTAGAAATATTTGACCACCGCTGCCTGCGGTCTATCACGAAAGTTCGCCTTATAGACAGTATCCCCAATGAGGAAATTCGGCAAACTACCAACTATCGCTATCAGAACTAGTTACCAAACGTCGCTGGAAATGGCTTGGCCATATGCTAAGAATGCCCGAGGATAGGCTACCACAAAAAGCTTTCCTATGCACAAACGACCCTCGCTGGAAGCGGCCCCGAGGTGGTGTATTAACGGCCACTAAACGCTATTTTACAAAAAGCAGCAGAACAATTTATTATGAAGCCGTTTAATTGCAGTCGTAAAGCATATGCAAACACTTGGACCGGACACCTACAAATGCTTGCCAAAGATCGCCATCAATGGAAGGACATCACTCGTGAAGCGACGCATATCCACCTTGGATGAAGCCGTCATTAAGCAAAAAAATATTGCTTCAAGTGTGCGCTGTTGAATAGTGAACCTAGTCCTAGTGTTGTCCTTGGTTCAGGACACGGATGGCCTGGGGAAAGAAGCTCCTTCTCATTCTCTCTGTTTTGGCCATCAGGTAGCATAAGCGCTGCCCTGACCACAACAAAGAGAAGAGTCCATTATTAGGATGGCTGAGGTCTTTCATGACCTTCCTGGCTTTGGTCCAGCATCGTTTGCTGTAGATGGACTCAAGGTCAGGGAGTTTGATGTGGGTGATGCGCTCAGCTGATCGCACCATTCTTCGTAGTGCCAGTCTATCTTGCTTTGTGCAGTTTCCAAACCAGGCTGTGATGTTTCCTGTCAGGATGCTCTCAATGGCACATTCTCCTGGCACCAGTCCTCCAGGCCTTTGATCAGGCCCACCACAACAGTGTCGTCAGCAAACTTGACAATGGTGGTGGAGTTGGAAGTGGCCTCACAGTCATAAGTGAACCATGAGTACAGCAGGGGGGTTAGAACACAACCCTGGGGGTCTCCAGTGCTGAGGGGGGCCACCCTTACTGCTTGTGGCCTGTCAGTCAGGAAGTTGGAGATCCACTGACACAGATATGGGCTTAATCCAAGGTCCTCCAACTTGGTGGTGAGTTTAGAGGGAATTATAGTATTAAAAGTCGAACTATAATCAACAAAGAGCATTTTAACATCATTTCCCTTACTCTTGTCCAGATGATCTTGGACAGTGTGGAGGAGATGTGTGATGGCATCGTCCGTTGAGTGATTTGGACAATAAGCGACCTGTAAGGGATCCAGAGTGTCAGGTAGTGAGGAGGTCTGAAGTCTCTGACCAGTCTTTCAAAGCTCTTCATCGCAATTGAGGTCAGTGCTACAGGACGCTAGTCATTAAGGCAGGAAGGTTGGGGTTTCTTCGGGACAGGAACAATGATGGACTGTTTAAAGCATGTTGGAATTACTGACTGTTCCAGGGAGAGGTTGAATATCTCTAGCTGGTCAGCGCAGGTTCTGGAGGACCCGACCTGAGACTCCATCTGGTCCCGATGCCTTCCTGATGTTCACAGTCCTGTGCTTCTCAAGCTTTTTGACTCCAAGACAGTATTTGAAGATTAAAGATTATAGATTAAAATAATGAACTTGATAGGTAAAGTTTGTCAAGACAAACCTTGATGCTGGCTTGGCAAAGCCTTGTCTAGACTTTATTTGAAATATAATATAATTACACATGTTATTTATACAATATGTTGTGAATGGTTATTTGATATGGTTATTCAAAATAACATTGTCTACTATTGATTAATTAATTAAAGAAAGAAGGGTTTGGGTGGCAAAGCTCTGGATCTACCGGTCAATTTTTGTTCCTACCCTCACCTATGGTCATGAAGGCTGGGTCATGACCGAAAGAACTAGGTCACGAGTACAAGCGGCCGAAATGGGCTTCCTCAGAAGGGTGGCGGGCTTCTCCCTTAGAGATCTGGGGCCTGTACCATGAAGCCGGTTTAGGTGGCTAGCCAGCTATGTTCCAGTTTAGCTTCCGCCAACCCTGGGTTTTAGGTACTATGAAAGTAGCTCGGCTTTAATCGGTGTTCGTTGCCATGGTATCTTACGCTGCACGGCTAACCTGCTCCGGGGCAGGTTATGTTCTGGATTCAAGATCTCAGACTGAAGTTTGACCAATCAGCTGTGAGCAAAGAAACATATAGGTGACGCAACTAATTCCCAGCGTCTGTTCTCTGCTGCAATGGCTTCACCTTTTCTCCCAAATCCTGTGGACATCTCCGCGCAAATTGTTAGACGAGCACTTCGTAGAGAAAGAGTTTTTAGGGACAGACAAAATCCATTTGACTTTCCCGATACTTACTTGTATGAAAGATACAGATTTTCCACGGAAGGAATGTCTTATCTTTGTGAACTTCTTGAGCCGCACATAACAAATGTGACTCGTCGAAGCCATGCCCTTACTGTACCACAGAATGGTATGTATTGCGTTGCATTTTTTGGCAAGTGGTACATACTTGTATGCGGTCGGTGATGCAGAGAATCTAGGGAAAAACACGGTCTGTCGGACCATTCGCAAGGTGGTCCTCGCTCTGCAGGGGTACATAAATAGCTTCATTGTGTTCCCTGGACATTTATCGACCATGTCCATAAAAGAGGGATTTTATAAAATTGCCGGTAAGATATCTTGATTGGGTGACATCATATGAACAAATTTAACCTTTCACGTTCGTTTTTTTTTCTTCTGCAAAAAAGCACATTTCATACTTAGAAATATATAATGCAATAGTCTACAGTAGCTGTTAAGAATGATTTTAAATATATATTTTTAATTCCTATGATAGGATTCCCTAGAGTCATAGGAGCAATAGACTGCACACATGTTGCAATCTCCACAGCTCTGGAGAACATGAGGCAGATTATGTGAACAGAAAGTCCTTTCACAGCCTTAATGTTCAGGTATTTGAAAAATGTGAAGTTATTTTTATTTGCATTGAGATCAATCTTTAAATAAGTAACTAACAGATAGGACAGTTATTTACTGTACATTTCATCTGCAGATGACTTGTGATCATGAATGCATGATCACAAGTTTGGATGCCAAATGGCCTGGCTCAGTGCATGACTCACGAATTTTCCGTGAGTCTATTTTGTGTCAGCGCTTTGAGGAAGGCAAGTTAAAATTGGTACAGTACACTTTAAAGTTTTAATTTGAAAAGCTTACACAATTTTCCCCTTTTCTGTTCTATGACAGGGCTTTTTGATGGCCTGTTGGTAGGAGATCGAGGTTATGCATGCCAGAGGTTTTTGCTAACCCCCTATCCTGACCCTCAGACAGGGCCACAAAACCGCTTCGATGTGGCCCTCAGTAAAACCAGGGTCAAGATCGAGATGACCTTTGGCATCCTAAAGGCACGTTTCAACTGCCTTAGGCGTTTAAGAGTGTCACCAGAGCGGGCATCACAGATAGTGGCTGCATGTGCCATTCTGCACAATATAGCCACTATCAGAAAGGAGCGAGTACCACCACAAAACCAGCTTCTCCCTGATGAAATTGACCCATCACAATTGACCACCCAGCTGGCGCAGCTGTCAGAGATGCAATCACAACACAATATTTTACTTAATAAAAGCACACTGACACTGCTGATAGGTCTCAAACTGTTTTATTGGTCATGTGGCTAGGGAGGAAAGAGAGAAAGAAAAATGACATTAATAAACATTCATAGTGTTCATACAGGGTAACTTAAAATACAGGGTTCATACAGGGTTAAAAAAAAAAAAAAAAGTTCACATACTGAGATCTGTTTTTTCCAGCTGTTTGATCTCCAATTTAATTTTTTTAATTTGGAGCCTCCTCAGCTCACAGTCCAGCTCCTTCAGTGAACAGTCTAGTTCTAGACTCCTTTTGTAAAGGGCCCTGACGGAGTCTGTTTCCACCTGAAACAATTCCACCACAAACAATCATTACACGTTTTCTGGAGGTTGATCAAATCACAAAAAGTGGCATGACTTTCTACAAACATAGGACTGACTGTAATTAAGGGTTTAAAGCATTACCTTGTTCACATTCCTTCTGAAGCCCATTGAGGTAGAGGCTTCAGTTTCTGGGGCAGGTTGTGAAAAATCCTACAATAAAAGAGATGTGTAAGAGCCAGTCATTTAATTATGACATTCAAATGTGTGCTATAATAAAAAGCCCAGTGCATTCACCTCAGCAACTGTCTCTGAAGACACAGACAGAGTGTCTTCATCATTTGGTTCACCCTATAAATTGAAGGCCATTTTAAATCAAAATTGTTATAAAGCAGGTTATGTTCATTGTGTTCTGTCTTGTGTACTGACCTCTGTGCAGGAGACTGTGTGCATGTGTGCTGGCTTCAACAGGGACACTGTATTTCCCTCTACTGTGCAGAACATAGAGTCTTTTTTTAAAAACATTAGTAATGCATTGCACACACATACCCAGTGTCACTTGCTTAGAGGAGCCAGCACCAGGGTCAGACTGTACAGCACTTGCAATCCCATCCATAATCGGCCGCCCCTTGTTGTTACTCAGTGCCAACTCCTCCGCCACAGTGTATTCTGGAGGAGGTGGCCCTCCCCCAGTTTTCCTTATGTCACACTTTTTTCTGTTTGCTGCAAACAAGTATTTGTGATTAAATGTTCACAAAAGTAATAAAAGGTTTTGGTAAATACTCACCACTTTGAATTATATTTTTATATTTTGTTTTGATCTGCTGCCAAGAACGTTTGGAGTTGGGGTTGCATCTAAAAATCAATGAATATCAATCTTTCTTAGGATGTAATAGCCTATACATTCACACTTTACATACATCTACACACACACACACACACACACACACACACACACACACACTTATGTATGCATGTATATATCAGCACGAATACACATTTTAATTTTAGCGTTTAATACATTTTTAATATGATTATCCTACATAAATTTACATTAATTGTTTAACTTAGCCTACGCATTAACGCAATCAGCAATCTTCCTCCAAGATTGTTCTCTTGCTTTGGCAGCAGATACAGTGTTACTGCGTGCTTGAAAAACACTCCTATATTCTTCATATTTCTGAATAATAATCTCTTGCTCCTGTGCGGAAAAATATATAGCTCTCGCTCTATCCATATCTAACGCGATTGGTTGTTCAGTGTCGACGTCACTCTTTTATGTGCACGCGCGTGTGGAGTAATCATAGCTTAAGGATCAAAGCCTGAGTTGACAGAGAAAGTTGATGAGCTGCGTCATGGTACCAATAAAGCCTGATTGCATCGGTTTGGTTTTGTCGACTCAAAACCAATCCTGTAACCCCGAGTTTGTTCAACTACCATCATGGTACAGGCCCCTGGTAAGGATGCCCCCGGAGCGCCTCCCTAGGGAGGTGTTTCAGGCACGTCCAGCTGGGAGGTGGCCTCGGGGAAGACCCAGGATTAGGTGTAGAGATTACATCTCCACACTGGCCTGGGAACGCCTCGGGGTCCCCCAGTCAGAGCTGGTTAATGTGGCTCGGGATAGGGAAGTTTGGGGCCCCCTGCTGGAGCAGCTGCCCCCGCGACCCGACTTCGGATAAGCGGTTGAAGATGGATGGATGGATGGGTTTGGGTGGCATTCACCCTTTCCATCTTGAGCTTTTAATATTTTAAAAATTATTATTTTTGCAGGTACCATATTAATCAATCTTACTGGCTGTTTTATAGATTGCCTAATATATTATGTTTATATTTTCAAAGATATTTTTTGCTATGGCTATGGTGAAGATTCCTCTATCGGCCACCGGAGGTCTCCATCACCTGAGTGAGACTTAAATAGTGGGAGTAAATCAGGAACAGGTAAGCAGGTAATCCATCAGTACAGGGATTATGGGAAATGGAGTTCCAGGTGGAAAGTCAATACTCTGGTGATGGAGACCTCCAGTGGCCGATAGAGGAATCTTCACCAGCGTTCGTGACAGGGTAAATGAAAAGCAATTAAATTTGAAATAAAATACAACACTCTGCCTGCTGAAAATCTACATTTAGATTCTCAAATAAATTATTTATAATGAAGAGTCGATTTTGTGGATTTCTACGATTTAATTTGTAAAGTGTGCTTTAAGAGACAAGGGCTGTTATTTGGCATTCTCATTTAAAATTAATGGAAACATCAAAGCTACTTAATTGAAAAAAAAAAATGAAAAGCTGCCTCTTAATTATTATTTAATTATATAATTAACTTATTTCTCCACAGAAATATATATACACCTGTACTTCTGTTGCACGTGCACAAGTCGAACTAAGATAGTGTTAATAGTGACCAAAGGAGACACAGGTCACCCTAATCCCGACAACACACGAAACAAATACTTGTAACATAAAAAACATACTGTAAATAATACTGGAAAAGAGCGTTTTTTTTCTAGTCCAGTTGGAGCTGGTGCCGCCAGTGGACGCTGGTGTTTGTAAAGTTCAGCGTGAGTATCAGCTCATGAGACTGATGCTGGAGCACGGGCAGGTGATGGAGGCGCTGCAGAGATACCCACAATGCCCTGCTGACATCAAACAGTGGGCGCTCTCTGTCTTCGCTTAAACACTTGATCAAATACAGTACTCAAATCCTGTGCAGTCATTATCTGTTTTGGTCCTTCCTCAATTTTCAATAGCTGTGTATAACATAATGTTGTAAGTTGCTCTGGATAAAAGTGTCTGCCAAATGCATAAATGTAAATGTATTAATCTTAAATGAGTGTTTCATGGAAATGCAAGCAAAACATTTTCAACTCCCTGAAAGATATTACTGAAATAAAGAGATATCTCACCGGTCTCTGTGACAGCTCTAGACAAATATGACGGTTTCTGCCAGCCAATCATTTTGCACGCTCTCATAGTAGTTGCAACGAATTATTGTGGCTTAATGCCATTTTTATGCCATGTTGTTCATAACAGTTGTAAGTTGAGGGCACTATTTTGCTGCGGTTGTTTTTAACAACCGTTTCTGCTTGTGTCGGTCTCAATAAAACCTATTTGGAAAAAGGGGCGTGGCTAATACAATGGCTTAGTTTGTGGAAATTCTAGAACGGCTAAAATCGCTTACAAGACCTTTTTTTTCTGCACTTTTTCTGCCTGTTTTAACCTTTAGCGCTTTACACTGTGTCCCATTCACACACACACACACACACACACACTTCAATGACGGCAGAGCTGCCATGCAAGGTGCTAGCCTGCCATTGGGAGCAACTTGGGGTTCAGTGTCTTGCCCAAGGACACTTCGGCATGTGGAGTCATGTGGGCCGGGAATCGAACTGCAAACCCTGCGATTAGTGGCCGACCCGCTCTACCACCTCAGCCACAACCGCCCCTTTAACGAATACCCTATTTAAAGTTTGTATTTATAAAAACATGTTAATCGGGTCTGGGTATTTCAGCGAGTATTGACGCTGACTATCACCCCTGGAGTCGCGAGATTGAATCCAGGCCGTGCTGAGTGACTCCAGTCAGGTCTCCTAAGCAACCAAATTGGCCCGGATGCTAGGGCGAGTATAGTCACACGGGGTAACCTCCTCGTGGTCGCGATTAGTGGTTCTCGCTCTCAATGGGGCTTGTGGTGAGTTGTGTGTGGATCGTGGAGAGTAGCATGATCTGTCTCCGCGGACTGACGGTCTCAGACGCGGAGGCAACTGAGACTGGTCCTCCACCACCTGGACTGAGGCGAGTAACAGCGCCACCACGAGGACCTACCAAGTAGTGGGAATTGGGCGTTCCATATTGGGAGAAAAGTGGATAAAATTTAAAATAAAAACATGTTAAATCACATGAGTCATGAGTGAATTTGGACCGGCAGTCATCGATACTAAAAGTTTTATAAAATACACAACAGTACAACCCTAAGGAATAATTTCTTTATAAAGGACAGTTTTTGATTAGTGACACAGAGAAAGATCAGAACAACATCATGCTATTCTAATAATTAAAAACCAACAATAATATATTTACATTATTCATTTCCTGTATGTTGTGTGGGAATTATGGGTTGATTTGAAAGCTTTTACAAGCAATAATCACATTGCACACAACAGTTGGTTTGTCTGTGAACACATTCAGGGCAATAACAACTGCGGTCTGTTTTCACAGTACTGAGAGCGTCACATTATTCATGAAATAAATAAAGAGGTTCAGACTCCATATGCTACAGTTGCAATTTCTGCTGCATGTTGGTTGCATAATTGCTTTAAGTGAGCAGAATCCTGCCTCCCTGAATACTGCTGTAGTGTTTCACAAAGAAAGAGACAGAAGTTATTTATAGATTTCACAGCCCTGGAAAACACGATTGTGTGTGCAAACAGTGTCATTATTCTTTTCACTGATGTTCACTTATAATGTTTGCCAAAGGTCAAACAGTCATGATTTAGCAAGTGCTTTTTTTGTATTTATTTACATGTTTTTAAAGTTGCAGTTTTCTTCATTGAACTCTCTTGAAGTTCTAGAAAAGGTTAATATTGCATGATGTGACCCCTTTAAATGTTTAGATGAGAAAGCGAGACAGATTATTCAGTAGAGATCGAGAAATGAACCAGACATGTGAAAGGCAGCAACACTGTTCCTGTGTGTTTATCGGATGAAAGCAGAATAAATCCAAATGAGGTATAGCTGTTTAGGGAGGTTTATGGTTATTTCAGCGGCATTTTAAAAAAACCGTGTATGAGATTCAGCAGCTGTACGGCAGACATTCAGAAGTGTGTCGTATTGGCATCAGGGCTGAGTGGCATTTCAAACTGATCCGAGAATGCCTTTTAATGTGATTCCTGAATTTGAATTGAGTTACGAAACAGGATGCAGAATTCGACTTTGAAGTAGAATTATAATGGAATAAAACGTAAATGCAGTCAGTGTAGTTTTGAAAAAATACATTTCCCCCATATTTAACCACAACACAATATACACTCACCTAAAGGATTATTAGGAACACCATACTAATACTGTGTTTGACCCCCTTTCGCCTTCAGAACTGCCTTAATTCTACGTGGCATTGATTCAACAAGGTGCTGAAAGCATTCTTTAGAAATGTTGGCCCATATTGATTGGATAGCATCTTGCAGTTGATGGAGATTTGTGGGATGCACATCCAGGGCACGAAGCTCCCGTTCCACCACATCCCAAAGATGCTCTATTGGGTTGAGATCTGGTGACTGTGGGGGCCATTTTAGTACAGTGAACTCATTGTCATGTTCAAGAAACCAATTTGAAATGATTCGAGCTTTGTGACATGGTGCATTATCCTGCTGGAAGTAGCCATCAGAGGATGGGTACATGGTGGCCATAAAGGGATGGACATGGTCAGAAACAATGCTCAGGTAGGCCGTGGCATTTAAACGATGCCCAATTGGCACTAAGGGGCCTAAAGTGTGCCAAGAAAACATCCCCCACACCATTACACCACCACCACCAGCCTGCACAGTGGTAACAACGCATGATGGATCCATGTTCTCATTCTGTTTACGCCAAATTCTGACTCGACCATCTGAATGTCTCAACAGAAATCGAGACTCATCAGACCAGGCGACATTTTTCCAGTCTTCAACTGTCCAATTTTGGTGAGTTCTTGCAAATTGTAGCCTCTTTTTCCTATTTGTAGTGGAGATGAGTGGTACCCGGTGGGGTCTTCTGCTGTTGTAGCCCATCCGCCTCAAGGTTGTGCGTGTTGTGGCTTCACAAATGCTTTGCTGCATACCTCGGTTGTAACGAGTGGTTATTTCAGGCAAAGTTGCTCTTCTATCAGCTTGAATCAGTCGGCCCATTCTCCTCTGACCTCTAGCATCAACAAGGCATTTTCGCCCACAGGACTGCCGCATACTGGATGTTTTTCCCTTTTCACACCATTCTTTGTAAACCCTAGAAATGGTTGTGTGTGAAAATCCCAGTAACTGAGCAGATTGTGAAATACTCAGACCGGCCCGTCTGGCACCAACAACCATGCCACGCTCAAAATTGCTTAAATCACCTTTCTTTCCCATTCTGACATTCAGTTTGGAGTTCAGGAGAATGTCTTGACCAGGACCACACCCCTAAATGCATTGAAGCAACTGCCATGTGATTGGTTGATTAGATAATTGCATTAATGAGAAATTGAACAGGTGTTCCTAATAATCCTTTAGGTGAGTGTATATATATATATAGTATATACACACACACACACAAAAAGTATTTTAGCCTATTTTGAAGATTTACGCATATACATTTCATAAATGTCCATCAAATTGAATTGTCATCTTTAACAAAAATGTATCAAACTTAAAATATGTAAGTTCTAATAAAGATTACTCAATTCAATTAGATGGAAATTTCTAAATCTAAAATCTTTTTACATTTTTGTGCGAATATAATATATATATATATATATAAATATATAATTAATTCACTTTATTTGAACTCTCATTTACTCCGATCCAAGATCTAATTGAATCGATACATGCAAGTTTTTATGTTAATATTTATTTGTATAAAAACCATTTGAAAATAAATACTCCATGTCTTCATGGGTATATTTAGTGAACATTTATGATGTCAATATTTATACATATTACAAATGACATCATTGTATTAATAGTTTGAATTTGTCAAATTTCTTTGAATTGCAGTTCATTAAACTCTTGGTGTCGTTCCAATTCAACATCCTGTACGGCGTAACAAATTCAATTCAAATTCACACACATGACTCTTAAATTCAGAATTTTGCCCAACCCTGATTGGCACAACTGTAATGATTTGCAGAAACAAACGCAGTTCAGAAGAGTTTTGCCCTTTTTACACTAAAATCACATGAATATATATATATATATTTTAGTTTCAGTTGTATGTTTAAAAAGGTCTTTCCTTTATGCATATGAAAGTTTTGGTGCAAACATGTGTAGAAATATCCACTACGTGTTTTAACTCCTCGAGTCGTGAGTTCCTCAGTGCGTGTGTTCGTTTGAAACATTTCTTCTCTTGTTTTGCACGTCAGAAGTCTTTGAAGTCAGCTGTCTCTCACACGCTGCATTACGATTGGCTGAGAGAACAGTATCATAGGCTGGACTCTTTGGGGGGGAAATCCAGGTTGGTAACCATGGTGACGACGGAGAGGATGTCGTCAGGGTCGATGAGGTTGGTGTTGCGTTGCATTGAGATGATGCGTTCCTCCACGCAGCCGGCGGACAGACGCGCCTCGGCTTCATGGTCCCAACACTCTTCTATCGTCTCACAAAGCGTCGCCAGACCCTGAAATATTACACGCAGACATGTTTAAATAAATCAGTTCATAAATCATGCCTGAGATTATGAACATGCTTCTGTATGGCATTTTTATAATTGAATGCAAAGTTCTTCCATTTTCAAATGATATCAGCCATTTAATTTAATAGTTAAAAGAATTACATGAATTTGAGAATTACATATTTACTAGTTAAAATGTTAATACCTCGATATCAGCAATGGAATTACTACTAATTTTGGAATATCAGTAATTACAGTACAATTGCAGTAGTAAAAAAAAAAGTTAATTCTTGATATCAAAAATGGCATCACTCAAATACACAATCTTGATATATTTTTAATTATTTAATCTAGTAAAAATTGTAATTCTGGATTACAATTGGATCCACCACCACTCCTCTGTTACTAGTATTGACAATCACATTACAGAAATTTATGTTAATTAATTCATTAATAAATGACAGATCATTGCGAAATTCTTCTAGTGAAAATGAAGTTACAGAATCAAAATTACAGCTTTTACTAGTTGATATTCCATTTTTGATCTCAATAATCTGTATTCGGTGATGTTTTAACTAGTACAAATGTATTTACTGATATCAAGAATATGAATTGTCACTAGCAGTAATTCCATTGCATACATCAAGATTTAGTATTTTAACTAGTAAAAATTTAATTGTAGATATATATAATTAATATTCATTATAATTCTACTTAATAATAATAACAAAAGTGCTTGTAATAATTTCATGTTGAATTTAACATGTAAAAAATGCAGAAATGTTTGAGTGCGTGTTAGCTTTAATATGTAAACATTATTATCTCAGTATAAAAGCTACCGTATGTTTGAGCCAGTGTTCTCGAAATGCTGGTCTGAGTTTCTTGTGCACTACGACTTCCTGCATTTCCTCGAGTGACGGATGAATCCCCGCCTCCTCTTCAAACGGCAGACAGAACTCGTCCACTGGACCTGCGACACAAAAACACGGATCACACCTGAACGAACACACACACATACACACTCATGACAGTACACTGAGGCGTGGTGTTTGTTACCGTCGGCCGCTGTACAACGCGTGGCGAGTTCCCACAGCACCAGACCTACAGCGTACATGTCGATTCTGAGAAACGCACCGCGCTGGAAACTAATCGCCCCTTCTAACACTTCTGGAGCCATGTAGCGCCACGTGCCCACCTTTAAAACACAACAACACACTGACTATCACCAACATCCTCATCAACTTTGAATAAGCTCAAATATAAGATTATATATCCAGCTCTGGATAAAGTTTTGATGACAACTATTATTCTAAATATCTATTGCAATGCTTAAAATACCACTACAACTCTATATCGCAACAAAAGGTTACACTTAAAACGTTCAAGTCCCCGTATACATGAGTCGGGCATGAGAGGTGTCATTTGAAAGCTTAGAATATGAGCTTTCCACAGATAACCATTAATTCTGCATTAATGTTACTTCAAATAATAAAATAAGGCCTTAAATCATCCACGTCACAAATAAGCGCCACCTAGATGACATGTGGTAGAAATATTCATATGAATATAAAAGTCATTAAAATAGCACTTAAATAGACAAATCATACATCAAATGAAAACTCTCATTCTCAGGGATGTGACTGTGCAGTCTAATTTACTGCTCTAATATCACAGTATTAAAAACATTTTTAAAACAATCAAAGAGAAATATGATATTTATAAGACATCTGTTTTGTGCACCGAATACCTTAGGCAGGTCTTTCAAAAATGAGCCATTGTTTATTTGTGTTAGAGCGCCACCTACATTTCTGATCGGCATTTTGTGATGGAAGGTTTTTAAGAGGAAACATTTTGTTTCTAGTACTTGCTGCCATCTAGTGGAATAAAATAAGACTTTTTGTGGGGAGATGGGGTGAGCAGAACCACAATGACATGTGTACAAAATTAAGACACAAACATTAAAAAAGTTTTATTTTTTATTCCATTCATCATAAGATTGTAAACATATACAATGATATTTATGAATAATTGGGTCTTTTTTGTTGCCTATAACAACGTGGCATTTCAAACATAAATATGTGTAAGCTATAATTAACTTGGGCTGGACGATATGGGCTACAAAAATGAATACATGTGTGTAACACAGTTGAAGGATGGGCAAGGAGGAGGCGAGAACCGGCTCGTCAACATAAATTATATTTTAATGAGAAACTTAAACTCAAAAACACATAAACAAACACACATGACGGACATGTCCGTAATTCTCTCTCTCTCGAACCATCGACACCGGCCGCCTTTATCCCTCGCGCGCCTCATCAGGCTGATTGGGGACCGGGCGCGCGATATTCCGACCGGCCCCGCCCCCCTCCGCTCCACACTCCTCCCGGCGTTATCTCAGGCGGGGTGCCACCGGCATGACGTACACCCCCTATCCCTGGGGCGGGGTGTATCTTGCGTCCGCGTGGTCATCCCCGCCTTCCTCGCCCTGGGAGGAGACAGGAGGGAAGACAACAACAACAAAACAAAATAGGTGCGGGAAAAGGCCAACACGGTGCGACAGGGAGAGAGAGAGAGAGAGAAAAAGCTCACTCACCGGTTCTCTGATGTACCGTCGCGTGGTCCTCGAACACTCCTCCACACTCAGGCGGACGACAGCCGCTCCAACACCGGGCGAACAGGAGTGAAACCGCCGACCCCCAGCGGGTAGAACGCGCCTCCGCTTTTCTGGCGGCAAATGGGGACACTCCTCCGCCCCTGGCAGCGGCTCTACTGCTCCGGGCGGTCGGAGAGTTTCTTCCCTCCTCCCCTCGCGGACAGCGGTCTTCCCTCGACCCCTCCGCGTCTCTGGGGACGGCAGGGCACTCCTCCGCCCCGGCAGCGGCTCCCTCGCTCCAGGCGGTCGGGGTATCCAGTCCCCACTTGCCCCGCGGACGACGGCCGTACCCCGCATCCGGGCGGTCGGGCTACTCCGTCACCCGGCAGATGGCAGCGGCGCTCCCCTGGGTGGACGGCAGTGTCGAGGACTCTGCGACGGGCATCCCTCCTCCTTCCCGGGTTTCAGCACCAATGTAACACAGTTGAAGGATGGGCAAGGAGGAGGTGAGAACCGGCTTGTCAACATAAATTATATTTTAATGAGAAACTTAAACTCAAAAACACATAAACAAACACACATGATGGACATGTCCGTAATTCTCTCTCTCTCGAACCATCGACACCGGCCGCCTTTATCCCTCGCGCGCCTCATCAGGCTGATTGGGGACCGGGCGCGCGATATTCCGACCGGCCCCGCGCCCCCTCCGCTCCACAATGTGATTTATTTTTTTTGTTTTTTACTTTTAAACTAAATTAATAAAAGAAAAACATTCACCAAAATTATAATATAACAAAATTGAAATAACCACAAAACAGTAATAATAATTAAAAAAAATATTACCTATATTAAAAATTGTGAATGAACAGTTTATTTAGTTTATTATTATAATATGATACTGAATTATTATTATTTTGGGGACTTGTTTTATACAATAGTAATATAGCATATGGATGCACTTACAGCCGTGCATGTGGATGAAACATTACAGCCGCGCATGTGGATGCCCTTAGTGCTGCGCATGTGGATGCCCATACAGCCGCGCATGTGGATGCACATACAGCCGCGCATGTGGATGCACATACAGCCGCGCATGTGGATGAAACATTACAGCCACGCATGTGGATGCCCTTACAGCCGTGCATGTGGATGAAACATTACAGCCACGCATGTGGATGCCCTTACAGCCGTGCATGTGGATGAAACATTACAGCCACGCATGTGGATGCCCTTACAGCCGTGCATGTGGATGTCACATTACAGCCACGCATGTGGATGCCCTTACAGCCGTGCATGTGGATGTCCTTACAGCCGCGCATATGGATGCACTTACAGCCGATTTGCAGCTAGTTTCGTATTTTTTGTACGAATATTTATGCATCGCGATATACACCATATACCAAAATCTATAACGATTGAGACGTATATCCACCACAATATATATTGTCATAACTCCCAGCCCTATGTGTCCTCTATCATTATCATCATTATTCTACAATATATTCCTTTATCACATGAGTGAACAGCGTATTGTTAGAGAAGTTGTCTTTGTGCTTTTTTGCTTTGCTGAGTGAAACGACTTTCAAAACAACAGTCTTCCTCACCTGTCCGTGTGTGTCACCTGTCGATTTTCCTGCTTCAAATTTGAGCGCCAGGCCGAAGTCAGCGATACAGGCGGTTAAATCACTCTTCAACAACACATTCTTACTCTTGATATCCCTGAGAGCGAGAGAGAGAGAGAGAGAGAGAGAGAGAGGAGAGCATTAACCATATATGTCAACCAATAAGAGAAGACCAATAGATGACAATTGACAACAAAGCCAATAGGATCGTACCTGTGTGCAATGGCAGGTTTGTGTCCATCCTTCAGGTTGGGTACGTCCTCGTGTAAATACGCTAACCCGCGCACAAACGTCTGCGAGATCAGACACAGCTCATTCCAGGACACTACATTCGCCTTCAGGAAATCTGTTAGCGAGCCCTGAATAAACACACACGTAAACGACAAGAACACACCGTGATGTTTCTGTCCAAGTTGAATTAAACGATGCAACATACTACAAAACGGTTACGATTGCATTAAATTTCAGACTTATACAATGTTTAATGCCCAGTACGGAGTAGGCATGACTTTCCATTCCGAACACAGCTAATGATGATTACTTCTATTGCTTTTAAAAAACAATGTGTGTGTATTTCTGTACCTTCTCATGATAAGTAGTGATTAGCCAGAGTTCAATATCGACTCCACTCCCTCGTTTTTCTGCTCCGATGAAATGCAGGATGTTTTCATGTTTCATTCCAGTCGTACTATAAATCTCATATTCGTTCTGCCACGACTGCTTATTCTGAGAAAGATTGCAAACAAACGTGTACATTTGCATTTATTAAAGGAATAGTTCTGGCTCTAAAATCTGACCGGATGAGCCACATTCAAGGTTGTTGCAAAATAGCTGCTATTTGCTCACTCATTACTGCACATCTGTTTAATTATGTTGGCTTGGGGTTTTTCAAAATCCTTAAAGGAATACCAACATGTCTGACTAACTCCTCCTAGAGCTTTCAAGCTACATCCATCAAACTTGGCACAGACCTTCAGACTATTCTGTTCCTCACCCCTGTGTTGTTATAACCCTATATGACTTTCTTTAGTAACTTTGATTTTAAACATTACTGGTACCTGAACCGGGAAGACTTTGACAGCCACGTGTCCGTTCAGTAGTTGTGCCTTCCAAACGCAGCCGAAGCGTCCTCTAGCCTTCACCTCCAGCAGCTGCAGCGGCTTCTGGTCCAGTAACGGGGAGGGAGGCGTAAGACCAGGATCCTTAACACAAGAAAAATTCATCACAGATTAATACTGTATATTATTAATGTATATGTTTCATTTGATGCAGTTTGCTGATACTCGAGAAAACCTATGCAACAACCCTGACCAAATTCAAATAATAAATAATGATGCAGGAGAAATGAGAAATGTCTCCATGCGAGGTGAAATGAAAGAATACAGTGCAACAGAAGAAAAGATGGATGCATATACAAAAACAGCAAGATGTGTCACAATAAAGAGGAAAACTAAAGAAAGCAGATGACCATGAGAGATTTTCCTGAGTGAATAAAGCTCTTACCTCTATCATGATATGAAAGGTGTGCTAGCAAAAGAGCAAGAGAGTGAATTTACTGTTTCTAGCCACAGCGGAACACACAAACTATGGTGTAATTATGAGAAAGATCAAAACCATCTCAAAATGATAATGAGAAATATTGATATGGTGTCTGTGCACACAAATGGAGTGATTCCATACTGCATGAGCTGGTTTGGACACACACACACACACACACTGACATAAAGCTCCATACAATCAAACCAAGAAATTGTTTGCATTGTCAAGCCAACAAAATGTTACGTTTTTAACACTCTAGGTTTTGAATAATTTCTAATGGTACTGAATGAGCATATTAGATTGTCAGCCTTACTGTGACAAGGAGGAGCGTGGGGCCTGGCTGTGAGTGCACACGTCCGGCCCCCAATCGGGCTAATCAGCCGAGTATAGGGATAAAGCAGAGCCGGATGCGGCAGTTCGGGAGAGAGAGAGCACACGCAGCTGCCGTGTGCATTTATGTTTGTGTCTTTTTAAGTTTTCATTAAACATTATTTTGATGGTTCGCCTGGATCCCGTTTCCTCCTTGCCCATCTAACCCTGTTGCATTGGTGCCGAAACCCGGGGAAGAGGAGGGATGCACTGTCGAAGAGTCCTCGCCACTGCCGTCCACCCAAAGGAGCTGCTGCGGCCGTCAGCCAGGGGGACGGAGGATTCGCTGCCGTCCACCTGGACGTGGAGGAACTGACGCCGTCTGCAAGGGGAGGACAGAACGCGGAGGGGCGTACCATCGCCAGGGGTCAGAGGACTCGCTGCGGTCCGCCCAGGGAGGAGTGGCTGTCGTCTGCCAGAGGATGGAGGAGTGGTCGAGGACCAGGCGACGGTGTGTCGGGGAACCGGCGAGCAATAATTTTCTTCTCTCTCTCTCTCTCTCTCTCTCTCTCTCACTGTCGCTCCCCCTCGCTCTTTCCCTCTCCCCTTTTCTCCCTCCCAGGTCTCGGAAGGTGGGGAAAGCCTGCCGGCAGGCATGGCAGGATGGGCAATTCCCCCACCCCCTCTTCGGAAAGGAGGGAGGGGTGTGACGAGCAGGAGAGCCGGGCCGTGAGTACCTAATCGGGCTAATCAGCAGAGGAGAGGGATAAATCCAAGCCGGATGCGGCAGTTCGAGAGAGCCACAAGCAGCTGCCATGTGTGTTTATGTTTGTGTTTTCATTAAACATAATTTTGATGGTTGGTCTGGTTCCCGCCTTCTCCTTGACCATCCAAACCCTGTTGCATTGGTGCCGTATCCCGGGTAGGAGGAGGGATGCCCTGTCATATAGTCCTCGCCACTGCCATCCGCCCAAAGGAGCTGCTGCGGCCGTCAGCCGGGAGACGGAGGATTCGCCGCAATCCACCTGGATGTGGAGGAACGAACGTCGTCCGCAAGGGGAGGACAGAACACGGAGGGGCGTACCATCTGCCAGGGGTCAGAGGACTTGCTGCGGTCCGCCCAGGGAGGAGTGGCTGTCGTCTGCCAGAGGGTGGAGGAGTGGTCGAGGACCAGGCGACAGTGTGTCTGGGAACCGGCGAGCAATAATTTTCTCTCTCTCTCTCTCTCTCTCTCTCTCGCTGTCGCTCCCCCTCGCTCTTTCCCTCTCCCCTTTTCTCCCTCCCAGGTCTCGGAAGGTGGGGAAAGCCTGCCGGCAGGCATGGCAGGATGGGCAATTCCCCCACCCCCTCTTCGGAAAGGAGGGAGGGGTGTGACGAGCAGGAGAGCCGGGCCGTGAGTACCTAATCGGGCTAATCAGCAGAGGAGAGGGATAAATCCAAGCCGGATGCGGCAGTTCGAGAGAGCCACAAGCAGCTGCCATGTGTGTTTATGTTTGTGTTTTCATTAAACATAATTTTGATGGTTGGTCTGGTTCCCGCCTTCTCCTTGACCATCCAAACCCTGTTGCATTGGTGCCGTATCCCGGGTAGGAGGAGGGATGCCCTGTCATATAGTCCTCGCCACTGCCATCCGCCCAAAGGAGCTGCTGCGGCCGTCAGCCGGGAGACAGAGGATTCGCCGCAATCCACCTGGATGTGGAGGAACGAACGTCGTCCGCAAGGGGAGGACAGAACACGGAGGGGCGTACCATCTGCCAGGGGTCAGAGGACTTGCTGCGGTCCGCCCAGGGAGGTGTGGCTGTCGTCTGCCAGAGGGTGGAGGAGTGGTCGAGGACCAGGCGACAGTGTGTCTGGGAACCGGCGAGCAATCATTTTCTCTCTGTCTCTCTCACTCACTGTCGCTCCCCCTCACTCATTCCCTCTCCCCTTTTCTCCCTCACAGGTCTCGGAAGGTGGAGAAAGCCTGCCGGCAGGCATGGCAGGATGGGCAATTCCCCCACCCCCTCTTCGGAAAGGAGGGTCCCCGGCCTGAGGAAAATAAGGGAAGAGTGTGACGAGCAGGAGGGCCGGGCCGTGAGTACCTAATCGGGCCAATCAGCCGAGGAGAGGGATAAATCCAAGCCGGATGCGGCAGTTCAAGAGAGAGAGAGAGAGAGAGAGAGAGAGAGCCACACGCAGCTGCCGTGTGTGTTTATGTTTGTGTTCTCCTCCTTGCCATCCAAACCCCGTCACACTTACATATACTGTACAGTATATACTGTATATCATTTCTTTTTAAATGCTCACACTCAAAACATATTCATTCATCGATTAAGAAGGTTGAAAACACAGTGTTTGTCGATACCTGTGATGGGACGAGCAAAGGCGGGTAAGACAGCCTAAGATGACGATACATCCAGAACGAGATGAAAAGAACGACAGCGACGGCCATGACAGGGATCAGGGAGAACAGTAGTGTGTGAAATAACTCCGGCTGTGGGCTCACAGGGTTTGATGTGGCTGTAGAGAGACAATGTTATCATTACATCTTCATTTACACAGTAATGAATTTACACAGAACCTCAAAACGTAGATATGAGCTACTTAAATCGTTTGGATCTAGGGAAATTGACTGACTAGAAAGTGATCACTGTGTGTGGAACTTGCATGAAGCCCAACAATTCAGTATTTAATGTTGCTTTAAAAAGTTGCTTTATTGTTGATAAATAGGTGCATTTTCATCATCTATAAAACTTGAGGTACCTTGAGCTTCAATATGTTTTAAGAGAGTTTTAAAATGTGTGTTACTCACTCTCAACTGTGTCTGGACTGTGGTGAAACTTCTCATTGCACATGTTTCCCTCACAGCAACAGAAGAACACGTCAAGGTTCACTTTATGCTCCACACACTCACTACTGCAGTGACAGAAAATAAATGTGAACATCTCAGAACCCTGAGACACATGCAGAGAAACTTGTCAGAACTTTCTATTAGACCCAGCCATGCCATGAGGTCTCGTACAGGCCCACCTGCCCGTACCTGTCGTAGCAGTTGACGTCATCAAGCCAGCAGCCCTGTTTGACCAACTCGATTATTCCGGAGTGATTCTTCCACGTGGAAAAACAGTGTCGCCGTTTGTCCTTCTCTCCATAGCACAGCTCAAATCCGCTCTGGTTTGTTCCATCTTTCTCCCAGTTGGCATTATAAAACGCACACTCCTGCGTCTCTGAGCGACCGAGAATTGCTCCTGAATAACACAAACACAGAGATTTTATTATTAATGGCTTTTATTTTTAAACCCATTTTCCGCCACATACAGAACCGAGGCTCTTGCAATGTTTGAAACAAATTCTTTTGACAAAATCATTACAAAATGAACCACACAACATTTGAATGTTCTCTGACCAATCTACATCTAGGAGAACAGAACATCAAATCACCACCTACTCCATAAGACACAAGGGGCCCTATTTTAAGAGCAAAGTCATATGCACAAAGCCAATGGGCATGGCCATGAAGATTTGGTATTTTTGTGCAAGCATGTACTAAGTCTAGGTGCAAGTGGATTTGGTGAATTTGCATGTGCAGAGCGCTAATGGGCTGGGTCAAGTGCATTTTAATTCTGAGGTTCTTCTCCGGCACTGTCTGCATCCTGTTATCATCCTCATCATTATAACCACTCACAGGTGACTCGAATAATGTTGATCATCTCCTAACAAGCCCACATGTCAAGGTCTGGGTAGATTAGATGGTAAGCAAACAATCAGTTCTCATAGTCAACGCATTGAATGCAGGAGAAATGGGCAGGAGTAAAGACCTGAGCGACTTTGACAAGGGCCAAATTGTTATGGCGAGATGGGGCTAGTGGGGAGCTCCTGGTCAGCGGTCCGAGAAGGGACATGCCACAAACTGGCAACAGGGTGTTGGGCGCCCAAGCAATAGGCTCATCAATGCACGAGGGCAACGAAGGCTATCCCATCAAATTTTAATGATGGTTATGGGAGGATTGTGTCACAACACACAGTGCATCACACCCTGCACAGAGCCCAAGAGTCACTCTCAAGAGCTCACTGTGGGGCAGGAATGTTGGAAACGTGAGACAATGAGCTATCGGACATTTGTGCTGACAGATGTCTTTGACCGCTCTCAATAATTCAACACACTGAACACAGACTTCATTCACTTCAGAACACTGAACATTCACCGGATTCCACTGAAGCAAAGCACAATACCAAACATTAAAAGCCTTTATCTGGCGGCAGGGCGGAGATGGCGTGATTACAAAATAATGATAAGCTTTCACAGTAATAATAGAGTTATTTTCAAAAATCACAGGAGGAAGAAAACCACCAACGACTTATCTTTCATGTTGTCACCAGACTTTTCCTCATCATTTAATTCTTAAATGTCACTTTGATTCTTCTAAAGTCACGAGTGAGTTCAGAGGTTCATTTATGCCTACAGAAAAACTTCTTAACTCCAAACACGTATCTACAGTGTCTTTAAGATTTCGTCTTATCATATATCTTCTCAACACCTAAATTAAGATCTGCAAAATGAACATTGATTTTAAAAACGTATCTCTCCTGTGCGTGATCCACACACTGTCACCAGTAGAAGGCGCTAATCGCTCAACTTCTCACCATCCAACCAATAACGCACCGCTGGAATTACAAGGACACACCATGTGAGCTAAAATAAATCCTAAAAGTGCAAACATATTTAAACAAAGACAGGGCTATTGCAATAAAACATACACCTGGCCTCTCACTGACCAATCCAAGCAAACAGACCACAGAAACATCATCAAGAAAGCCAAAACGCACATTAGGGACATTCTGGTTCCGTTCACTCGAAATCTATGTGGCAGAAAGCACTAGATAAATAATTTTTTCTCTATTACGTTCCATCACAATATACAGATCTGAAATGTAGGTGGCGCTCTAATGCATTTTAGCCCTCACAGATGTGCTCGTCCATAGACATTCAGTATGAAGTTCAGTTCAAGCACCGCCCTCATTGTTTCATTGGATATCTCGGCCTCTGAGTGGACTACAAGCTCAATCTAAGTATCAATAGACAGCTGAGATCCTCCCCTTTGATATATACCATTGTATCATTAATAGACAGAGATCATATATCACTTTGTGAAATCTATGAACTGTGGTATTAGGGCAAGTGAATCATAATACATATGTGTTGCAGTGTGTATGTTATCGTGAAGAAAATAAGCGGTTTGCATCTCTATTAAGTGATGAGTTCATTTTTTGAGAGTTACAGATGGATCGATGTGAACGAAGAGGTGAGAGGTCTTCCAACTTCTGCCCATTATAGCTACACTGCAACAAAATTGTTTTTAGATTTGTTGTCGTTTTGACTTGTTTTCCAATATAATGTACATTTACTTGCAATTTGTTATAGAATGTTGAATACAATATCAAAAATAACATTAAAACAAGATACATTTACTTGAGAAGCAACATATAAGATATTTAGACTTGCTTTTAGAGAAAAAGTGAATAAAATACACTTATATTTAAGATACGTTCTCTTAAAGCAAGTCTGAATATCTTATATGTTGCTTCTCAAGTAAACGTATCTTGTTTTAAGGATTTTTAGACACTTTTAAAAGGAATACAAGACCAAAAACACTTGATAATAAGATTTTTTGCAGTGAATTTTTTTTTTTATTGAAAGTTGATAAATTCCTTTAATTCAATGAATTATTCAATGTCATTTTCCTCTTTATTATTAGTAATCACATTTATTACAACCTTTTAAGTCGGGACACAAGCTGAATAATCATTAAGCGCTAATGAATAATCATTGCAATAATCGCTGAATAATGGTTGGATTAGTCAATTATCAAAATAATCATTAGTTGCAGACTTAGATGGTACATGTTATAATTTTTGTAATGTATTATTTGTGATTTTTATATAGAAGGTTAAAAGGTACGTGTGATGAGGCGGAGGGCGGGAGAGAGAGAGCCACATGCAGCTGCATGTGTGCATTTGAGTTTGTGTATTTTTGTTTAAATTAAATATTACTTTGACTGTTCAGCCGGTTCCCACGTCCTCTTCCATTTTTCAAGCACAGTAGCAAAAATGGCCAGTTTATAGGGCCAGAGAAAAGGTCATGAAAAACTAAAATACGGCAATACAGAATTCCCGATTTGATTACAATTCACAAGATTTCGATACATATGTGCATATTTTAGTTATAATGTTCCTTTTGCTTACACATAAAATGTAAATCTCTCCCTGCTAATGCTGTTAATTATACAAGGGAACCTCTAACCAAGTACTTTATCAAAATATTAATTTGAGTAATTATATTTTATTAGTTTTTCATCATTTTGGTCACATATTAGCTTTTTAAAAATAAGCAAATCAATATATTTAATCAATCAATATGTTTAATAACATCATTTGTACAGGTATTTGCATTGATTTGTTAAACATGTGCTAAAACCGGTACCGTCTCTTTAAGGGAACTGGCATTTCTGTAATAGCATCTGTAAATGAGCGCATATTAACGAAAGAGACTAGAATGGCTTTATCTCATCTGTGCGATGCATGATTAGATTTAAATGTTTATTTTGTGTTGTTTTTGATCAAAAACTAGCAGTAGAAACAGAAAGGGTATTCAAAGAGACATTATTCAATGACAAATGGTCGAGTGGATCTTGTCTTTGGACTCGTATTAAACAAAGCAACTCTTACTTTCAACATGCTGTGAAAGGATCTCGCCGCTGCATACTTCACCACTATACTACACAATTAATTCACTGATGAGGGAAATTTAAACATTTACCAGCTAGTTGTCAATATACATTTTAGTCGCATTAGCGCAAAATTTGGTTGCAAATGTGAGTGATTTCCTCTTGTAGTGGAGGGTTTTGCATGGAGTAAAAGATCGATCTTGGGATTAAAGAGTTTTTGACTCATCAGTCACAGAGTTCTGCTGTCCAGCTCTGGACAGACTGGAGCCACATCTGAATGAAACATAAACCACACAACCAGTGGTTAGAAGGGCAGAGAGACGGCCCGCCCATCCGTGTGCTGTTGATGAGTCTACTACACAAACAGAAGGAAGAAACCCCAAAACAGACCGATAAGAGATTACATCTCTGTATATAAAACAAAAGATAATTTTCCTCCTCGTCAACCTCATGTATCAGGATGCATCTCACAAAAGCGGTCAACAACACGCCTAGGTCACATTGCATCCCAAAAATCTAAAGAAAAATAAGAAATTATATTTAACATTTTAGCCCCAAATGGTCATTACAGTAATGTAAAAGTCTGATTATTTTGGTGAAATTGTTCATGGTACAGTTACCTAATAGTAATATTTGAATGTACTGCAGTAAAATTAATGTATAGAGCACAACGGTCTCATTCCAGAAGAAAATCCCATTCATTTTCTCCATAATTTATAAATCTTTAAAGACAGACCTACCATGAGCTCTAAAGTTGTTAATCGATGATATATGCTTCTGTTAAAGCCATCGTTTCACATCAATTCAGCTTTAAAATATACCTAGAACACCTTTGACATGTCAATTGTCATTACATGTGTCATAACAATCAAGTCTGATGCAATTAAACTGGAAATGCAGATGGACGATGTTACAAAGGAGTATGTGATAACTGCAACACGTGTCACAGACGTTTGGGCACACAGGTCATCCTCAATGAATCAAACGATTCACCTCGGAGCTGGTTAAAACACTACGGATGAAACGAATGGGAAAAATACATCAAGACATATTACCAAGACAATATGGGGAGTAAAATGTGCATAATGGCTGTGAAAATAAAGCCACAGTGCAGAGAACTCTTAACTATATGGACTTATATTATAGGCAAACTAGCCTATAATTTATTTGATTTATTCTTTTGATTTTGTGGTGAAATATGACCATGACATTCACGCATCAAACGTTTGGTGGCTGTAGAAGGATTGGTGTGTAAGATTGATCTGTGGCTGTAACCTTGACGTAAGTCTACATGAGCGTTACAGGCTTATGTTTAAGAGGATGAGGGCCGCTCAAGACCTTCGGCCTATTTCAGGACTTAGAGAGTATAGAGCAGAGAGAGAGAGAGAGAGAGAGAGAGAGAGAGAGAGAGAAAGACAGAGAGAGAGTAAAGCACAGTGCTCACAATGCATTTAATGCATTAACGATGCAATATTCCCTTGCAAAAAAGTCAATCGTTTAGCATGGCTCCCAAATGTCACATGACATTTAAAAAAAAGGTGATGCAAGCAACACAAAGTTGAAGTTGCATCAATAGTGTCACCAAACAGAATTGCAAAAATAATGACATACAGTCCCATCCCAACCCGAAGTCATTGGCTGAACCAGATGTGAATGTTTTGAAAGCGCCACAAAGCGCAAGTATTTGCATACTTTCGGGAAGCCGAACTACTAATGTGTTACTTATAGTTGGCTGTATTTTTTAAATATAAGTATTTTCAACTAGAGGTCGATCAATTATGGGTTTTGCCGATACCAATAACTAAGGTGCTGGAGAAGGCAGATAACCGATTAATCGTCTGAAAGTTTTTTAAATGGATTTATGGAATTATTAAATATTATTTATTGTTATTAAACTCACAATAAAATTAGCTTATTGTGCAACCAAAATCCCAATAATAACCAAAAGATCTGCTGAGATTTGGTGCATAACACAGGACTTTTAACTACAAACAAGTCGGAAGTACATCAGGGACACTTATTTGGACATTCACATACAATTTATATTTCAACTGTATTTGAAGAACTTGTTTTGTTTCCAAGCAAACCAACATCATAGTTTACACAAAATCCACAACAATCGCTGTGCCAAGCTACTAAGTGAATGAAGACAAAAAACACTGTATCCGCAAAGCAACCAGCATTGTGGACGACCCCACACACCCCTCACACAAACTCTTTATCCTCCTGCCGTCTGGCAAGAGGTACCGAAGCATTCGGGCCCTCACGGCCAGACTGTGTAACAGCTTCTTCCCCCAAGCCATCAGACTCCTCAATACTCAGAGACTGGTTTGACACACACGTGTCCTGAGTTGCACTTTAATTACTGTCACTTTATAACTGTCTGCTACCTCAATAACTGCTATGTGCATAGAACACTATCTTATAGTATGTTAATTTTTAGAAACTGTCATCTTTTTGCACTACTGAGTACTGGTCGGCGCTGCACTGTGTCTATTGTCCTGTTCATTGTCAGTAATTTGTTGTACTGTCCTGTACTTTTTGCACATGTTTGCACGTGCACTTTATATAGGTATATATAGGTAGTTTATATAGGTATTTTATTTCGTTGTGTAGTCTCATGTGGTCCTGTGTTGGTCCTTTGTTGTTTTTATGTAGCACCATGGTCCTGGAGGAACGTTGTCTTGTTTTGCTGTGTACTGTACTAACTGTATATGGTTGAAACGACAATAAAAAACCACTTGACACTTGACATATGCTGTTTCATAGAGGTGGAGGTATATGGGCCCCCCTTACTATAGCTTTGATAACAAATAAAATAAAACGACACGTTGCTTTCCTGTTGCGTTTGTAAGCAACAATGAAAACTGTCAATTTCTTTATTTATTTTATATAATGTCCCAATTTGGAACGCCCAATTCCGAATGCAGTCTAAGTCCTCGTGGTGGTGTAGTGACTCGCCTCAATCCGGGTGGTGGAGGATGAATCTCAGTTACCTCTGCGTCTGAGACCACCAATCCGCATATTTTATCACGTGGCTTGTTGAGCGCATTACCGTGGAGACATAGCGTGTGTGGAGGCTTCATGCTATTCTCCGTGGCATCCACACACAACTCACCACCGAGAGTGAGAACCACATTATAGCGGTTACCCCATATGACTCTACCCTCCCTAGCAACCAGGCCGGGACTCGAGCTGGCGTGGGAGGCGGGTGCGCTAACAAGGAGGCTAAAGGCAACAGCCCCTAGCGTCAGTCGCTAGTGCACCTCTTGAGGTCAGGAGAGTGAGGTTTATACACAGTGCACAGCTATCTATCAACTGGCCACCGTTAAACTCACCCCCCCTAAACCTCACTCCCATCCAGGTCACGGCACCATTGTAACCAGCCCTGGTCGCCCCATTCCGAACGGGACTCAAACCGGTGTTTCCAGCATGGGAGGCGGGTGTGCTAACAAGGAGGCTAAAGGCTACAGCCCAAGCCGGCTCCAATTACATTTTAAAAAGTTTGAAGGAAATTTGTATGAGTTTTCTGTAAATTACACAGATATTATTTTAGAGAGAGGTCTAAACAATTAATAATATCTTAAAAAACACCGTACAGGTGTTTACTCTTTTTGCCTTTGCCGGTCTTTCTATCTTCTTGCTTCTGACCTTTTTGCTTCTTCGGCAGTACAGCTACTGAATCTCCGGTTGTCTCCGCTTCTAAAGCATTATAATAAGTATGTTCCTGTGGCAGGGCGGAGCCGGGTCATGATTCTACACACCCGGTCCCTTATCAGGCTAATCTCCGAGAGGGATAAAGGCCGACTGCGGAGGATGGTGCGAGAGAGAGAGAGAGAGAGAGAGAGAGAGAGAGATAGTGATAGTATACGGGCATGTCCGTCGTGTGTGTTTGTGTCTTTTCTCATTAAAACTGTTATTTATATCGTCAAGCCTGTTCTTGCCTCCTCCTTGCCCGTCTATATCCCTTTTACACTGGTGCCGCCATCCGGGAAGGAGGAGGGATGCTCGTCGCGGAGTCCTCAACACTGCCGTCTACCCAGGGGAGCACCGCTGCCATTCGCTGAGGGACGGGGTAGCCCGACCGCCGTTAACGGCCGCCATCCACGAGGCGAGTTGGGACTGGACTCCCCGACCACCTGGAGCGATGGCGCCCTGCCATCCCCCAGAAACGCGGAGGGGTCGAAAGAAGACCGCCGTCCGTGAGGGGAGGAGGGAAGTGACTCCCCAACCGCCTGGAGCGGTAGGGCCACTGCCAGGGGTGGACGAGTGTCCCCACGAGTGTCGCCGGGAACGCGGAGGGGCGTTCTGTTCGCCGGGGGTTGTGGGTATGACTCCGGTCTGCCCAGGGAGAAGCGGCTGCCGTCCGCCTGAGAGAGTGGAGGAGTGATCGAGGACCATGCGACGGTGTATCAGAGATCCAGCGAGTAAGTCAATTTTTTTTTAAATCTCTTTCTCCTCTCTCTCTCCCACTGCCGTTGGCCTTTTCCCTCTCTTTTAAATTTTACAGTGTTTTTGGGGGGGTACTACATTGTTTCTCATTAAAACTATTAATTATATTGTCAAGCCGGTTCTCACCTCCTCCTTGCCCGACTATATCCCTTTTACATTTCCATTGTATTCTTTTGGATCTTTGCATCACCAAACTAATGATGCAAGGATTTTCTTCTTCGAAGTTTAGTGAAACAGAGCAGACCATGTCAGTTCAACATGGCGAAACACATTAAAGGGAGTGACCCGAACCATGTATAATAAATACACTTTTTATAGAAAACTATTATGGATACAGTCTTCATCTCATGTGAGTGTACACCATTCAGATCACTTCACAAAAACACTTTTTATTTGTTAATGTGTTAAACTTTTTAAATTAGCCCCAAATTACTGAATGCACCTTTAAACTTTGTCTTTAATGGCTCAAGTCTGATTCCTGTCTATAGAGTCTGTAACCTTGAGCCGCAAACCGCTCGGATATCTTTAAAAAGAACTGTATGGTGTCTAATCTGAGAGGTCAGCTGACCAAAGCCAGCAAGATTTTCAACTGGTGGTCAGAGGTGCAGATGCCATGTTACAGACCTCACAGTGACCCTAGAACTCAGTTATATCTTACACAAGCATGTCTACCTGTTTAGATACTAAACCATTCTGGAGTTTCATCAAAGATGTTTTATTAGGCTAATTGCAAGCAAAGCTCCACCCATCTTGTTAACAATGAGCCAATAAAAATCAGGAGCTTTAATGAGCAATCCAGATACATTTCTTTAGTCTTATTAACCAGATGTGTCCGAGCAAATTTTGATTTCCAAAGTTCACAAAAAGGCAAAGCTTCCAGACTAACACATACTTTAATGTAATTATATTTAATATAAACTAATATATATATATATATATGTATATATATCGGCCGATATATTGGTCTATCACTACTCAAAATATATTGATGCAAATATATATATATATATATATATATATATATATATATATATATATATATATATATATATATATATATATATATATATTTATCAGATATAATATACATAATATTCCTTGTTGAATAGACTCAATGGTCATCTTACAGCTAGTGTTACTAGACCTTTGACCAGAACTACTTAGTCCAACACCAAAATTAACTTCTGTAACATGTTACACACAGCCACATAACAGTAATAAATCTTGAAATGAATCAGATACAGCCTGAGAAACCACATTACACACAATACATAACCAATGATGGGGTCAAAAGTGTGAGCGTGTGCGCATGTACCAGCACAGCAGGATTTAGTTATATATGCTACATAAGACACACATATATTATGTGTAATGTAGAGAGGTGTACCCACCTGATGAACAGGATACCAGGAGTATGGCCAGGGCCAGTTTGGTGTCAGTCCTCATTTTAGCACTACAACAAATCCAATCAACTCTGCAGGCTGATAATCCTCTGAAATTAATGTTTTAATTTTGCCAAAAGCATTTATTTGTGAGCAAACAGTCACAGATCAGTGTGTAAGTCTGTAAGAGAGGTTTAGTGTTGCTGAGATATGACAAATCCACAAACACAAGCTCAGTGTGTCTGTTTCTCTTTGCATAGGTGAAATAACAAACATGAATAATAAAAACATACTGTATTATAAAGGAAACTGTGGACTGTAACAGCACCCTACAAACCTATAGAACTAATCACTTTTCTCTTATGGATATTGAAAAATCTCTCATGTTCAGATGCATGTTGAAAATCCATTTTCATGATGATTCGGGCTCTGTTTTAATAAATCTGAATATTTATATAACCACTGGCATGATCTTCATTCCAGAACACACGAATATAAATCCCGCCCAGGGTTGTGAATGCATGGAAATCCAAATAAACGCCCAAAATTAAATAAAAAGAGGATTATGATGATGCCAAATAAATTATATTCCTATACGTTTTTTTTTTTTTTTTTTTTTTGCGTCCGTACGTCCAAATGATTCCAGATCGGTCTGAGAGACTAAACCAGATCCGTTGATCCCATTCCGGATGATATCAGGTTCATTCCTGACCTTTAAATGTTCTGTCTCCAGACACGCACCGAAATAATCCCTTAAATGTGCGTTCTGAACACAACATGGCGGACAGCGACGAGTGTTTTGTTTTTTCTCTCCTCCTTTCATCCACTCCTCTTTTTCATTCCATCAAAACTGTTTACCATGGGAAACGAAGTCCTTCCTCCAGAGGGCACTCAGCGGCCCAAAAATCCTAATTCTCCATTGAACGGCATTCAAACGCCAATATTTTTTCCCCTTGTAGCGGAAATGTATTCATTAAAAGTATAATCGTTTAAACCTGACAAACAAAATTATTTATACCTGACATGCACATTATATGAACCATATAAATATCTAAATGGTTAAATAAAAATACTTATCCAGATATCACAAATGACTCTGATTGGTTCGCGCTTATCAGCGCTGAGAAAAGTAACAGGTACCGAGTGACCAACACCGTTCACGGACTCCATTGTTCATAGCTGCGTCATCTTTGATTTTCGACGAGAATCAAAACGAGGCTGTTAGGGATATGGGTACAATGGGTTGTACAGTTTTAAAAGTGTTTTTGGATCGTTCCGCAGACTAAACTTTGAATAAAATATCTTCTCGAGAAATTTCAGAAGACAAAAATAAAAATAAATAAATAAACAAATAAAACTCCAGACAACATGAGGTGTGGAAAATTAGATATCGTGTTTGAGCTTTTTGATAGATTTATACAGTGCATGTCATTAAAGAGACAGTAGTCTATCCCTCACAGCCTCCTTTTCATTCATATATATACGTATATACACATATATGAGGTTTTAGGTATTTGTAAAAAAGGTTACATAGTGTGTATTTCTTCAAAAATAATGCCACATATTGCTTTCATCTATCAATTAACGTCATACAAAGTCCAGTACCCATAAAAAATAAATAAAATCTAATTCAATATTTGGTGTTAGCATCTTTGCCTTCAAAACAGCCCCAACGGTGTTGGTCACTCGGTACCTGTTACTTTTCTCAGCTGATAAGCGTGAACGTATATATATATATATATATATATATATATATATATATATATATATATATATATATATATATTCTGATTGGTGGATCAGCTCGGTCGGACTGTCTGTTTTGCCCATGCCATCATGGGCAAAACAGACAGTTTTGCCCATGATGTCACTGTAGGCATTAAGAGAGAATAATCCTTGGTACACTTTCAGAATAAGGATATTCAAATTACAAATAAAATAATGTCTGAACACAGTGTTATAAATATGAGGTAACACACAAGCCAAATTCTCTTAGTCATCCATCACAGTGGGTAAGACAAAATAATATAGTTATGATATGTGGCAAAATGATGTTGTGCTTCACAAAATGGAATGTGGCTATAAGAAAATAGCAAAAGCATTGAAAATACCCATTTACACAATCAGGGCAATACTTAAGAATTCCAATCAACTGGAGATGTTAAGATTCGAACCGGAAGAGGACGCGTGCCTATAATGTCTCAAAGCAAAGTAAGGAGGATGGTTCGAGTGGCCAAAGGACCTTCAAAGATCACAGATGGAGAATTGCAGAAATTATTTGGGTCTTACATTTACATTTATGCATTTGGCAGACGCTTTTATCCAAAGCGACTTACAGAGCCCTTATTACAGGGACAATCCCCCTGGAGCAACCTGGAGTTAAGTGCCTTAACTGCTCAAGGACGCAATGGTGGTGGCTGTGGGGCTCAAACCAGCAACCTTCTGATTACCAGTTATGTGTTTTAGACTACTACACCACCACTCCACCACACAATCAGACGTCACCTACATCACAAGTTGTTTGGGAGGGTTTCAAGAAAAAATGCCTCTACTCTTATCCCACAACAAACTCCAGCATCCTCAGTTTGTCAGACACTACTGGAACTTCAAATGCGACCGGATTCTATGGTCAGATGAAACAAAAATAGAGCTTTTTGGCAGCAAACAGCAGCGATAGGTTTGACCCACACAGAGAGGTACCCATATGGAAAAGGACCTCATGTCTACGGTTAAATATGGTGGTGGATTTTTAACATTGTGAGGCTCATTTTATGCCAGAGGTCCCGGATATCTTGTTCTGATACATGGCATCATGGACTCTATCAAATACCAATTCACTAACCACAAAAGCAAGGTTCTGCCATGGTCATTTTAATTCCCTGACCTGAACCCATAGAAACCTGTGTTGTGAACCGAAGAGGAGAGTCCACCAACATGGCCCTCTGAATTTGAAGGATCTGTAGAGATTCTGTATGGACAAATGGTCTCAGATCCCTTTCCAGGTGTTCTCAACCTCATCAGGCATTTTAAGAGAGGACCCAGAGCTGTTATCTTGGCAAAGGTAGGTTGCACAAAGTATTGAATAAAAGGGTGCTAATAATTGTGCCACACATACACTCACCTAAAGGATTATTAGAAACACCATACTAATACTGTGTTTGACCCCCTTTCACCTTCAGAACTGCCTTAATTCTACGTGGCATTGATTCAACAAGGTGCTGAAAGCATTCTTTAGAAATGTTGGCCCAATTTGATTGGATAGCATCTTGCAGTTGATGGAGATTTGTGGGATGCACATCCAGGGCACGAAGCTCCCATTCCACCACATCCAAAATATGCTCTATTGGGTTGAGATCTGGTGACTGTGGGGGCCATTTTAGTACAGTGAACTCATTGTCATGTTCAAGAAACCAATTTGAAATGATTCGAGCTTTGTGACATGGTGCATTATCCTGCTGGAAGTAGCCATCAGAGGATGGATACATGGTGGCCATAAAGGGATGGACATGGTCAGAAACAATGCTCAGGTAGGCCGTGGCATTTAAACAATGCCCAATTGGCAATAAGGGGCCTAAAGTGTGCCAAGAAAACATCCCCCACACCATTACACCACCACCACCAGCCTGCACAGTGGTAACAAGGCATGATGGATCCATGTTCTCATTCTGTTTACACCAAATTCTGACTCTCAAATCTGAATGTCTCAACAGAAATCGAGACTCATCAGACCAGGCGACATTTTTTCAGTCTTCAACTGTCCAATTTTGGTGAGCTCTTGCAAATTGTAGCCTCTTTTTCCTATTTGTAGTGGAGATGAGTGGTACCCGGTGGGGTCTTCTGCTGTTGTAGCCCATCCGCCTCAAGGTTGTGCGTGTTGTGGCTTCACAAATGCTTTGCTGCATACCTCGGTTGTAATGAGTGGTTATTTCAGGCAAAGTTGCTCTTCTATCAGCTTGAATCAGTCGGCCCATTCTCCTCTGACCTCTAGCATCAACAAGGCATTTTCAGCCCACAGGACTGCCGCATACTGGATGTTTTTCCCTTTTCACACCATTCTTTGTAAACCCTAGAAATGGTCGTGCGTGAAAATCCCAGTAACTGAGCAGATTGTGAAATACTCAGACCGGCCCGTCTGGCACCAACAACCATGCCACGCTCAAAATTGCTTAAATCACCTTTCTTTCCCATTCTGACATTCAGTTTGGAGTTCAGGAGATTGTCTTGACCAGGACCACACCCCTAAATGCATTGAAGCAACTGCCATGTGATTGGTTGATTAGATAATTGCATTAATGAGAAATTTAACAGGTGTTCCTAATAATCCTTTAGGTGAGTGTATATTAGACAAAAATAGTTGTTTTTTGATAAAACTTGTGTTTGCAATCTTTAATATCCATTAGAGGACAGATTTTTGTGAGTATTTTGAATGAAAGATCAAAAGGATAAACAATAAAGACATCTTTGCTCATATTCACCAAGGGTGCCAATATGTTTGGCCACAGCTGTAGCTGTTTTTAGGTGTTGTCTTTTAGTTGTTGTAACACAACAAGGTGCTTGCAAACATTTGGCCCTGACTGTACTAGATATTTCTGGTTTAAATACACCGTATATTACCAACCTCACTGACTGACCAGTGCTGACAGGCGAGAGTTATTTCTGATGTGTGTTTGTGTGTAGCGCAGGGTTATGAACAGCACTCCTGAGGTCACATAGGTTACATAGTTCACAGCTCATTATGACGGATGATATACACACACTGTTCTGCATTTATCCCTTACTGAGGTCTGGCACTCTTACCTCTAAAACTGCTGGCATGTTGTATTGTCAACAGAGATTTGTCATGTTCTTGTGTTGTTTTTAGTGTGCACTTGTGGCAGTATTCTCATTCTATGGAAGTTTTGTGAAGGTCATGAATCCATTCATCTCTGCAGGATTAAACTGCTGAAACATGAATTATGAGCCACATACAATACTGCACATTGGTATGTCGGTTCAGCTGGTGTTTACTGTTCACTCATAAATCCAGTAGACTGGACAAAACAGTGAGGCTGGAACATTACTCTGAGCAATTCACAACACAGAGAACCGGTGGAGTGGGACGGGTTATTGAATTCAGTTAAAATCCATCATAACCTTTCTAAGGTGTGGTAGTATAATGATTAAAGATGTGGACATGCTAAAACACAGTTTAGAGGGATAATTCCAAGTGGAGGTGATCAGGAACTGGGATCACAGTCCTCTCTATAGCCACATTCCCATGAAGAAAGAGCCTAAAGCCCTTGACCAAGTCACTTTAGGGTAAAAAAAAATCTATGGAGGTGAGCTTTGAACAGATGGATGATGTTAAAAGATATTAAAGATCACATTTACTTGTGGCTTTTCTGGAAGAATGGGCATGTGAAAGTGGTTATGATCATATCAAATGAGATGCATTTAAATAAGAGTGTTTAAGAAGAGGTTTTAACATGTTTTGAAACTAAACAGGTTCAATCGCAAGACATTTTCACTGCAGTATGAAGGACAATAATTTGGTACCAACCATCTCTTTGAAGCTGAAGTTGAATAAGAACTGGATAGGGGAGAACAACCAATGCCAGCGATACAAAACAATGCTTTTGAAAGATAACGCCAAGCTGCAAGAGTTCAATATCATACTCTCCTACAAGTTCCAGGCCCTGCAAGAGCTGTTAGAGGAGGAAACAGTTGATGAGAAGTGATTAGGAGTGAAGGAACAGTTACATCAACATGCAAGGAGGTGTTGGACACTAGGAAATGCAAGCAAAAAGACTGGATCTCAGCTGAGACAATGAAGAAGATGGATGAATGGAAAGGGAAGAAGGCAGCAATCAACAGCAGCTGCACACAAGCAGGAAAGCCAAGGCTCTGAAGGAGTACACAAAGGCAAACAAGATTGTTAAGAAAAGCAGCAAGGCCGATAGGAGAATGTACATGGAAACACTGGCAACAGAAGCGGAAGAGGCAGCTCACCATGGAAATATGCGAGACCTCTACGCCACCATCAAGAAGCTATCTGGCAAATGTAGCAAACCAGAGAGACCAGTGAAGGATAAACAGGGAAAGCCAATACCTGACAGGACCAGAAGGACAAAAGAACAGATGGAGGAAGCATTTCGAGGAACTGTTGAACAGGCCAGCATCACAGGACTCACCAGATATCCCCCCTGCCAACAGCGACTCACAGATTGACTCTAATGCGCCCACCAAGGAGGAGATCCTCAAATCCATCAAGCAACTGAGGAATGGTAAATCTGCAGGACCAGACAAAATCCCCTTAGAGGCTCTGAAAGTGGTGCTCTAAGAGATGCTCTAACCCCTCTTCTGGAGGAGCTCGGAAGAACAAGTTCCATCAGAATGGAAGGAGAGCTAACTCATTAAGCGGCCTGTTCTAATCAGATGGCTATTGATCCCAGGCAAAATATTCAACCAGGTTCTCCTCAATAGGATGAAATACCCCATCGATCCTCAGCTCCGGGACCAGCAGGCAGGCTTTCGCAAAGACAGGTCTTGCACCGACCCGATTGCAACACTGTGCATCGTTGTGGAACAATCCCTTGAGTGGAACACGCCTCTCTATGAGAAAGTATTTGACAGCATGGACAGGCAGATCCTCTGGAAACTGCTGTGGCATTATTGAGTGCCAGAGAAGAGCACCAACATCATCAGGAATTCCTACGAAGGTACGACCTGCAAAGAGCTCCATGGGCATCAACTCACTGAGGCTTTCCATGTGCGGACAGGAGTGAGGCAAGGATGTTTGCTGTCGCCTTTCCTGGTCTTGCAGGCTATCGACTGGGTCGGATATCGACTGGGTCGTGAAGACATCCATAGCCCAAAAGTGAAACAGGATCCAGTGGGGACCTTGGAAACAGCTGGATCATTTGGACTATGTGGATGATCTGGCCCTTCTCTCCCACAACCAACAACAGATGCAGGAGAAGACCAGCACGGTTGCAGAAAACTCAGCATGCCTGGGCCTTAAAATCCATACGGGGAAGAGCAAGATTTTTAAAATCAATGCCGCTGTCAACAGAAGCACCATCACACTAGAAGGCAAGACGGTAGAAGAGGTGGAGAACTTCATATGTCTTGGCAGCATCACGGATATGAAAGGTTGAGTGGATGCTGACATTAGAATATATACGAAGGAGATGGGATGCACCTTGAGAGACTGGCTCAGGACCGGGATGCCTGGAGAGCTCTCATCGGCAGCCTATGCCCCAGGCGGGGCCAAATGATACGATGATGACCATAAGCCATTCATTGATTAATTTCCTCAAAAAATGTAAACACTGTGTCTCTGTGGTGCTATAAAAAATTCCTGTGTTTTTTTGCGAAACCCAACCTAACAACGTTACTCAACTATTGGTGGGAGTTGGGGGGCGGGGCTATCTGACTGTTTTGAACACATACTTGAAATTACATACTTCAGCTTTAAGACATTATTTGGCTTTTTATTTAAGCCATAACACTTTCATTTGGTCCATCAGTCCTTGTGAATGCACTGATTTCTGTTCATCCCGTTTACAAACACTCTGGATGATGATTAGTCATTTAAGTATAAATACAGCAGTGACACTCCATTAGTATTTCCATTATTTGAAACTTAAAACGCTCGGCATGAAACACTGTGATCTTGATGACATCTGCTTAATTTTCACATTCAGGGTGATTCATACTTGCTTACAGTAAAATAGGGAGATTTATAGTGAGCTCATGAAACTCTACCGAGAAAATGTTTCATGAATTTTTTATGGATGAAAAGTGTTTGCTAAATTACCAACTGTCAGGTTACTTCAAGGTTAATTCAGTTGTTTTTGTCACATCAAAGACTACATCAAACTGTGTCATTTCATCAGAACACTTTATTGCTGCAAAGTTTATAAGGGTTATTCCACGCCAACTCAACCAAATTGCCGATATTTGAGTAATCAATTGTTTTGTAGAGGAGGGGTCAAAAAGTCAATTTCGGCTATGATTTTGATGCACAATGTCAGGTAAAAAAAATTAGGTGTAAAGCATCATAAATGTATTTTATTTTTACACAGAGATAGGTAGGTCTATTACTAAAATCAGTTGACTTCAGCACCTTTAGTTGCATTATATGTCAATGGTGTGGGTCCAAAAGTGGGGAAAAACTTTTTGTGTTGTTTTTTCAAAGTTGGAGTGTCTATAACTTTTAGATTCTGTTTCAGAACAAACTTTTCATTTGGTATCTTCATTTCTAAACCCCTAGATTTTACCTACAGCTCTGGAAAAAATTAAGGGTTCAGAAATCAATATTTGCTTTTTGCCACTCCTGGTGCAAAAATTCAAGCATCACTGCTTTGTTTGATGGCTTGTGGCTATTCATCTTCCTCTTGATCACATTCCAGAGGTTTTCAATGGGGTTCAGGTCTGGAGATTGGGCTGGCCATGACAGGGTCTTGATCCAGTGGTCCTCCATCCACACCTTGATTGACCTGACTGTGTGGCATGGAGCATTGTCCTGCTGGAACAGCCAATCCTCAGAGATGGGGAACATTGTCAGGGCAGAAACAATGGCTTGATTCATTCGTCCTTCAAAAAGACGAATATATGTGTGTGTGTGTGTGTGTGTGTGTGTGTGTGTGTGTGAGCGTGTATTTATCACTTTGTGGGGACCAAATGTCCCCATAAGTATAGTAAAACCCGAAATTTTGACCTTGTGGGGACATTTTGTCGGTCCCCATGAGGAAAACAGCTTATCATACTAAATTATGTTTTTTGAAAATGTAAAAATGCAGAACGTTTTCTGTGAGGGTTAGGTTTAGGGGTAGGGTTAAGTTTAGGGGATAGAATATAAAGTTTGTACAGTATAAAAACCATTATGTCTATGGAAAGTCCCCATAAAACATGGAAACACAACATGTGTGTGTGTGTGTGTGTGTGTGTGTGTGTGTGCCAGGCCTCTGTCTGGTCCAGGTGTTGGCATTGTCCCATCTGGCACATGCTTCAAACAGTTGAGCTAATTATGGACACAGTTCAGCCCTCAAAACATTCGCCAGGGGCTTCAGTCAGACCAGCACATCTGCTTAACCTGCAGTCACAATTACAGTCAAAATTCATAGTCAGACATTGCAGAAGATATCTCAGAATCTAAAGCCTGCAGTAAGTGACAAGACAAACTTCCAGTTGCCCGTTGAAAAGACCAGTATAAATTGTGATTTGGATGCTGGTGTTGAATGCTGGTGCATTCAACCTCACACAAACCTTTCTGCATTATTACATTTTCATTAAACCGTTATTTAGTATGTTTATTGTCCTTGTGTACATTTGGTCTAAATAATGAAGACCAAATGAAGACTTCACACACAAAAACACAGACAGTCGTGCATACAGACATCAGTGTATTAAAGAGCTCTTTACATTGTAATGTTTATTTAAACTTTGTGTTCAGCCATTTAGTATTTCTGTAAGTTTATGTCATGAGTTCATTTGAGAATTTAATTCCAGTAATTTGTCTGTTTGATGTGGGAGTTTCCTTTTATTTGTTCCACTCCCTCCATCTGAATGTATAAATGGGGTTACTCTGTGGTCGCTGGATGTGGGAGTTGAAGGGTGTGTGTGCTTGTGTGTAGAGAGAGAGAGAGAGAGAGAGAGAGAGAGAGAGAGAGAGAGAGAGAGAGACTGTATGCAGCTGAAAAGGTCATGACCTCTGCCACACCCAGAAGTATACATTTTCACAGTTATCTTAAGTAAATCATACTTTTTATTTCAAATCATTTTTAAAAATTGTTTTACAATATTTTATAGTAAAAGTACATTTGTCTTATTTAAAAAAATAATCATAGACTATAAGGGAAAATTATTTTTCTTAATTCTAAAAAACATATTTTATTGTTTACAATATTTAATCATAAATTGTTAAACATAATATACATTTTCTCTGACTATAATGCAAATCATACGTTTTACTTCATATTTGTATTTTTACAAAATGTAATGGTAAAAGTACATGTTTTGTCTTGTTAAACATAAACTATGACTATTGACTATGAGCTAAATCATAATTTGTACTTCTAAAAACATATTGTTTACAATATTTTACCATAAAATTACATGTATTGTCTTGTTGAAATTTTTTTATAAAAATATATATTTTACCTTTCATGGTAAGGTAATTAACAATGAACCAATTAACAGTTTTTTACTCTTGCATTTATTTATTATTTTATTATTATTATTATTATTATTATTATTATTATTATTAAATGTTTTTATTGTGCACAGTGTTTTGGTGACTATATTTAATTAACATAACAAAGACTAAACACGATTAGGGTTAAATTAATGTAAATACTAAATTAACAACATTATATTTCACATAAAACAACCCAATATATGTAACTATAACCACAACTATCTAAAAAAAAATCACACAGGGACCTCTAAATGTCAATTTCCTGTTTTGATTTAATGAACTGAACTTTCTTTCCAAAATAAAATCCATAACTTTTAAAGTATTTTACTGTAAAATTACATTGTGTTGTCTTGTTCTATATAATTGTCTAATCTATATGGTAAGAGAACCTGTTAAATAGTTTTATTACTGTAGAATTTTTACATTATTTTAACATGTTTAAAATATTTATTCCAATTAATTTTAATTCAGTCTTTGTACGGTCCATTTCAAAAGGTTTGTGTGACCAGTTTGTCAAAGCGAAACTCTTTCTATGTGAGAGACAGAGATAAAGATTGGCAGTCACACCGAATCACATGAGGAACTGTTTCAGTTTTTACATGCATACAAAAATCCAGAGAGAGAGGCGGAAGGGTCACTGGGTGCTTTGGTATCATCTTCAAGTGTCATTTATGCATTCTCATGCACGCAGTTATTTTAATGCAACTGTACTTGTGTGAACTCATCCGTCCATATATACTCTCAAAATATGATCTATATAAGATCAGCAGCCATTAATATTCACACCTGCATCAAATAAACATGGAGGGTGAGCGGGTTCATTGACTTAAATTACAAACACTCTCACACACACACACACACACACACACACACACACACACACACACACACACACACACACACACACACACACACACACACACACACACAGCTTTAAGTGTTACTCGATAGATAAAAAGAGACATGCCAGTCATCGAGGCATCAGGTGTCTGTATACAGAGATCATCTGAATTTAAAAAAATCCCTCGCAGCAAACATCATGTGATTCCTGTTTATAAACACACACACACACACACACACACACACACACACACACACACACACACACACACACACACACACACACACTTCCTGGATTTCAGCTATAATCATGCAAACATGATCTGTGCTTTAGAACAAGTCAAGTAATTACAATTTTTTTTTTTTTTACATTTTCTCCCTAATCTGGAATGCCCAATTCCCAATGCGCTCTAAGTCCTCGTGGTGGCTTAGTGACTCACTCCAATCCGGGTGGCGGAGAATGAATCTCAGTTGCCTCCACGTCTGAGACCGTCAATCTGCACAATTTATCACTTGGCTTGTTAAGCGCGTTACCACGGAGACGTAGCACGTGTGGCTTCATGCTATAGCATCCACGCACAACTCACAATGCGCCCCATTGAGAGCGAGAAACACATTACAGTGACCACGAGGAGGTTACCCCATTTGTCTCTACCCTCCCTAGCAACCGGTTGCTTAGGAGACCTGGCTGAAGTCACTCAGCACACCCTGGATTCGAAATCGCTACTCCAGGGGTGGTAGTCACGTCTTTACCAGCTGAGCTACCCAGAAAAAAGCTGTAATATAGTCATGTCTTCGAGTCATAAAAGTGCATTTTAATAAACAACATAATTTCCATTCTTAATTAACTATGGAAATACAAACAGATATATCGTCTATTTTTATTTGGCTGATGAAGGCTGCAGTTAATTTATTATCTAAGTATTCCATTTTAAGTGTGTATCCTTTGACCAAGATGATGCAGGTCAGAAAAGTGCAATGCAGTTTGACTGTAAGTTTGTGGCAGATTCATTTCCGGTGGAGTCCATCTTATGTCCAAGTTTCAGGCAGTGTCCAGTGAACTATCCCATGTCTGACGGTTGGTGCTGGCATCAGTTCACCCTCTGTGAAGTCCATCGTAGTAGACTGAAGTGATATCTGGCTGGCACAGGCTGCAGTGAGTCATCATCTCTCAGCAACACATAGTGGGAGTCGGACATCAGCCAGGACCAGAGCTGGATCTGGCAGACTCTGGTAACCTCAGGATATGTATCCCGAGGTTAAGACAGGGTGTGAAGGGATTAATGGAAAGGAGGAGGCGAGAGCCGGCTTGACAAAATAAATAATAGTTTAATATATAACTTAACCAAAAAGATAAACACACACACCCTCTCTGAGGCTTGATTAGCCTGATTAGGGACCAGGTTTGCGGCATCACGACCCGGCCCTGCCCTCCGCACTACCACATAGGGAAACAAATAGAATAATATTAGCATAGATGCCATTCACTTTAAAAAAAGGATTATAGAATATGAGATGTGTTTTCGGTTCCAGCAGACTAATGCATCATAACTATGAGTTGATAGATAAATTAGGTGTATGCTTGGATGATAAGATGAGTCTTTAGCCTAGAATTAAACTGAGAGAGTGTGTCTGAGTCCCGAACCATCTTCGGAAGACTATTCCATAGTTTAGGAGCCAAATAGGAAAACGATCTACCTCCTTTTGTGGATTTTGAAATTCTAGGTATTATTAACAGGCCAGATCTTAAATATAAGGTCACATATGTACTCTGAAGCTAGACCATTCAAGGCTTTATATGTAGTTAAACATATTTTAAAATGAATACAAAATTTAACAGATGGCCAATGTAGCAACGCTAAGAATGGGCTGATATCATCATATTTCTTTGTTCTAGTCAGCACCCTAGCTGCTGCATTTTTAACTAATTTAAGTTTATTTACGGAATCTGCAGGACATCCTCCTAGTAATGCATTACAATAAACTAGTCGTGAGGTCATGAATGCATAAATTAATTTTTCGGCTTTAGAAACAGGCCCTCTGTGTCGTATCTTAGCAATATTTCTGAAAAGGAAGAATGCTGTTCTACAAACATTGGAAATGTGGTTTTCAAAACACAGATTGCTATCAAATATAACACCTACATTCTTCGCTGTAGAAGACGATGTGTCAGTACATCCATTGAGAGTCAAATTATTTATTATTATTATTTTAGCATATTATTTCTAGAGTTTTTTGGTTCAATAATTAGTACCTCTGTTTTGTTGCAATTGAGTAGAAGGAAAATTGGAGACATCCAATCTTTAATATCTTTGATACACTGTGCTATCTTAGAGACTTGTGAAATTTTGTTGGGTTTCTAGGAAATATAAAGTTGGGTATCGTTGGAATAACAGTGAAAACTATTTCCACGGATCCTGATAATGTCTCCCAGGGGAAGCATATATAAGGAGAAAAGGAGAGGCCCTAAAACGGATCCCTGTGGCACTCCGTACTTAACTTTAGTTTGATCTGACAATTCCTCATTTACACAGACAAAGTAGCAGTCAGATAAATAGGCCCTGAACCATGCTAATGCCTGTTCACAAATGCCAAGATAATTCTCCAGCCCGCTTAAGAGAATGTCGTGATCTATTGTGTCGAGCACTAAGATCTAAAAGCACTAGAAGTGAAATGCAGCCGCAATCAGAAGAAAAGAGCAAGACATTTGTAACTCTGATAATGCAGTCTCTGTACTACGATGGGGCCTAAATCCTGACTTAAATTCTTCATATATAAATTCTTTTTTAAAAATGAACAGTTGGGATGACACTATCTTTTCTAGTATTTTCAATATAAATTGGAGATTTGAGATCAGTCTATATTTAGCCAACTCTCCAGGATCAAGCTGTGGTTTCTTGATAAGCGGTTTAACAACTGCTATCTTATATTTTCTTGGGACATGCCTTAAGGATAATGAGGAGTTCATAAAATTAAGAAGAGGTTCTGAGATTACAGGAAACACTTCTTTTAATAGCTTGGTCAGTATTGAATCTAACATGCATGTTGTTGATTTTGACGTTATGGTACGATTGTTTGGCTCTTCCTGTCCTATGTGCGAAGGATTGAAGATGCTTTTGGGAAATAATATGAGACATTGTCTTCAGAGGTGCTATTGCAGATGGTTGCATAACTCCACTTTTGTTTCTGATGATTTAAATTTTATCAGTAAAGAAATTCATAAAGTCATTACTCTTGTGCTGCGATGGAATATCTGGTTCAGTCGAAGCTTTATTCCTAACTAATTTATCCATAGTACTGAATAAGCACCTAGGATTATTTTCTACGAGTTTGCTAAAATATGCAGACCTGGCAGCTTTTAGAGCTTTCCTGTGGCTAGAAACACTATCATTCCATGCACCACGAAAGACCACTAATGTTTTATTCTTCCACTTTGCTCCATTTTTTGAGATGCTCTCTTGAGACACTCATGAGTGTGTTATTGTACCAGGGTGCAGGGCTTTTCTCTTTAATTTACATTCATTAAAGGGCGGCGACACTATCGACAGTGCTAGAGAAGACTGTATCTATATTTTCTGTGATTACATTAAGTTCCTCTAAATTATTTGTTTTACTGAGTATTTGAGACAAATCTGGAAGGTTATAAAGAAGCTATTTTTAGAGGTTGAAAGAATAGTTCTACTCGATTGATAATGCAGGGTAGATTGAGTGACCTTTATTAAGCGCAACACGTGCATTAGTAAATGAAACAAATGACAATAAAATGCAAAGTAATCTCTTCAGTAATCAAAATACTTTTTGAATGTAACTGTATTCTAATTAGCAATGATTTAAATTGTAACTGTAGTTGAATACAGTTACTTTTATTTTGTATTTTAAATGCGTAATCCTGTTACATGTATTCCGTTACTTCCCAACCCTGCACATGACTCATTTAAACATTTGCATTATATTATCTACTTTTACAAACTTGTTCGAGTGTGATCAAATTGTGCTGTAGCTCAACTGATAGAGCGTTGCACTTGTGATGTAAATGATGTGTGAGTCGATACGTGAGCCGTCATTGAAGCATCCCTATGTGACGTGACATTTGCTTTTTCTGACATTATTGGTTAGGTTTATGTTTAAGGTTTAGGGTAGGCAGGACAGTTTTGCTGATTTAAAACTCGATAGATCTGTTTGGGAGAACATTTAACTTGCTTTTAGAGCCATATAATTGACATTTCACCTTAACATCACTTCCAGCTTCGGCCACTGGGGGCAGTGGTTCAAATTTCTGTTAGCAGAGACCAATCCCAGCAGCTAAACGTTTGACCTTCTTTTGCCTTCATAGTGAGATCAGTCTGACATGCTAATGCCAAGTCATTATAAGCAAATGAGACAGATCGCTTGTGTATTAATGTGATAAATCATTAAATATGCTAAATATGGCAGCTGTACTTTCACCTCATATTTATGAATCGCATGATTGTTTAGTAATGTTAGATCTGTTTGGGAGAACATTTCACTCGCTTTTAGCGCCATTTAATCTCAGAACTGCTGCGATACATGTAATGAACCATGTTATAGGCTATCGTTTTGCAAAGGTTTTGCCACAGTTGCATCATTTCTATGAGATCAGACTGAAAAAATTCCATGTGACTCATGGAAGTAAAGTGTGCCAATCGAATCGAAACTGGCAATTTCAGCCTGCTCTTTTCAGTTTAGTGAGCAACATGCCTTAAACATTCACAATTATCAACTAGATGAGCTGAATGTTGCTGCTGCCAGCTCACTTATGAAGATCTACAAAGATCTGAGAGGAAAATAAGCAAGAAAACACAATGTGAATGAAAGATACGTGACTGTAGCTGTTATACTGTAATTTATTCTATTTTTGGAATTTTTATAAACAGCCAAGAATTAAAGTTTAAAGTGGAAGTCATCTTTGGATAGCGTGACTATCATAACCAGGTTAACAAGTGTGTGTGTGTGTGTGTGAGAGAGATGGAATCCTGATAACTGGCGCCAACATGGTGATCTCACCATCTCTGGACACGGCTCATTTCACACACACACACACACACACACACACACACACACACACACACACACACACACACACACACACACACACACACACACACACACACTGTATCAGTATCAACTCTAAAAAGGCTATTTCATAAGAACAAGCTGTAAAGCATAAGGGATCATGCAGTTGCACGCAGCGCAATGGTGTCCCCCTACTTTTTCAGCTATCATGGTTTCGGAAGTATTTTTTTCCATTGGGATTTCATAAAATCCTTCATAAAAGAGTAAACCATGAAGCAAACTAACCAGCTCTGAGGTGAATGACAACATGACAAACTTAGCAAAAACAGAGCAAAAAAAGGTATTTGAAAATCGGACAAAAAGACAAAGATACAAGACTTAGTACTTACCGTCTTTAATGAGAGAATAAACCTCAATACCATAAGGCATTGTGAATGATGTAATCACATGGGGTAACCTCCTTGTGGTCACGATTGGTGGTTCTCGCTCTCAATGGAGTGTGTGGTGAGTTGTGTGTGGATCGTGGAGAGTAACATGAGCCTCCACATGCTGTGAGTCTCCTCGGTGTCATGCAAAACGAGTCACGTGACAAGATGCGCGGATTGACGGTCTAAGAAGCGGAGGCAACTGAGACTTGTCCTCCACCACCCGGACTGAGGCGAGTAACCACGCCACCACAAGGACCAACAAAGTAGTTGGATTTGGGCATCCCAAATTGGGAGAAAAGGGGATGAAAAATATAAAACTATTGATTTAAAGTGGTTGATTATATATTTAGATTGTATCGCAAATTATTCAGCTATATACAAATATACAGTGCATTATAGGAGTGGGATGGTTGCTGCAGAGCTCTTTTGGTGCACTGTGTTTGCAGCAATTCTCTGATTGGTGGATTGTTTCTCATCAGGATGATGTGTAGTGAAGTTCTTTACCAGAAATTCCACTATTAAACGCGAAGTTGAATGCAGACTGATGGCTTCAAAATGAGCATATACCATTGATTAACAACCTCGGGGCTTGCTGTGGTTCTGTCTATAAAGGTTTATAAGTTATTGTGGAGCGGAGGGGGGCGGGGCTGGAATGTCGCACACCCGGTCCCCAATCAGCCTGATGGGGCGCGCGAGGGATAAAGGCGGCAGGTGACGAGAGAGAGAGAAACACGGACATGCCCGTAATTCTCTCTCTCGAACCGTCGTCACCGGCCGCCTTTATCCCTCGCGCACCCCTATCAGGCTGATTGGGGACCGGGTGTGCGACATTCCAGCCCGGACCTGCCCCCCTCCGCTCCACAGTTATATTTAAGAATCAAATAGCTTGTAGAGAAAATAAATGAGATTTTTACTTTAGAAAACAAGACCTATTGTTTATAGTAAGAGTTTGAGATTTGAACGAACACTTAACCATAAGTATTAAACGTTCAGTGTGTAACTCATCAAGTTTACCTTGTTTTTGGGTGAACTATCCCTTTTAACTACACCATTGATCAGCTTTAACAAGATTTTTAGAAACGATATTGCACGGTGGTTGTTCAGTTCACATGGACAGTCAGATTCAGATTACTGGAGCTAAACTGAGTCATGATAAGGAAAGGGACAGTCCATACCAGAGGAATCTAAAATTGCACACAAACACATAGCTTTACATTGCAGAAGACAGCAAAGAGCAGGATGTCAGATCATGAGTGATGCAGGTCTGTCCACGCGGCGCCGCAGTATCGACTGGAGAGAGTTAAAGAGGAGTTGTGTGAGGTATCAGACGAGCGCTCTGAGCGATAGGGTGTCCTGTGTTTGGGCTTTGGAGGTTAACAAGTTTGAGTGCATCATTGTAAGAGACCTGGAATCTCTCCAGATGAATTATCCCGAGATAGATGAGACCACAACCAGCCAACAAAGATCTTTCTCCAGCTTACAGCTTCAACCAGCCGATGCCATTAATCAAACAGCTGTTCTGCTCCATGCGGAGGGCCAGTCATGCTCTTTATGCTCATAAGAAATGTGACACATAACTCTTATAGACAATAACATATGTCTTGGAACAACTGAGGAGAAAGTTCTTCAACGTGGGAACAACAACGGAACAGCAGCAGTCTTGCTCGTGTGATATTGCTTTTATACAACTGTTCAACAAACAAGTAAATTATATGAAATTGGCCAGTTTGTCAAGTCAAGTCAAGTGGTTTTTTATTGTCGTTTCAACCATATACAGTTAGTACAGTACACAGCAAAACGAGACAACTTTCCTCCAGGACCATGGTGCTACATAAAAACAACAAAGGACCAACACAGGACCACATGAGACTACACAACGAAATAAAATACCTATATAAACTACCTATATATACCTATATAAAGTGCACGTGCAAACATTTGTAAAGTACGGGACAGTACAACAAATTACTGACAATGAACAGGACAATAGACACAGCAGTTATTGAGGTAGCAGACAGTTATAAAGTGACAGTAATTAAAGTGCAACTCAGGACACGTGTGTGTGTCAAACCAGTCTCTGAGTATTGAGGAGTCTGATGGCTTGGGGGAAGAAGCTGTTGCACAGTCTGGCCGTGAGGGCCCGAATGCTTCGGTACCTCTTGCCAGACGGGAGGAGGGTAAAGAGTTTGTGTGAGTGGTGTGTGGGGTCGTCCACAATGCTGGTTGCTTTGCGGATACAGTGTTTGGTGTAAATGTCTTTGATGGAGGGAAGAGAGACCCCAATGATCTTCTCAGCTGTCCTCACTATCCTCTGCAGGGCTTTGCGGTCCGAAACGGTGCAAGTCCCAAACCAGGCAGTGATGCAGCTGCTCAGGATGCTCTTAATAGTCCCTCTATAGAATGTAGTGAGGATGGGGGGTGGGAGATGTGCTTTCCTCAGCCTTCGAAGAAAGTAGAGACGCTGCTGGGCTTTCTTGGTGATAGAGCTGGTGTTGAGGGACCAGGTGAGGTTCTCCGCCAGGTGAACACCAAGGAATTTGGTGCTCTTTGAATTTTTGTGCACTTCTTGTCTGCCAGGGAAAGTAGTTTAAAAAGATCATCAAGCACAAGTCACTCTCTGCACTAACTAGTGGTTTAATTCAGAAAACAGTGTTACTGAATTCATGTTTAAATGAACAAATCATTCTCATTCACTTCCATTGTTTTAGAGGAAAACGACTCACTTGTTGCCAACTACTGGAGGAAATATGCAAGAAATGTTAACTCACCAAATCAGTGAATGGAATCAAAATGAACGTCCACACCACTATTTAGAAAGCATTTAAAATGGAGAAATGGAGTGATATCAATAGTAATGCTGTTGCGTTGCGTGAAGAACCTCAGAGACATGGATTCTGGTCCCGAGGGAACTAGGAGGTCATTGTGTTCACATAAACAAAAGTGAGCATTTTCCCTCTAAGATTACATTTTTACTCCACTGATGGTTAGGTTTAGGCTTGAGGTTTGGGTTAGGGTTTACAAATAATAAAATATGCATTCCTGTTGGCTGTATTACATCATCTACTGCTAAAAACACAACTCGCTTTTGGCGCCACCCTGTGGCCTATACGTTCAACAACACTTCCAGCTTTGGCCACTGGGGGCAGCGTTTCACATTTCGGTATGCACAGCCTGATTTCAGCAGCAGAACTTTCGACCTCCTGTTGCCGAATTCACAGTTTGATCAGTCTGATAAAACTAAGCAACATTTGTGTACCTCCTATCAATATCATGCAGAATGATTATCAACGGTGCAACTGTCTGCACAAAATCAAAGATATGATCACAGTGAGGTTGTTGTGTTGTGTTGACAGACCATTGAGGGCAATTAGTGTACACATGCACACAAGCATGTAGCAACATACTCAAACACTGTTATTTTATGTGTTTTCTAAAGTGCTTGTAGGGCTCCAGACAGGCGCTCTGTATTACATTACAACTAATTTGTGTCGGTTTTGGCTGGGTGTAGTTTATCTTTTGTGGTTCAAAGATAATTTATTCTTACTGGTTTATCCTCTAAAAGTGTTCATTCCCAGAAGTCATACAGAATTCCACAATACATCTACAGTTCCTCGTTATGGATGTGACTGACTTATAAAACTCAGCAAATTGAACTCATGTCTCTAGAATGAGCCGAGATGCTGGACCTTCGAACTAAGGAATTGTGGGCAGTTTGTCATTCCTGTTATGCAGCATCTTTTGAACTCTATAAATATGTTTTGCACCAGCTGAGGCGCTTAAACTTTATTAAATATAACTTGATTATTTACACAATTGAAGAAAATGAAGTAAATGAAAATCTGAAAAATTTTGATTATTATACTGATTTCTGTAACTTAATCAAACAGGATGGAATATTTTAGAGTGAGACAAACCAACTAATACCAGAAAACATCACAGAATTCATAAAATCCATTACAAATACTTGAAATGTTTGTGGTCTTGAATGAAACGTATCACACTCCGAATCTCCAAAAAATATAACTTTAATATGTCGACTCACTTGCATACATATACTGTACAACACGTGCTCTCTCAGCGACACCATGGCATGAACTGCTGCACTCTGGAATGCTTGTATGTCACACAGCTTACACGTCTCACTGACAGGTGTATTGACCAATGATATAAAAGCATGCATTATCTCTGACAGATGATTGGCTATCGACTAACATCACCACATTCATCCAGAATATTACATCCCATATCTTTTGAAAAGCAAAGTACCGTGTACATTTTCAGAGAACAACAAAAGCATGTTTCAGATATTGTTACATAAACTTAATATGCATATAATAGACTATCCAATGTTTTTCATAGCTTTGTATTACTGTTAAGGGCAGCGATCCGCCTACACCCTTGAACATTCACAGGTCTAGAATGACTCTAGGTTTTATCTGATGACCATAACCTGATTCTATGATTGGCAGGTTGAGAAGTTTCATCAGTTTGTTTGGGTGTGTGTGTAATACTATTATGTGTTGCATTGTGAAATCCAGTGTGCAGTAGATGGCGTCTGTTTCTCCTATGTTCCTGTCCATCAGCAGTACACACGATAAAATCTCTCTGTGTTTGCTGGTTTGATGACAACAGCAGGTTTCCAATAGCCTCGCTCCTGTATTCTTACTGTCTGTCCATCATGTAGCTGTGATAATACCTTAGCTGACCTGTCATAATAACCCTTTTGACGATGTTGTTTTTGCAACCTTTTTGCTTTGACGTCTTTGAGGCAGACAACTTTTGGCAAAAGCTGTTGGTTGGTGTTTGGTAGTACTGATCTTAGGCAGTGACTCATCAGCAGCTGTGATGGAGATTTGAAATCATCGACTGGACTGTTGCAAAACTCGAGGAGACTGAGGTACGGGTCTCATTTATCATTGGCTTTTCCCAACAGTAACTTTGCAGTTTGCACAGATTTCTCTGTTAACCAATTGCTATGTGGGTAGTGTGGACTTGTGGTAGTATGGGTAAATTCCCACGTGTTAGCAAATGTCTCAAACTCCCTTGAGCTGTACTGGGGGCCGTTATCTGAAATAACTGTCTCTGGAATGCCAGTCTTGGAAAAGCAGCTTTCAGCTTGTTTATTACGGCAGTGGATATTGTACTGTGCAACTTGTCCAGCTCAAAGTATCTGCTGTAGTAGTCACGAGTGGTAGTGGCGTAGTGGGCTAAAGCACATAACTGTTAATCAGAAGGTCACTGGTTCGATCCCCTCGGAAACCACCATTGTGTCCTTGAGCAAGGCACTTAACTCCAGGTTGCTCCGGGGGGATTGTCCCTGTAATAAGTGCACTGTAAGTTGCTTTGTATAAAAGCGTCTGCCAAATGCATAAATGTAAATGTAGTCAACTGTTACAAGATATTCGTAATTGTTCCAGGTGAACAAATCTGTAGCAACGACTTGCCATGGTCTATCAGGAACTCTGTGACAGATAGATCATTGGTTCTTTGGTGTTAGAGGGGCGATATGAGATGCATGTAGCACACTTGCTAACAATATCTTCTATTTCCTTCCCCATCCCAGGCCAGGTCATGATGTCACAGGCTCTCAGTTTACATTTCTCCATCCCGAGCTGACTGGAATGTCTGCGTGAAAGCATGTCTGCATTAAGTCTGGTAGGAATGTCGATTTTCTCACCTTCTTTTCTTCAGGCCAACCTCTTGGTATGAGGCCTTTAAATGCCTGAAATTGTGGATCACTTTCAATTTTAGCTTTTATTTTCTCCAACTTGGAGATACTGACAGGAAGGCTGCTGTACAGCATGTGCACTTTAATGTCCACACCTTCACTTATGCTCACATCCTGGTCTGATAGCGACTTTCTGGACAGTGTCTCTGCAACAGGGATGTCCTAGCCTGGGTGATGTATAATGGCGAAATTATACTTCTGGAGCTGCAGTATCATTCACTGTAACTTTGGAGGAACGGCTGCCAGGGTTTTTTTTATTATGGACTCAAGGGGCTTATGGTCACTTTCAATGATGACATGCACATAACTGTTAATCAGCACATAAAAGTTAATCAGAAGGTCGCTGGTTTGATCCCCACAGCCACCACCATTGTGTCCTTGAGCAAGGCACTTAACTCCAGGTTGCTCCGGGGGGATTGTCCCTGTAATAAGTGCACTGTAAGTCGCTTTGGATAAAAGCGTCTGCCAAAATGCATAAATGTAAATGTAAACACTATGGCGAAGAGTTCGTTCTCGATTTGCGCATAATTAATCTTGCTTTCAGTGAGAGACTTGGATGCATAACCAATGGTTCTTCCTTCCTGTAGCAATACTGCTCTGAGTCCATACTTTGAGGTATCGACCTGCAATCTGAGCTCTTTCATAGTAGGCTAATACCGGACCTGGTTCACATGTGATGTTGGACATCCAAAACAAACTTCCTCAATTCCTATATATATATATATATATATATATATATATATATATATACAGCGTTGGGGAGTAACGGAATACATGTAATGGGATTATGTATTTAAAAAACTAAATATAAGTAACTGTATTCCACTACAGTTACAATTGAAATCATTGCTAATTAGAATACAGTTACATTAAAAAAGTATTTTGATTACTTGATTACTTTGCATTTTATTGTCATTTATTTCATATAATATTTAGTCTTTTCATAAGGAAAACATTTATACATATATTTGAACAGCGGTGAAACACTTTCTTATGATGTGTTACATTCATACGAGCAGACAGAGAAGTACGTTTGACGTAAGTCATTTTACATGCACATGTTACCAGACACGATCATATATTTTTATCAAGAAAATACATGTTAGATCATAATACATTTTTTTCTAGTAAGATCTTTGATTTTAGGGTAAAAATCATATTATTGATTATTTATTTATTTTTTCTGTAAAAATATCTACAAATCCTTAAAACAAGATCAGTTTGATTGATCCTGTTTTAGAAACAACACTGGATAATATATTTGGGTTTTTCAGAGAATGTATTTTTAACATGTGTATTTTGTCTGACTGCAGAGTTTTTATAGTCAAAACAAGTGAAAAAAATGTTCCAGTGCTGAAGAAGTAATCCAAAGTATTTAGATTACTATAATGTTTGCAGGAAGTCAACAGAGCAGGATCTAAGTGCAGCTTTTATTTAATCAGAAAATGCGTCCAAATACAAACTGGTGAAACTCAGAAACAAAACAAACGTAGAGCAAACACAAGGACATAATAAACACTGGGGAAAACAAGGTAAAGGAGATACAGCTGGGAACAACCATCAGAGATGACAGGGAACAGGTGAGAGAGATTGAACAGGTGCATGATGGGAAATTAAGTTTAACTGTCCAAACATAAAGGGATGGTGAAGTGACAAACACAAAACAAATCATGACAAATACTTTACTGACCTTGAGTAATCTAATGGAATATGTTACAAATGACATATTACAGCATGTATTCTGTAATCTGTAGTTGAAGACATTTTAAAAGTAACCCTCCGCTCCACATATATATATATATATATTATTTACATAATACGTTAATAACCACTTGCTTAATCTGAACAAATAAGTGTCATTTGAAAGCTTAGAATCTGGACTTTACATTGCAAATGGCTGATCTGACCAATTATTAAATCATGCTTTTTAATTTGCTGACAAATTAAAACTGTTTTCTTCTCTTAATTTGTAAATTTGTTTTCTCAACAATTATATTCAGATCAGTGTTTCCATGGGAACGTTGTTCTCTGCACCTCACTATGCTTCTATCGAAGATTCCTACAAATCTGCTCCTGTTTTCCACATCGGCCACTCCTCTATGAACACTTCACGGACCTGCCGATTGTGCGGCCACAGCGCACATCCCCAAAACTGCTTCCCTTAACCGCATCCGGTGCCAGGATCTCCGGTCTTCACCAGCACAGTTAAAGTGATCAATTATTGTTAATAAATCCTTTGAACTGTTCCTCTGCTCTTGGGCCTCTTTGTCTCGCTCTTGCTCTCTGACAGATTCACTCCGAGGTCAAACTGCAGTGAGTTTTAATGTATGAAATTCCCACTGACACATAAATAATAAACAGGAGCGTCTTTTTTTGTCACGTTTTTCCTTATTACGTTCTGTAACATACATAGACGATGACATATCGTAACTTACAGCAGACTATCCTGATCCAAACGAGCCCAAACACAACATGGTATGATAAGTCTATCTTAAAATATTCCTTAGAGTGTACATGGAAAGATGTGTGTGCATGGAAAGACATCGTGTGTGTGTGTGTGTGTGTGTGTGTGTGTGCACATGTCCCAGGACTTCATGTGTGCAAACACACATCCACATACAGTATGTGCTCATCTAAAGGATTGTGATTTTCCTGAACACTTGATATTTCTGTATTTTGTCGTCTAATCCGTTCATTTTCAATGGTGGTCATGAAAAATTTAAATAAAATGGTCCAAATTTTTTATGCTTTCAGATACCATATGTGAACAAAGTCAATTGGATACGTAAAATTTGTAAAAAGCTGTCCGGGTCAAAATGACTAGAAGAGGTATTAGGGAGGCTAACAGGGGGTGCTCACCCTGCGGTCAGTGTGGGTCCTAATTCCCCAGTATAGTGACGGGGACACTATCCTGTAAAAGCGCACCGTCCTTCAAAAGAGACATTAAACCGAGGTCCTGAAAAATCCCAGGGCACTTCCCGTAAAGAGTAGGGGTGTGTCGTGGCCAAATACCCCCTATTGGCCCTTCTCAATCATTACTTAAGGGTTAAGTAATACATATATTATTATATGTTGACATGCCAAAAATAAGAACTATAAATCAAAGAGAAGTAGTAAAAATTTTTTCATTTCACCCTTATGTCGTCTTAATTGTCATATTGTGATTAAGGTGATTTACCGTACAAAATTGCAAGTTTAACATTTTATCCAGTAAATTAAGACATGAAAAGGTTAAAGTAATAAAGCCTATAAAGGTTCATTCTACAGCGATATATACTGTTTAAATCTTTTTAAACCTAAAACAGTGTTAGTACTGACTTGATGTGTTCATTTAAGTTGGCTTAAATCAATATAGCTTGTTATATGCGCTATATTTAACTTAAAAGTTATAACTTAACTTTCTTAGTTCAATCAACTTCATTCTAATTCAAACTGAATATAGAGGTTCAATTACTTTATCATTTCATATTATAGATAACCATGCACTGAAAACCCTAATAAGTGGACTCTACTCATTTGATTGAGTAATGGCGTCTCCAAAACTTGTGTAATTAAGTTCAATTAACTTGGTGTCCATACAGAATTAACGTAACTATTTAAGATATGTTAACTACTAGATACAAGAAGACTTAATGCAGATTTGCTAGTTAAACGTTGTTTCTGCTGTTGTTAATTTTGCACTCAAATGCTTGAGTTATTACACTTAAAATTTTATGTGTAGAGCTAGTTAAGGTTATCTCATTTTCAGAGGTAAAATAAACGGCGATTTGATGTCAAATGGCCAGTTGAGATTCAGAAACCAACATCTTTTCCTTCTATAACATTCAAACTTAACCCTGCTACGATATGGAGTAGTTTTGGCGTAGTCGGCTAAAGCACTACACTGGTAATCAGAAGGTTGCTGGTTCGATCCCCACAGCCACCACCATTGTGTCCTTGAGCAAGGGACTTCGGGGGGATTGTCCCTGTAATAAGTGCACTGTAAGTCGCTTTGGATAAAAGCATCTGCCAAATGCATAAATGTAAATGTATACGCAGTCTGAGGGGTGGTTAGAAAGAATCGAGTGTAAAAATTGGTTACCGGTTAAAACATGGTATAATTTTGAATAAATGTATTGAATAATGGCACCTCCCTTTGGTATTCTCGGTCATTTTTGACCGGAAGGGTCAGATCTGTAACCCTTTTGTTTATGATGATTGTCACGTTCACTGTTGTCTCCTCCAGGTGTCCCTCATTCCCTTGTTTGTTCCCTCCTGTATTTAAACCTGGTTCTTTGTTCAGTCTTTGTCAATCGTTGTAGAATTTTGATGTTTTGTTCATGTTCGCTGCTCCTGTCATCCTCTTGTGCGTCGAGGTTTCCTTGTCCTTGTGGATGTTTTTTTTCTGTAATGATGGGAAGTCAGGAGAAGGCAGACGGGAGGTGCGGATCCAAAAGCAGCTTTATTTGCCAAGCATATAAACATAAACAAACTCAGGAACAAATAAAAGGGTCCACAATGGGAAAAAGGAAACTAAAACACGGGAGAACAGAGAGGGGCAAAAACATCCACAATGAGGGACACCTGGAGGAAACAATCAGGGAAAGATAACCAATCAGGGGAACACCAATGATACAAAGAAACTACAGAGGACTACAAAAACCAAACAGGAAACAGGAACTAAACTAAACTTCAAAATAATGGTACAAAAACAGGAGACAACAGTGAACGTGACAATGATGCCATTTCTTCTTCCTTGAAGGAAGAACAGTACAATTATGCATTTCTTTTGGGATTTTTTTTTACATGTAAATGTCTAAATTTGACTATGTATATATGTAACCGGTCCTGCTCGCCCCGCTGCGAACAGGACTTGAACCGACGTATCCGGCGTGGGAGGCGGGTGCTCTAACAAGGAGGCTAAAGGCTACAGCCTCTAGCGTCAGTCGCTAGGTTTATACACACTGCACAGCTATCTACCAGCTGGCTCCTGTTACATATATAATACAATAAGTACATTTTTGAAATAAAATAAAATTACATTTTCAGTACCTACACTTCTGTATGTTGAAACATGAGAAAAACATGAGAATGTGACATAAACTGGAGGCAGACCGCTGACATCTGGTGAACAAAAACTAAATAGGCAAAGGCTATTTGCACTAAGTGTAAAAAGCAACAAAATATATCTTCTTTGCACTAAAAGTGACAGATACGCTTACACCCCTTTTTAAATACTAACATACAGTGCAGAATTTTTACTGTGTCCCACAGACACCCTACACCAACCCCTGACCCTACCTTACAAAAATTAACCATGGTTTTACTACATTAACTATAGTATCACAATGGTATTTTTATAGTAAGATAACAGTAACCACAACATTAAACATGGTTTCTATTAACTACTATTAACAACATGTTACTATATTTACACCATGGTTAGTACATCAGAACTACTGTATATAGTTTCCACCAAAACACATGATTACTACGATATTACTACAGTAAAACACTGCTTAATTTTATCCAGATCAAATCCTTCTCTCAACTCCCCGACCTTCACTGTGACCAAATCACTGCGAGGAATCTCTTTTATTTATTACTATTAGTAGTATTATAGGAAATATTAAGAGTAGAGACAAGGGAGAAAGTATGTCAAGGGGTGGGATTCGAACCCAGATCTCCAGCGTGACAACACGTAAACATACCATCATTACACCCAGAGCTACTACAGCTGCACATAACGGTACAGTTTGTCATAAAATCCTGTGTTTCCTCCAGACTTTTGGAGTGGAGATTGACACTTAGTTATCCAGTCTCTTACGTAATCCACTAAATGTCTAACTCATTAACCAGATTAATGAAAAATTCAAATATGCCCGCCTTCAATTGATCAGCAGTTGACTCCAAATAAATCTGTCGTGGCTGTCTTGAGTTTGATTTGAGCAATGGTGGGCGGAGTTAGTGTAAATAGCCTCTGCCAATAAGATTACTGTAACTATTTGCAGTTAGTGTAAATATACGCTGGGACTTGAAAACCCTGTCATGCCAATAACAGCCAATAGAGGACTGTAGCCACCTACTGTGTAGTCTGATAGCTTCTTTTAACTTAATTTTATATTTTATTATTTGGAAATATGTTTAGACATTATCAAACTATTATTTGCCAAAGTTTAGCATTTTAAAATTGATTTGAAGTGTTTATAGTTACAGTTTTTGCCCGTTGCTTGAATACTATAGACCCATGCTTAGACTAAAGTAACACAACTTGAAGCTTTTGTTACCATACCTCAAACACACGTACCCATACCTTAAACAAAAGCACTGCTTTGCACTCTAGTTGCAATTCTGCAACACACTTACTCCTTTATGCAACACACTTGGTCCTGCATACTACACTCTATTTCATACATAAGACACTTCGTTCAAAAATTAAATCTCAGGGTGCCATTTGGAAAACACATGTATCCAAAATACAAAACACATCGGGTAATTGCAACCACTCAAATACACACCTGAAGGCACTTACTTGCAAAACTGAACACCAATGAGCCAGCTACAAAAAGCCCTCAGTTTAGCCATTTCAAGAACTTTGCAAGTATGGATGGAGGGATAGCAAGAGGCAGAGGAAGATGATGAAGAGGAGGAGGAGGAGGAGGAGGAGGAGGACAAGGTCAAGGTCAAGGTCGAAGAGGCCATGCACGGACCCCTATTTCTGATGATATACAGTTTTTCTCAATTGTTTACACACAAATTCTGGTACTTGAGACACAATGACCACAACATGTAACTCATTCACCAACCCCCTGAACCAATTCTGCTAAACTACTAGCACAATTCCTGCTTTACACTCAAATTGCAGTTCTAAAACACACTTTTTTCAAAACACTACACACAATTCTCTGCTTTTGGCACAATTTTCATGCAGAAAATATCTTGTTTTCACAAGGAACACACTGCCATTCAAATATGCACACTGACACATCACAAGGGCAAACACCCGTCACACAGTTTTACAATCAGCAATCAGAGCTTTAGCATAAAAGGGCAACAGGTGAGCTATTCAATGGAGCAATGGATGCCAACATTGGAAACCGAGGCAGAGCCAGAGTGAGAGTAAGAGGAGGAGGACGGGGAGGACGAGGACGAGGAAGGCCAAGGACCGTAATCTCTGATGAGATCCGAGCCACTTTGGTTGACCATGTGGTCAACCATGGTCTAACAATGAGGGAGGCTGGGCAAAGAGTACAGCCAAATCTGAGCAGGTACACTGTAGCATCCATCATCCATACTTTCCGAAACGAGAATAGGTAAGAAATCTACTCTCACTAGAAAATTGCAGTACTGCATATCAATACAGTACACAATGAGTACAGTAGTACAGTATTGCCTGTGGACTGTTCTGTAGGACTGTAAAAATACCTGTAAAGTATGTTTCAAGTATTTAGGAAATGTATACCTACTTTGTATTAACAGTATTTTACTATTTGTTTGGCAGAACTGAAAGATTACCAACACAAGGTGGTCGGGAACGTGTTCTGTCTCCTGAACAGGAAACTGAAATCATAAACATGGTCCTAGAAAACAACGCCATAACATTACAGCAAATACAAAGAAAAATAATAGAAAACAATGACATATTTCAAAATATTGATAGGGTAAGCTTATCAACACTGGACCGTGTCATGTGCAGAAATAATCTAACCGATAACCGATGACAATTTGTGGTTGTATTTCTCTAGAATGACTAGAAGACCTTCTGGGGGAGGACGTTCACACAACAGCAGGAACTTGCCGTTGTGGACCTAGTGAGGGCAGACAATGCCATCCGTCTCCACCAGCTATGACAGGAAATACTTGCAGACAGGCAAGTGTTCAACAACACAAACCATGTGAGCATCACCACCATCAGACGCATCTTGGGAAAACACAACATCACCATGAAGCAGCTCTACAGGGTCCCATTTGAGAGGAACAGTGTCAGGGTCAAAGGACTTCGAGCTGAATATGTACGGGTAAGTGTAACTGTCCTTTACATTTACAATACAGTATTGGTGAAATCCAGTAGCAGCTGAATATGTACCATATCAGTACCACATGGATCCATTCGGAGAGCTACACGGGTACCTGTGTGATGGGGTGAGGGTTCTGTATGTGTAGCACTGTAGTGCAGTAATATGTTTTTTTTTGTTACAGAGAATCTTGGTCATGGATGGAGCAGGAATAGAGGAATTATTTTCGGCTTGGAGATGGCGTGTATATGACCGCCAACCACATGCCCGCATGCCTCTTCTGCAGGCAATGGAACAGGCCTGCGGCGACATTCAGGTGACAGCAATCCATGGATGTTTCGACATGCAAGGGGATATTTTCCCCGGTGCCTAGCGGGAGAAGACATTGCTTGCGATGTCGATGAGGTCCTGTGGCCAGACCCCAACAGACGGCGGGATCCATGAGCCCATGTATGCACAATTGCCATGATTTTCTGTGTTTACAGTATAGTGTTTTTTCTATTATCATTTTTTTTTTTGCTTTATCTGAATTCATGTTACTGCAATGTACAATATTGAGTAGGCCTATTTGCTTTTTTGGTTGTTTGAAAATGTGCCTCCTGAAAATATGCCTTCTGAAAAAACAGTGAAAATCAAAGACTGCAGTGTTTTATATAAAGTAGACTAGTGTGATCCCCCTGATCTGAAAGTGTATGCATATGATGCAAGTATGTGTCATTTTGTCATCAGAGTTACATTTTGACAAAGGAATGTTCGGTTTTGATAGCAGAGTTTCAATTTAACACAGATGTGAATGGTATATTTCCCAATGTTGTGTCATGTTTACTTGTGTGTAGAGTTTTGGCACAATGAGCAAAGTTTTGCAAAATGTGTTCAAGCAACGGGCAAAAACTGTAATGTCATTATGTTGCAATCAAACCTGACCATGGTGTTACAAAGAGGAGACACAGAATAAGCATTTTTCTAACAATCATTTATTTCAAAAACTAAATGCATAATAATGTCATGAAAATGAACATCAAGAAACAAAAATGAACTGCAAAATTTGGAAAATTAAATTAGAGTATTAAACAGAAGAATCAAAGTAAACATTTGGCAATTTCAAACTTTGTATAGTACACATTTATTTTGAAAATGTGTGCTTGAGTGTGTTTATGTGTGTGCATGTGTGTGTGTCTGTGTGCATGTGTGTGTGTTTGTGTGCATCTGTGAGTGTGTGCGTGTGTGTGGTTTGTGTGTGTGTGTGTGTGTGTGTGTGTGGGCATGTTTATGTGATATACGAGGACAATTTTTAAGTTACAAACAAGTAATAAGAGTATTATGCTATAAATGTGGTTTTTGAGGACATTTCTAGTGTCCCCATATTTACTGTAAATCGCTTAAAAATCATATTAAACGATGTTTTATTGAAAATGTAAAAATGCAGAAAGTTTTCTGTGATGATTAGGTTCTAGGGGATAGAATCTATAGTTTGTACAGTATAAAAATCATTATGTATCATAATGATAGGTAGACCAACATGTGTGTGTGTGTGTATGTGTGTGAGAGAGAGAGAGAAAGAGAGAGACTGTGTTGTGCCCAAACAATGGTTAGGACCCAAACACTGAACACAGACACGGAGAGAGTGTATGATAAAATAGTATTTATTAACTAACTGAATAGATGAAAGATGAGCAGACATGCGGATGATCTGCCGCTGAGGGCTGGGCAAGCTGGATGTAATAGTAAAACGGAGAGGTGAGCTGGATGGTTTGGCATATCTGGCTTGATGGAGAGCGGATCTGAAGATGACTGGAGAGGTAAGTGGTTGAATACTGGTTGGTGCGTCGGATAGTGGATCTGAAGCACAGGGAAACCCACATGAAAACAAATACTGAATGAAGGTAAGCAAAAGAAATAGAATCTAAATTGGCCTAGCATTAGTACCACTCTAGTCGACTGAACAATCTGGAGATGAATGACTGAGAACTCTGGGTTTAAGTAGAGCAGGCTGGTGATGAGATGATGACTTGCAGGTGCGATGCCATGCCACCAAAACAGACCAGCTCACAGACAAACTGAAAAAACAGATGGCAAAAGCCAACATCCTAACAGAGTGTGTTAGATTGCTGTCATCAGCTGGAAAACATCAGATAACTTGAATGAATGATACATTTATACAGCACTTTTCTGACACTAGACTCAAAGTGCTTTACACAGTGAACGGGACTCTCCTCCACCACCACCAGTGTGCAGCATTCACCTGGATGATGCAACGGCACCTATAGTGCGCCAATACGCTCACCACAAACACCAGCTATAGTTGGAGAGGAGAGAGTAGAGTAATAGAGCCAATTAATGGATGGGGATTATTAGGAGGACATGATTGAGAAGGGCCAATCAGGGGAATTTGGCCAGGACACCGGGGTTACACCCCTACTCTTTACAGGAAGTGCCCTGGGATTTTAATGACAACAGAGAGTCAGGACCTCAGTTTAATGTCTCATCCGAAGGACAGTGCCTTTTTACAGTATAGTGTCCCCGTCAGGACCCACACTGACCGCAGGGTGAGCACCCCCTGCTGGCCACCCTAATACCACTTCTAACATCAACCTTAGTTTCTCCCATCCAGGTACTGACCAGGCTCAACCCTGCTTAGCTTCAGCAGGCAACTGGTCTTGAGGTACAGGGTGATATGGACATTTTCTTTTTGACAAAAATGACCGAAAACCATCGGAGCATTAAGCTTGTTAAGGAGACACACATGGGCCTCGACACTACACACGAAAATCACAATGATGGTGACATTCATCAAACACATCATCGAGTAAAAGGATGAGCTTTGAACTATTGCTACATGACAAATAACTGAAAGTAAAAAACACAACAAGCAACAGTTGCAATTTCCATAATTTACCCTTGCCGCAGTGCATGCTGGGAATCCGAATGCATGATCGTGATGTGCGTAGTTCACTTATATGGTAAATGGTCTGCACTTATATAGCGCCTTTTTAACCTTATCGGTATTCAAAGTGCTTTACACTGTGACACATTCACCCATTTATACACCATGCAAGGTGCTAGGCTGCCATTGGGAGCAACTTGGGGTTCAGTGTCTTGCCCAAGGACACTTCGGCATGTGGGCCGGGATTTGAACCACCAATCCTCAAAACCCTCTACATGTTCAGTTATGATAACTTAAAGGCAAAACCATGTTTTAGAGAGACACATGAGCAGGAAATGATGGGACAGTGCAGGTCACCTGCTGTCTAAGTAACTCTATTTCGGTCTGTGACAGTTCCTCACTGTGAAAGCAGAGGACTGCTGGCTTTACGAGAACTGATGGATCTCAGGAACATTATGACATGTCCAGCCTGTCATGGCTTCATTATTTTGTCTGTGCAGCTGAAGTAAACGCAGTAATCATGAATGCAGCTCTCTGCTCCCTCTGGTGGTTATATCTGTGTAATATCACACTAAGTTACAAAACTTGAAGTCATTTTAATTGAGAAACATTTGTTTGTTCATATGTGGGATCTGTTTGACACATCTGAGACATGATAATCTGTACACATTTCCATCTGATCAATACATAACAAAATCAGTATATATTGTCATCATGATTCTAGGATCTTAATGAAACGAACTCCTCTATAAGTATTATATGATCCTGAATGTACAGACACAATTAGCAGTGAGTTTTAATTAGGCCGGTTAGTTTGATCATTAAGATGATAACAGAACGGCATCTAGTGTGCTGTGTTAATGAGTACGTCAAATCTTGCATTTAATTAGTCAAATTAAGATTAATTTAGTTGTTTACTCCCAAGAGTGTGGATTAGCATATTGAGCTGTGTATTATAGTTAGGGTAGTGATTTGTTCAAACCTTTAACACAATCATCAATGTAATGTTATTGTAATGTTCTAGAAATGTTATTGCAATGTTATGTTTATGTGTAATGGTAAATTGTGATCATGTTAATTCATAGAAATGGCAAATTAATGGTAATGTTTAATGCTATTACAGTAATATATAACTAATGTTATTGATAATGTTGTAGTAACACTGTACTAACGTTATGGCAACGTCCCCACCTGCAATCCCTCCAGTACACCCCCAGAGGTCATTATTGTCTTGAGGCTCCAGAACATGCAGAATTCTTGCTTTATCTTTCTGGGATTCCTTCCAAGTTTATTTTGAGTCATGTGTGGATTATTGATTTAAGTGAATTTGTTCCATCTCAATATACTCATTATGCTTTACAGAGTAACAACAGCTCTCTTTTGTATTTAGCATTTTATTTAGCATTTTGACATGTCAGATTTAGTGAGTTCTTGTACATCTAGCTCCGAAAGGAAGACATTTTATACACGGAAGATATTTGATCCCATTTTTACTGCCCAACTCTTCTTCACAAAGCCAAAACGCAGTAATTACATTAACAAAATATAGTTATTAGACTGTAATCTGCCCTGTGACAGACGGATTTTGGATGAACTGTGATGAGGGAAAAAAGAGTGAGACCGTTTCATAACGTTGAAGTACTTTTCCCACCAGTTTAAATGTTGCTGCAGTTACTGCGTTTTGGCTTTGTATGGAAGTTGTAGCAGTTTGAGTTTGTCGAGTGTGTGTTTAAGACATTTCTAAAAGAGAGACAGAGAAACGAAAGAGGAAAGTGACCAGAGTGTCATTGTAAGTGAGAGCATTAAAAGTGTAATAATAGTTTAAGAATACAATCCATCATGAGAGAGAGAGACAGAGAGAGAGACAGAGAGAGAGAGAGAGTTCGCTCACTCAGGTCCTCATTGTGTGTTGATTAGATGTCCATTCATTACTATTAGTGGATGAAAGCTGGATGATTTATTGCTGTCTGGATCTGTGAGATCTAATGCAGTGCACTCAAGCATTGTGTGTGTGTGTGTGTGTGTTTGTGTGTGTGTGTGTGGGCGGGTGGGTTTGGGAGGTTTACTTGGACATTCTTTTTTTAAGTTACTAAAATAACTGGTAATTACAAGGCTATTATGCTATAAATGTGGTGTATGAGGACATTTCTAGTGTCCCCATAATTCAAATCGCTTAAACATATTCAACAATTTTTTTTGAAAATGTAAAAATGCAGAAGGTTTTCTGTGAGGGTTAGGAGATGTGCTGGGTTTAGGGGATGTGTTGGGTTTAGGGGATGTGTTAGGTTTAGGGGATGTGTTAGGTTTAGGGGATGTGTTGGGTTTAGGGGATGTGTTAGGTTTAGGGGATGTGTTAGGTTTAGGGGATGTGTTGGGTTTAGGGGATGTGTTGGGTTTAGGGGATGTGTTGGGTTTAGGGGTTGTGTTGGGTTTAGGGGTTGTGTTGGGTTTAAGGGTTGTGTTGGGTTTAGGGGTTGTGTTGGGTTTAGGGGATGTGTTAGGTTTAGGGGTTGTGTTGGGTTTAGGGGTTGTGTTGGGTTTAGGGGTTGTGTTGGGTTTAGGGGATGTGTTGGGTTTAGGGTTTGTGTTGGGTTTAGGGGTTGTGTTGGGTTTAGGGGATGTGTTGGGTTTAGGGGTTGTGTTGGGTTTAGGGGTTGTGTTGGGTTTAAGGGTTGTGTTGGGTTTAGGGGTTGTGTTGGGTTTAGGGGATGTGTTAGGTTTAGGGGTTGTGTTGGGTTTAGGGGATGTGTTGGGTTTAGGGGTTGTGTTAGGTTTAGGGGATGTGTTGGGTTTAGGGGATGTGTTGGGTTTAGGGGATGTGTTGGGTTTAGGGGTTGTGTTAGGTTTAGGGGTTGTGTTGGGTTTAGGGGTTGTGTTGGGTTTAGGGGTTGTGTTGGGTTTAGGGGATGTGTTGGGTTTAGGGGTTGTGTTAGGTTTAGGGGTTGTGTTGGGTTTAGGGGTTGTGTTGGGTTTAGGGGTTGTGTTGGGTTTAGGGGATGTGTTGGGTTTAGGGGTTGTGTTAGGTTTAGGGGTTGTGTTGGGTTTAGGGGTTGTGTTGGGTTTAGGGGTTGTGTTGGGTTTAGGGGATGTGTTGGGTTTAGGGGATGTGTTGGGTTTAGGGGTTGTGTTAGGTTTAGGGGTTGTGTTGGGTTTAGGGGTTGTGTTGGGTTTAGGGGTTGTGTTGGGTTTAGGGGATGTGTTGGGTTTAGGGGTTGTGTTAGGTTTAGGGGATGTGTTGGGTTTAGGGGTTGTGTTAGGTTTAGGGGATGTGTTGGGTTTAGGGGTTGTGTTAGGTTTAGGGGTTGTGTTGGGTTTAGGGGTTGTGTTGGGTTTAGGGGTTGTGTTGGGTTTAGGGGATGTGTTGGGTTTAGGGGTTGTGTTGGGTTTAGGGGTTGTGTTGGGTTTAGGGGATGTGTTGGGTTTAGGGGATGTGTTGGGTTTAGGGGATGTGTTGGGTTTAGGGGTTGTGTTGGGTTTAGGGGTTGTGTTGGGTTTAAGGGTTGTGTTGGGTTTAGGGGTTGTGTTGGGTTTAGGGGATGTGTTAGGTTTAGGGGTTGTGTTGGGTTTAGGGGTTGTGTTGGGTTTAGGGGTTGTGTTGGGTTTAGGGGATGTGTTGGGTTTAGGGTTTGTGTTGGGTTTAGGGGTTGTGTTGGGTTTAGGGGATGTGTTGGGTTTAGGGGTTGTGTTGGGTTTAGGGGTTGTGTTGGGTTTAAGGGTTGTGTTGGGTTTAGGGGTTGTGTTGGGTTTAGGGGATGTGTTAGGTTTAGGGGTTGTGTTGGGTTTAGGGGATGTGTTGGGTTTAGGGGTTGTGTTGGGTTTAGGGGTTGTGTTGGGTTTAGGGTTTGTGTTGGGTTTAGGGGTTGTGTTGGGTTTAGGGGATGTGTTGGATTTAGGGGTTGTGTTGGGTTTAGGGGTTGTGTTAGGTTTGGGGGATGTGTTGGGTTTAGGGGTTGTGTTGGGTTTAGGGGATGTGTTGGGTTTAGGGGTTGTGTTGGGTTTAGGGGATGTGTTGGGTTTAGGGGATGTGTTGGGTTTAGGGGTTGTGTTGGGTTGGGTTTAGGGGATGTGTTGGGTTTAGGGGTTGTGTTGGGTTTAGGGGATGTGTTGGGTTTAGGGGATGTGTTGGGTTTAGGGGTTGTGTTGGGTTTAGGGGATGTGTTGGGTTTAGGGGATGTGTTGGGTTTGGGGATGTGTTGGGTTTAGGGGTTGTGTTGGGTTTAGGGGATGTGTTGGGTTTAGGGGTTGTGTTGGGTGTAGGGGATGTGTTGGGTTTAGGGGTTGTGTTGGGTTTAGGGGTGTGTTGGGTTTAGGGGTTGTGTTGGGTTTAGGGGTGTGTTGGGTTTAGGGGTTGTGTTGGGTTTAGGGGTTGTGTTAGGTTTAGGGGATGTGTTGGGTTTAGGGGATGTGTTTTGATTTTAGGGGTTGTGTTGGGTTTAGGGGATGTGTTGGGTTTAGGGGTTGTGTTGGGTTTAGGGGATGTGTTGGGTTTAGGGAATGTGTTAGGGTTTAGGGGATGTGTAGGGTTTAGGGGATGTGTTAGGTTTAGGGAATGTGTTAGGTTTAGGGGTTGTGTTAGGTTTAGGGAATGTGTTAGGTTTAGGGGATGTGTTAGGTTTAGGGGATGTGTAGAGTTTAGGGGATGTGTAGGGTTTAGGGGATGTGTTAGGTTTAGGGAATGTGTTAGGTTTAGGGGTTGTGTAGGGTTTAGGGAATGTGTTAGGTTCAGGGGATGTGTTAGGTTTAGGGGATGTGTAGGGTTTAGGGGATGTGTAGGGTTTAGGGGATGTGTTAGGTTTAGGGAATGTGTTAGGTTTAGGGGATGTGTTAGGTTTAGGGGATGTGTAGGGTTTAGGGGATGTGTAGGGTTTAGGGGATGTGTTAGGTTTAGGGAATGTGTTAGGTTTAGGGGTTGTGTTAGGTTTAGGGAATGTGTTAGGTTCAGGGGATGTGTTGGGTTTAGGGAATGTGTTGGGTTTAGGGGTTGTGTTGGGTTTAGGGGATGTGTTGGGTTTAGGGGTTGTGTTAGGTTTAGGGAATGTGTTAGGTTTAGGGGTTGTGTTAGGTTTAGGGAATGTGTTAGGTTTAGGGGATGTGTTAGGTTTAGGGGATGTGTAGAGTTTAGGGGATGTGTAGGGTTTAGGGGATGTGTTAGGTTTAGGGAATGTGTTAGGTTTAGGGGTTGTGTTAGGTTTAGGGGTTGTGTTGGGTTTAGGGGTTGTGTTGGGTTTAGGGGTTGTGTTGGGTTTAGGGGATGTGTTGGGTTTAGGGGTTGTGTTAGGTTTAGGGGTTGTGTTGGGTTTAGGGGTTGTGTTGGGTTTAGGGGTTGTGTTGGGTTTAGGGGATGTGTTGGGTTTAGGGGTTGTGTTAGGTTTAGGGGTTGTGTTGGGTTTAGGGGTTGTGTTGGGTTTAGGGGTTGTGTTGGGTTTAGGGGATGTGTTGGGTTTAGGGGATGTGTTGGGTTTAGGGGTTGTGTTAGGTTTAGGGGTTGTGTTGGGTTTAGGGGTTGTGTTGGGTTTAGGGGTTGTGTTGGGTTTAGGGGATGTGTTGGGTTTAGGGGTTGTGTTAGGTTTAGGGGATGTGTTGGGTTTAGGGGTTGTGTTAGGTTTAGGGGATGTGTTGGGTTTAGGGGTTGTGTTAGGTTTAGGGGTTGTGTTGGGTTTAGGGGATGTGTTGGGTTTAGGGTTTGTGTTGGGTTTAGGGGTTGTGTTGGGTTTAGGGGATGTGTTGGGTTTAGGGGTTGTGTTGGGTTTAGGGGTTGTGTTGGGTTTAAGGGTTGTGTTGGGTTTAGGGGTTGTGTTGGGTTTAGGGGATGTGTTAGGTTTAGGGGTTGTGTTGGGTTTAGGGGATGTGTTGGGTTTAGGGGTTGTGTTGGGTTTAGGGGTTGTGTTGGGTTTAGGGTTTGTGTTGGGTTTAGGGGTTGTGTTGGGTTTAGGGGATGTGTTGGATTTAGGGGTTGTGTTGGGTTTAGGGGTTGTGTTAGGTTTGGGGGATGTGTTGGGTTTAGGGGTTGTGTTGGGTTTAGGGGATGTGTTGGGTTTAGGGGTTGTGTTGGGTTTAGGGGATGTGTTGGGTTTAGGGGATGTGTTGGGTTTAGGGGTTGTGTTGGGTTGGGTTTAGGGGATGTGTTGGGTTTAGGGGTTGTGTTGGGTTTAGGGGATGTGTTGGGTTTAGGGGATGTGTTGGGTTTAGGGGTTGTGTTGGGTTTAGGGGATGTGTTGGGTTTAGGGGATGTGTTGGGTTTTGGGGATGTGTTGGGTTTAGGGGTTGTGTTGGGTTTAGGGGATGTGTTGGGTTTAGGGGTTGTGTTGGGTGTAGGGGATGTGTTGGGTTTAGGGGTTGTGTTGGGTTTAGGGGTGTGTTGGGTTTAGGGGTTGTGTTGGGTTTAGGGGTGTGTTGGTTTAGGGGTTGTGTTGGGTTTAGGGGTTGTGTTAGGTTTAGGGGATGTGTTGGGTTTAGGGGATGTGTTTTGATTTTAGGGGTTGTGTTGGGTTTAGGGGATGTGTTGGGTTTAGGGGTTGTGTTGGGTTTAGGGGATGTGTTGGGTTTAGGGAATGTGTAGGGTTTAGGGGATGTGTAGGGTTTAGGGGATGTGTTAGGTTTAGGGAATGTGTTAGGTTTAGGGGTTGTGTTAGGTTTAGGGAACGTGTTAGAGTTTAGGGGATGTGTAGGGTTTAGGGGATGTGTTAGGTTTAGGGAATGTGTTAGGTTTAGGGGTTGTGTAGGGTTTAGGGAATGTGTTAGGTTCAGGGGATGTGTTAGGTTTAGGGGATGTGTAGGGTTTAGGGGATGTGTAGGGTTTAGGGGATGTGTTAGGTTTAGGGAATGTGTTAGGTTTAGGGGATGTGTTAGGTTTAGGGGATGTGTAGGGTTTAGGGGATGTGTAGGGTTTAGGGGATGTGTTAGGTTTAGGGAATGTGTTAGGTTTAGGGGTTGTGCTAGGTTTAGGGAATGTGTTAGGTTCAGGGGATGTGTTGGGTTTAGGGAATGTGTTAGGTTTAGGGGATGTGTAGGGTTTAGGAGATGTGTTAGGTTTAGGGAATGTGTTAGGTTTAGGGGATGTGTTAGGTTTAGGGAATGTGTTGGGTTTAGGGAATGTGTTGGGTTTAGGGGATGTGTTAGGTTTAGGGAATGTGTTAGGTTTAGGGGTTGTGTTGGGTTAGGGGATGTGCTGGGTTTAGGGGATGTGTTGGGTTTAGGGGTTGTGTTGGGTTTAGGGGATGTGTTGGGTTTAGGGGTTGTGTTGGGTTTAGGGGTTGTGTTGGGTTTATGGGTTGTGTTGGGTTTAGGGGATGTGTTGGGTTTAGGGGATGTGTTGGGTTTAGGGGTTGTGTTGGGTTTAGGGGTTGTGTTGGGTTTAGGGGATGTGTTGGGTTTAGGGGATGTGTTGGGTTTAGGGGTTGTGTTGGGTTTAGGGGATGTGTTGGGTTTAGGGTTGTGTTGGGTTTAGGGGTTGTGTTGGGTTTAGGGGATGTGTTGGGTTTAGGGGATGTGTTGGGTTTAGGGGTTGTGTTGGGTTTAGGGGATGTGTTGGGTTTAGGGGTTGTGTTGGGTTTAGGGGATGTGTTGGGTTTAGGGGTTGTGTTGGGTTTAGGGGTTGTGTTAGGTTTATGGGTTGTGTTGGGTTTAGGGGATGTGTTGGGTTTAGGGGTTGTGTTGGATTTAGGGGCTGTGTTGGGTTTAGGGGATGTGTTGGGTTTAGGGTTGTGTTGGGTTTAGGGGTTGTGTTGGGTTTATGGGTTGTGTTAGGTTTATGGGTTGTGTTGGGTTTAGGGGTTGTGTTAGGTTTAGGGGATGTGTTGGGTTTAGGGGATGTGTTGGGTTTAGGGGTTGTGTTGGGTTTAGGGGATGTGTTGGGTTTAGGGGTTGTGTTGGGTTTAGGGGTTGTGTTGGGTTTAGGGGTTGGGTTAGGTTTATGGGTTGTGTTAGGTTTATGGGTTGTGTTGGGTTTAGGGGTTGTGTTAGGTTTAGGGGATGTGTTAGGTTTAGGGGATGTGTTAGGTTTATGGTTGTGTTGGGTTTAGGGTTGTGTTGGGTTTAGGGGATGTGTTGGGTTTAGGGGTAGTGTTGGGTTTAGGGGATGTGTTGGGTTTAGGGTTGTGTTAGGTTTAGGGGGTGTGCTGGGTTTAGGGGTTGTGTTGGGTTTAGGGGTTGTGTTGGTTTAGGGTTTGTGTTGGGTTTAGGTGTTGTATTAGGTTTAGGGGATAGAATCTATAGTTTGAACAGTTTAAAAATCATTATGTCTATGAAGAGACCTCATAATGATAGTTGAGCTAACATGTTTTTGTGTGTATGTGTGTGTGTGCATGTGTGAGTGAGTGTGTGTGTGTGTGTGTGTTTAAGTGTGTGCATGCATTTGTGTGTGTTTGTTTGTGTCTATGTGTGTATGTGTTTTTGTGTATGTGTATGTGTTTTTGTGAGTGTTTGTGTGTGTGTGTTTGCGTTTGTGTGTGTTTGTGTAAGTGTTTGTGTGCGTGTGTATGTGTGTGTGAGTGTTTGTTTATGTGTGTGTGTGTGTTTGAGTTTGTGTGTGTTTGTGTAAGTGTTTGTGTGCGTGTGTATGTGTGTGTGAGTGTTTGTTTACGTGTGTGTGTGTTCACCATCATATCAAAATAAGAGTCCCTGGAGTGTTTCAGGCTTGTTTAGCGTTAAAGTAGCACATTATGCACCCAATCTTATTTTGTTCTGATTATTACTAGGATTTCGGTTGATAAATAAACTAAATCTGGAATTGTATTCAATTTTATCTCTGGCCTCTATGTTGTAGATATCTTGACTTAAAAACGAATGGCCGATTCATTGGTTATCTACCTTTTCCACCACCTTAGTTATCAGTATCAGCAAAATCCACTATCAGTCGACCTCTAGTTCAAGAAGTTCCCAACATTAACAACAGAGTAAATTAAACTGGCAAACAGTGAAACCATGCAAACTCATTAATTATTCATGCATGGTGCATGCTGGGAACACCAGCTTAGAAACATGAAATTAAAATGACTTATTTTATTTACTAGGCTCCAGTCGGTCGATCATGTACCTGTTACTTTGGTCTTATTCAGTATTTGTTTTCTGGTGTTTTAGTTCTATCATTTTTTCCCACCTTTGTGAGATTTTTTTAGTTTGCACTTTGTCTGTTTATTTAATAAAACCCTATTCATTGCCTCCCTGCATTTAGGTCCTGCCTTGCTCTCTTAATCGTGACAATAATGACATGTAACCACTTTAATGTCACTGCTTTCACTGAATATATAATAAATAATTCCTAAATGTAAATAAACATTTAAAAAAAATGGCACAAATGTGTGATTAATAAATAAGTGACATATTATGGACATAAAAATTTGATAGTGTACTTCTTATGTACATATTTTTGTTGATTGTTAATTACATGTAAAGTATGTGTATTTAATAGTATCTGCAATTACACTGTTAACCTTAACCCTAAAACTAAACATAACACTACCCCAACCCTAACCCTAATCTAAACCCTGACCTGACCTGAACCCTAACCTTAATCCTAAACCTTCCCGTACCAAAAAACCTCAGTAGCTGCAAATGTGAGTCTTGTAAGGATTTTTCAGAACAACATGTAGTTACACAATAAATACATTGTGCATATTTTAATGTCAGTACATAGTAGTTAAACATGGCATATTTGAGTACTATATATCAAGACCTTGTTTTAGAGACAAGCCTGTGGGTGGACTAGTCTTTAATTGTCCTGTGTACGTTTGGTTTTAACACTTGGAGTAAAAGTTGAAAAACAGTCTGACAGGGAGCAGTTTGTGGCTTTCAAAATATATGTATTTCCTATGAAACACATCATTCTGAAACTCAAGTGAGCTGTAGCAAACTAAGCTTCATGAACACACAGCACTTAGAGGTGTAATGCGTTTAAAGTTGCTTCATTGTCTTCCAAAGTTGAAGTCAAAACTACTGTAAAGAAGCAACTTTACTTTCTAGGTATCAAGTATCAATATAAATTATAAGAAAAGACAGTTCAATTATTGCACTGTATGGCGAACACCAAACCTGTAAGGGGGTCCACCTATCGGCCCAAGGACGGAATCCAATAGCGTGGCTATGCATTGAATTTAAGTTTTGTATCTTATTATTTTTAGTAATCAGGTGGAGATTCTCATCTCTGTAAGAGTTTTATGACGTTGGTTCTCACAGAGTTCTTTGACTTTTATGACATCTTGATTTCAGCCTTACAAACCCATTCTGGAAAATGTCTATAATATCAGTATGTCCAACACAATCTCATTGAAATTTGTAACAATAGTATAGCATAGAGTTTTGTGGAGCGGAGTCAGAATATCGCGTGCCCGGTCCCCAATCAGCCTGATGAGGCGCGCGAGGGATAAACGACGATGGTTCGAGAGAGAGAGAATTACGGGCATGTCCGTCATGTGTTTATGTTTTTGTGCTTTTGGTTTAAGTTTACATTAAATTATCATTTATATTGACAAGCCGGTTCTCGCCTCCTCCTTGCCCATCAGCTGCTGCCAGGGGCGGAGGAGTGCCCTGCCGTCCCTCAGTGTAATGAGGTGGAAGCCAAGGCTGAATCCATATGCAGTCGTTTATTAAAATACACAGCAAACAAATCAAGATCGGCAGGCAGATAGCATAAACTTTAAGGCAGGCAGAGGTAAGACACAATGAGGCAGTCCAATCCAAACAACAGAGCAAAAGGGATAATCCAAGAGGCAAAAACAGAACAAAGCTGGCAAAGGTCATACACGTGATAAACAAGACAATGACAAGTGAACGCTTAGCAAGGCAGGTAGACTGGCAATACTTCGCAATGGCCTGTTGGCCAGGCCATGCTTAAATATCTCACAAACAGAAAGTAACCAGAGAAGCAGAGGGAGTGGCACACAGTCAGTACTCGGGAGAGGGCTCCCTCTGCTGGCGTGACGTTACACTCAGAAACGCGGAGGGGTCGAGTGAAGACCGCCGTCTGCGAGGGGAGGAGGGAAGTAACTCACCGATCGCCTGGAGCGGTAGGGCCGCTGCCAGGGGCATAGGAATGTCCCCAGGTGCCGCCAGAAAGCGGAGGGGCGTTCTGACCGCTGGGGGTCGGAGATTTGACTCCGATTCGCCCGGAGAGGAGCGGCTGTCATCCGCCAGAGAGTGTGGAGGAGTGTTCGAGGACCACACGACGGTACATCAGAAAACCGGTGAGTGAGCTTTTTCTCTCTCCTCTCTCTCTCTCTCTCTTTCGCACCGTGTTGGCCTTTTCCCTCGCCTATTTTTGTTGTTGTTGTTGTTGTTTTTTCCCCTCCTGTCTCCTCCCAGGTCGAGGAAGGCGGGGATGACCACACGGGACGCAAGATACACCCCGCCCCAGGGATAGGCGGGATGTACGTCATGCCGGTGGCACCCCGGCCTGAGATAACGGCGGGAGGAGTGTGGAGCGGGGGGGGCGGGGCCGGGTCGTAATATCTCGCGCCCGGTCCCCAATCGGCCTGATGAGGCGCGCGAGGGATAAAGGCGGCCGGTGACGATGGTTCGAGAGAGAGAATTACGGGCATGTCCATCATGTGCTTTTGATTTTAGTTTACATTAAATTATGATTTATATTGACAAGCCGGTTCTCGCCTCCTCCTTGCCCATCCTTAACAGTGTTACAAGTTTGTATTAAAACATACGACTTTTATGCCAAACAATCACATACGCTTCCCTTGTGACCTTCACGTTGACCACTCGTATTTCCTTTCTTCTATCGTACACACAAAGGCATGTATTTTATGACAGGCATGTCATAAAATACAGATATATCGATAATTGATCATTTTCTCAATATGTTTTTGAGGCTTCAATATATTAGAGTGGATCAAGACTAATTTGCATGCTTTCCAATTCACCTTCAGTTGGAATTCTGTTTAATATTTGGTGTGATAGCTTTGGGAGACCACAAGATGGCGATATAACATTTACTCAAGCTGGTCATGGCATGAACAAGGCACAGATATCACGCACAGGAGGACGTGTCAATGTGGCAGTTAGTAAATCTAATCAACATACACCAGAAACGTTTCAAAAGTTTTTGTACTTCAAGTGACGTTGATGAATTTGCAGGTTAGTGAATGAAACTGGTGTAACTGCGCAAACTGAACGATTAGAGATGCGACTGGTGAGCGAGCCCCTTTAATTTACCCTGCCGCTCACACTTTACCAAAATTGTGTTGAGAAATATGTTTGAAAAGACTATTGTGATCTTGGGATTTAAGAATCGATCTTGAGATCATTTAAACGATGCATCGGAAAATAGATACTTTGACACAGTCCCATTGTGTTTCACGAAAATGGTCCATGGCTTGGATCTATATGTATGTGTGTCAAACAGCCATTAGTGAATAAATAGAAACCCTGGTCAGCTGGTCTCCTCTCAAACCAGCAAGCCAGACCAGCCTGGACCAGAATAGCTGCTCAGGCTGGTTTAAGGTGTTCTTTTAGGAGGGAAAAGACACTTTTAATAGTTTTTAAATCCTGCTCACACATCCCTCAAAGTCATCAGTTCAGACTGATAGCCGATTTGTTCATCATGCTAATGTTCTTCTAAAAACACTTGAGCTGTAAAAGTTACCTTACTGAAGGACTCCAACCCCTGTCCTCACCTTTACCATTTGACAGATTTCCCCTTTCTCTCGCTCTCTTTCTCTTTCTGTAGAGTAAGTGAAGTAATTTCCCCCTGTGCTGATGATAAATGATCGGGCGCTCCTCTCGATGCCCTTCTAGTCCTCACAGCCTAATTAAAGTAAACATTTCATGATTGCCTATTTTTCCTCATGCGTGACAACCTATTATTCTTTCTGCTACCTGATTAGGGCCTTATTATGCCCAGATGTAGATTGATTTAACAGGGCAGAGTAATAAAAGCGTACTTGCAGTGATTTAAGGAAGGTGCACGTTGAGTCGCTCACAGTAATTGTTATTTCTGGCTGCTGATCGCAGAGGCCGAGCGCGATGGAGATGAAATTGAATTAGAAAATTAGAAGGTCACTCGGTGAACAACAGGTGCCGTTTTGGGCCGAGCTCCTCTCGATGGAGCTGTCACGAGAGAATGCTTGGACTGCGCGATTGTCCGAAGTGATAAATAGTGTCGATCACATTTGTTAATACTGACATATTTCCATCAAAACAAGATTAATGTCTTCATCAGAGCGGACAGTGTGTTGAAATAATCTTTGGGAAAAATGGAACGCAAACTGGCAAATTGATTTTTCTTTCCCCCTCTTTCGATTGCGGAGCAGAACGATTGACTAAATTATTGCTTAATGAATTAAGAATTGAAGGAAACAATTTTCAACAGCTTTTCCCCAAACTTGAGACTCAAACGGCAGCTGAGCTCAGAGACATCGTTGATGAACATTATTGTGTTTAAATTCATTGAGCTGAGCTGATGGAAATGAACCACTGTGATATGAAAACACACGTAAACCCACCAATGCACCAACCGAGTGTGTCAGCCAGGTTATACATGACATATATTTCTTAATAAATTGGACAACATTTAACAGGGTATTATTTGTCATATGACTCTGGTGCGTCAAGACCCAAAAGATCATTATGGCTAATAAACCACTTTTTTACAACAGTCCTAATTTTTGATTTCTGACAAAAATGTCCTTTAAATTTAGTCAATATTTTGTCATGTCATATTTATCAATTTTAGTCAAATTTACTCTGATTAAAATGCTGCATAATTAAAAAAAAAAAAAAAAAAAAATATATATATATATATATATATATATATATATATATATATATATATATATATATATATATATTTTAAAACATGTATCAAACTGTAACAGACCAAACTTTATCCAAATATTTAAATATTTGAAAAATACATAAGCTACATAAAGCTATTCAAACATCTAATAAACATAATAAAGATTCATATTAAACTCTGGTGCATTTTTGGGCTCCTGCCCGCAATTTTTCACACTCAAATATAAAAGCTCGGCATTCACACATACTGTGGACTAATTGCAATTTTTTTTTTTACTTTTTTCAGAGAAACCCCCAAATAATAAAAAAAATGCTATTCATAAACAATATTGTTTGTGTTTATAATCTTATGATAAACAGACATAAACAACTTTTTTTTTTTTTTTGTCCTAAATTTGTAAGCATGTAATTCTGGTTCTGTTCACTCTACTTCACTTTGAAAAGTCTCATTTCATTCCACTAGATGGCAGAAAACACTAGAAAAATATTTTTTTCCTCTATCACATTCCATCACAATACACAGATGTGAACTGTAGGGGGTGCTCAAACACATTTTATCCCTCACAGATGTGCTCGTCCATAGACATTCAGTCTAATTTTCAGTTCAAGCAACACCCTCATTATTTAATTGAATATCTCGGCCTCTGAGTGGACTACAAGCTCAATCTAAATCTCATTAGAAAGCTGAGATCCGCCCCTTTGCATGGATATAAATCATTTTATCATCAATAGTTGAAAACAGATTTTTCTGATGATTTGTTTTGCATGCTTGTACTTCTGGATTGCATAATTTGTTCTGGATATCTAAAATATAACATTGGATTATTCAGCCAAGCGAACTCACAGTCAAGTAAACAATAGCTCATTATTTAGAAAACTGCTTACGGTGAAAGCAGATATAAAGATTTTGGCTACTTGGGGCTTACAGCAGCAGTTACCGGAGCTTAAAATAGACATCCATCACATTTATCTCTGGGATTCTTTTAGTGTGGTATTGGGGGAACAGAATAAACTATAAAGTCACCTTCCTGAGAATGAGACTTGTCTATTTAAGTGCTATTTTAAAGACTTCATTCAAATATTTCTGAACGTAAATGTTTTCAGACCTTATTGTTTGATTTTAGGTAACATAAATGCAGAAGCGATGTTTAACTATGAAAAGTGCAGATTCTAATCTTTCCAGTGATACCTCATGTGCCTGATTTATGTCTACAGATACTTTAACATTTTAAGCGTAAACCTTTTTTTTAGCGATATAGCGCTCATCGTATATTTGATTATCGACATGATGCGGCTTTATTGTCTCGTCTTTGTTATCATTGGCTAAATAAAATAAACCTTCTTTAATGCACATTTTCGTCAGTAATTTTTCAAGATCTACACTGCTCTGAAGAAAGTCATACGTGCTTGGAGCAACATTAATGTGAGTAAATAATTGCCTTTTTTTGGTGAGTTATTCCTTTAAACACATTTGGTTTCCTTTTATCACAATATCATTGAACAAACAACAATTAATTGAACACATTTTTTAATAATTTCACTACTTTGATTGGATGTTATAATGTTTGTCTTTTAACATGACAAAAACGGCCAATTTATGAATGAATATTCCAGGTGTTACTTAGTTTTCCCTTATTCTAATTGAAATGTAAACAAACAAACAAACAAACAAACAAAAAAGTTTTTTCTTATTTTTTTCATTTATCGGTCACTTTATAGGTTTTTCCTCAATAATCATTTTCTATCCTGTAAGTCTTTTGTAATATCCTTTTAACTAACAACAGATTCTTAATGACATCATCCATCAGGAAGTGACATCATTTTGGTGGGAAAACAGCAGCTCAAACATCAGTGAGTATTAGCAATGGATTTGACGAATTTCATGATGTTTTATGCTATAAGTTGGTTTGTGTTACTCTAAAACAGTTTGTCCAGTTTCATCAAATAGTAACATTTTAAAAGATGGCTAAAAATATGAAACTTAACAACAATTTGACCCCCTTTAACTGCCAATCCCTCAATGAGCAATGGCTAAATTCAGCTCTTTATTTCCATCCTGTTCATTGTGTAAATAATCAAGCTATAATGAATAAAGCTGAAGTGTAGCTTGACAACACAAGCAGTTCAAATGTTCTTGTTGATGTATCATCAGCGACTCATTCTCTCATAATCGTTTACTGCTGTTTCAGTGTTGACCTCTCATTTACTGGAGTCTGATGATGCACATTTATTTGTGCGTGTGTGAGTTTCTCCTCAGGTGAGTCTGATCTGTGTTCAGCATTCTTCAATCTCATGTCTCGGACACATGAAATAATGATCTGACAAATAGGCTACAAATCACTCTCTCTCTCTCTCTCTCTCGTCTCTCTCTCTCTCGTCTCTCCTCTGACACTCTCAACATCATAATGAAGCTGCAGCGGTTCTCACACATGCTTTGATTACTTCATTTAAGAGTCGAGATGCTTGACACGCTATCATTCATCTGAGTTACTGCTTATCTCCTCAAAACACATCATACACTAGAGTGAACACACACACATTCACACACACACACACTATATATATATTATTATTTTTTTGTTTTTTAATTTAATACAGAATCAGAGTGTTACAGGGGGTAAAATAAGTCAAATTAGCATAAATAAGTTAAATTAACCTACTGTATCTCAAATAAGAGCACAGTTAAATGTAATAATATCATTGCTGGAATGATTGTGAATATAAGTGAATAGTTTTATTTAATTTGGCATGTATTTTCTTTAGCTTTGTGTTTGAAGCATATGTTTATTTATTTAAATCAGTTCACTGCTTTTAGTTAAACTATATCTGTGTGTATCAATGCATGTATTCAATACGATTTATCTATTTGTTTATTTGACAGGTCTATATCATATTTGACAAGCTATTCTATTATTTTTATGTACACTATAAAAAAAGAAAATAGTGTTGTTTAAAAAAAAACAAATAAAACTGTCAGCTGTGGTTGTCTGAATAATTATGTAAAAAATACAATAAAAATGTAAACAACTTTACAGAACGACCTGTTCATTTTACAGTTTAAATCTGTTGTAATTGACATGACCAAGCTGGCACTGTAAAAACAAATCTGTTATATTTACAGTAAAACCTTCTGAAACTGTAATTAAATTAAAGGGGTCATGACATGGTTTTTTTTATTGTATTATTATGTTCCCTTAGGTGCAATTATAGTATTAATATATTTTTTTAAGAAAAACTTTTAAAATCTAGTGATTTATGACCTTTTCCCACCCTGTTTCTCATCCTCTGATTCAAACAGTCTGTTTTGGGGGCGTTTTCCATTTAAGACTTCAGTGTTAACGCCCACTGTTATGATTGGCTAACGTCAGTGCCTATGTATCAATTATTGACGCCCCCAGCCAGAACAATATGCAAGTAAACTAAGTAAAAACACTGTGATTATTCATAATGAATGAAATTGCGCTTTAAAAAGTAGTTTAAAGTTTAAAATAGATTACTTACAGTTTGCGTCGTCGTTGTTCCCAGAATAGTCAGCACGGACTTATCTTTGAGCAACAGTTTTCTGGCAAAGCCAGCATCATATTGAGATTTGTTCTCAAAACAGTCATCCTTAAAATGTACAGAACAAACGCTTAAGTTAACACTGCCGTGACTGGGACGTCCGCAAAAAATAAACTGCATCCATTTTTCCCTGACGTCTGGATCTTTCGGCAGCTTATTCAGAGGTTTTGTTTGACCACAGCCAGGAACAGCACATCTGTGTGGCATCGTAATTTTCCTGTGCACAAGTAGTCTCTGTCAGAGCTCGCTGTCCATCGACTGAACACTTGTGAGGCGCACGGCGATACTGAAATGAGCGTAGTTGTCTTGCGCTTAAAGCGTAGTTATCTTGTGCTGGAGGCGGTCATATGCAAACGCTGTTACGTCACTTCTAACCGACACGTCACTTCTAACCATGAATCCAGAACGAGCTGTATTTTGAGCTTGATTAAATAAATGATTCGTTTAGAATGGGGAGGACATCTTAAAATATTAAACTTGCAGGACGTTTTAATGATACAAAGACCTCTTATATACCAAAAGATCAAGGCAAATTTGGTTTCTCATGTCATGACCCCTTTAAAATAATGCAGTAAACATGAACTAAACTACATTAAATATAACACAGAACACCCCAGTGTACGTAACTGATATTAAAAACAAGAAGAAACAGAACTATTCCCATAAAATATAATGAAATGTAATGGGTCCTGCAGGGAATTGTGGGAACGCCCGATTATCGCTTTTTACTGTATTTTTAACAGTAATTTACTGTAAAATGTACATGTACTCGCTTGTTAAACAATGTACATTTTTACCATTAATTATACTAGAAAATACTACTTTTTACATCTAAACATTTTTATTTTTACAACATTTTATTGTATATTTAAAATGTTTACTGTATATTTTATAGTTAATATTCGTTAATCAATTAACATACATTAAATGCAGTACAAGCAATACCACCATGATACACAAATACAGTATAAATAATATATATTTTCACATTACAGTTATGAGAGATTCTTTAGTGTTTATGCTCCTTAAAATTGTATTTATTATTTTTGATTTTGATTTCGAGGTGAAATACGACCCTTGAAAGGTTTCGAGAGATTCTCCCACACTGTTTTTGCCAATAAAGTCCAACAATTATTCATTTTTAATCCTTTTTTCAATCTAACATCTGGAGATATCACTTTAGTCATTTTCGAGAATTAATTTGAACAATTCTTTCAGCTAAAAATCTCCCTCCTCTATGGTTTCAGACAGGAACATACTTTAAACCCCACAGCCACATTGTGTCCTTGAGTAAGGCACTTAACTCCAGGTTGCTACGGGGGGATTGTCCCTGTAATAATTGCACTGTAAATCGCTTTGGATAAAAGCGTCTGCCAAATGCATAAATGTAAAACGTAAACATATGCCAGTATGCGAAAACCGAGGCGAATGATTGGTCAACTCATTGAGCGTGAACAGTCACGTTGAAAATACCTCACATGTGTTCTTGCATTACTGTGGAGGTATCAAACCTCAACACTCAAGTTGGGCGATAGTTTCTTTCAAATGTCTCTGCCTATAAACCAAATGCGTATGTGGCAGGGCGGAGGGCGGGGCCGGGTTGTGATCCTACACACCCTGTCCCGTATTAGGCTAATCAAGCCTTCCGAGAGGGATAAAGGTCAACTGCAGAGGATCGTGCGGGAGAGAGAGATCGTTTATGGACATGTCCGTCGTGTGTGTGTTTGTCTTTTGTTTAAGTTTTATATTAAACTATTATTTATACTGACAAGCCGGTACTCGCCTCCTCCTTTCCATTGATCCCTTTACACTGGTGCCAGAAACCCGTGAAGGAGGAGGGATACGCCGTAGTAGAGTTCTCGCCACTACCGTCCACCCCAACGGAGCAGTCGTGGCCATCTGACGGGGGACGAGGAGCCCAGCCGCCTGAAAGAGAACGATGGCCACCGACTGCGAGGGGAGATGGGGCTCCTAACCGACTGCCTGGAGCGGTCAGGGCCGCTGCCAGGGACGGAGGAGTCCCCTACCAGCTGCTGAAACGTGGCAGGGTTTGAGACCGCCGACTGCGAGCAGGGAGGGGCTTGCTGCCGACCGCCTGGAGTGGGAGAACCGCTGCCAGGGGCGGGGGAGACCCCTTCTGTTCCACGAGAACGCGGCGGGGCGTTCCGTCTGCCAGGGGCTGGAGTTCTGCCTCTGATCCGCCCGGAGAGGAGCAGCTGTCATCCGATAGAGGGTGGAGGAGTGGCCGAGGAACAAGCTACGGCGTATCGGAGAACTGGTGAGTAAGAGTTTTTTTTTTCAATATAAATAATAGTTTAATATAAAACTTAAACAAAAGACAAACACACCCATGACGGACATAATCAATCCGGTCCGTAAGCGAACTCTCTCTCCCGCACGATCCTCTGCAGTCGACCCTTATCCCTCTCGAGAGGCTTGATTAGCCTAATACGGGACCGGGTGTGTAGGATCACAACCCGGCCCAGCCCTCCACCCTCCGCCATGCCACAGCGTTATAACCTTCAAGTCGGAAATATCGAAATATTGTAACTCGGATGTAGGAGCTTCCCAGGTAGCAGCCACACACATATGTGTCCCATTGATTTTTACAAGCTAAGCTTCTGTAATGCTACTATGCTGGGCCGCCAACTGACATCCAATGTATAATCTGGATCCTAAACCAGTGATGATATAGAGCAAGTTTTGGCTCTATATCAAACTCAACTGCCCCAAACTACAGCATCTCTAAGAGTCTTAAATCACTCTTAGATCGGGACCCTTGGCTTAATCTGCTCTTGAAATGCCATCTTTGTCCTGCAAGATATACAAAAACAGAGTTAGTGTGATCTCATTCTGATATGAGCCGAGCCTCTGACTGGACCTGACACGAGCGTTTGAATATCACCGATGAAAGTGGATAATCTCAAATCAAATCATTCGCCTGCATGTTTCTCTCAGACTCTTCTGAGTCTCTGAAACTGATAGTGGGGGATTAAACATTTAATCTGGATTTCCCTCCTCACACTGAAAGAGCCTCAGGGACCTTGAATGAAGCAGAAACGCTCTGAATAGTTGCTGAATTGCTGTTAAATTATTGTGCAATGGTGATTTTGAGCTTTCAGATTAAAACTTCAGGACAAGATAACACTTCTGCTCGGAATACATTTCATTTCTCTCGTCTGACTTCTCATCTGTGATGTGAATCTGAGTGTGATTCATTCTCTCACCAGCAGGGGGACACAGATCTTCAGAAGTTCCGGACAGGAAAGTTTAGATATGCATCCCAGTGTGCTTACAATTGACTTTCAGTTGGAGGGGAGATTCATATTAAAGTAATAGTTTAGACAAAAGGAAAATTATGTCATTATTTACTTACCTTCATCTCTTCCAAACACATAATTTATTGAAAAAACACAGCTCTTTGTGAGTGTGTGTGCTGACAATGGCAGTTTATAAAACGTTCACAAATGTCAAGCTCCATAAAGGACAAAAAAGCATCAAGAAAGTACAATTAAAGTAGTCCAAAGGACTTGTGTACCATATTGAAATGACAGTTTTGGGTTTTATGTGATTGTTATTCATTAAAAATCTCATTTCATGAAATCTCATTCTCTGAAAACCATTGTCATTTTGGCATCAATGAGATGCTACAAAAAAGAATATATTTTTAAACTCTTTGAGAATGGACATGTTGCCCATATACATTAGGTTCATCTTTAATTTCAACTTTATTTGTTCTTCAGACCTTTGTTTTGTTGTACAAGAAAAACGTATCGGTTACCTAACGTAACCTCGGTTCTCTCTAGATGAGGGAACGAGTATTGCGTAAGCTAGCTTACGCTACGGGAAAGATTCATCTTTTCTGAGATATTGAAGCCAAAAAATTATCCTTAATTTTGTATCCATTGTCAACGCAGTGCGGCAGCTGCAGACCTTGAGCGGGCTAGCTAGTGAGCTCATTGGTTGCTCTGCGGCAACTGCTGCAGCCTATAGATGAGCTTGGGCGAACTCGCATCCAATGAGAGGCATCCGCGCGCTCACTGCATCAAAGCCCGCCAAAAAGGGCGTGACTAGAGTGCATATAAGCGTAGTTCGTAGGCTGGAACCCTGGTTTTCATTGACTGAAGCGAAAAGTCGCTCGTGGCGCGAGCACGGCCGGCTACGCAATACTCGTTCCCTCATCTAGAGAGAACCGAGGTTACGTTAGGTAACCGATACGTTCTCTTACGAGAGGTTCTCTCGTATTGCGTAAGCTAGCTTACGCTACGGAAACCCATTGTCAACGCCGTGCGAGCCAAGCATCCACTGTATGAGCCCCAGGGAATTAAGGGGGAACCCGGGGGAGCCCTTATGAGTGGGGAAATAAGATTTGGCCGGCAAGAATGTGGGTCAGTGTTTGTGTAATATATAAGCACATAGTGGGAAGGGAACGACAGAGCGGCGGTGCCGGTCTGTGTGGAATGTGTCCCATCAGTGCAGCTCACCAGGGGAGCTGTAGCGTATTAAACCGCTAGTAGTTTTGCCTGCAGAGCGGGCACTTCCATATTGTAAAATCTGACAAATGTGGAGGGGGAAATCCATCCCGCTGCCACACATATGTCGTGAATGGGAATCCCGCTGGACCATGCCCACGAGGATGCCATGCCTCTAGTGGAGTGAGCCCTAATGCCCAACGGGCATGGCAGGTCTTTTGACGCGTATGCAGCAGCAATATCGTCCACTATCCATCTAGATAGTGTCTGTTTCGAGGCGGCGAGACCTTTGGTGCGCCCTCCGAACGAAACGAAAAGCTGCTCAGAGCGTCTGAAAGCGGCGGAGCGCGCGGTATACAATCTCAGTGCTCTGACTGGGCAAAGGAGATTGGCGTCACGTTCGCTATCGGATGCTGGTAGTGCCGATAGGGAAATGACCTGTGCTCTGAAAGGAGTACCGATCACCTTGGGAACATAGCCGTGTCTAGGTTTTAAAATGACCTTGGAGTCACTTGGTCCAAACTCAAGACACGCAGCGCTGACAGACAGCGCGTGAAGGTCTCCCACACGTTTGACTGATGACAGGGCAGTCAGAAAAACGGTTTTTAGTGAAAGGTATTTCAAATCCACGGATTGAAGTGGTTCGAAAGGGGGGGCTTTTATAGTTTCGAGAACTATAGAAAGATCCCAGATAGGAACCGATGGAGGCGCGGGGGTTCATCCTTCTAGCTCCCCTAAGGAAGCGGATGACCAGCTCGTTTTTTCCCCATGACTGGCCGTGCAGGGGTTCAGCGAACGCCGCAACGGCTGCCACATACACTTTGAGCGTGGATGGGGATCTGCCCTTATCCAGCAGCTCTTGTAGAAATACGAGCAACGATGACACCCCACATGTCCGCGGGTCCAGGTCTCTGTCCTGGTGCACCATTTTGAGAACACAGACCATTTTGACGCATAGAGTCTTCTTGTGGAAGGGGCTCTAGCGTGTATAATGGTATTTATTACTCCTTCTGGCAGAGCGACGGGTAGTCGTTGATCACCCACGCATGCAGCGCCCAGCGCTCTGGGTGGGGATGCCAGATTGTGCCGCGAGCTTGAGAGAGGAGATCTGCTCTCACTGGCATGGGCCACGGCGCTGTCAGTGACAGCTGCGTAAGCTCCGGGAACCATGTCTGATTCTCCCAACGCGGGGCTATGAGGAGCACCGAGTGACGCGTTTCCCTGATCCTCTGCATTACCTGTGGCAATAGTGAGAGGGGGGGAAGGCGTAAAGCGGGCGCCTGGGCCAGTCCTGGGCCAGCGCGTCCTCGCTTTTCGAGAAAAATATCGGGCAGTGAGAGTTCTCTTCTGACGCAAAGAGGTCTATCTCTGCTCTGCCGAATATGCGCCATAACGTCTGGACTGTTTGAGCGTGCAGGGACCATTCCCCTGGGGGAATATTGTCTCTGGACAGTCTGTCCGGGCCGTCGTTCAGGTGGCCTGGCACGTGCGTCGCCCTCAGCGAGCGCAGGTGGCACTGGGACCAACTCAGTATGCGTTCCGTCAGATGGAAAAGGTTCCTGGATCTGACACCACCCTGACGGTTTAGGTAGGATACCACAGATCTGTTGTCCGAACGGACCAGGACGTGGTGACCCTGAATGACCGGAAGAAAGCGCACGAGCGCGTACTCGACCACTATCATTTCCAGGCAATTTATGTGAAGGAGTTTTTCCTGAACTGACCATAGGCCGAAAACCGGAGAGCCCTCGCAGACCGCGCCCCAACCCATGTTGGACGCGTCTGTCGAGATGACTTTTCGGCGAGATACAGCTCCCATTGCCACTCCTCGCTGATACCACTCGGCCACTGTCCAAGGCTGCAGAGCTGAAATATAGGTCTGAGTCACCTTGATGGGCTGGCGGCCTGTGGCCCAAGCCCGGCGAGACGCACGGGTGCTTAGCCAATGCTGAAGCGGGCGCATGTGCAGTAAACCCAGCTGAAGTACTGCTGCGGCTGAGGCCATGTAACCTAGCACTCTCTGGAATTTCTTCAGAGGCGTGAGGCTGTTCATCTGAAAAGATGCGGCTAGTCGCTGAACACGGCGCGCGCGCTGTGTAGATAAGCGAGCCGTCATTGCCACGGAGTCTAGTTCTATCCCATGGAAGGAAATTGTCTGACTGGGCTGTAGTGAGCTCTTGGTCCAATTGACTGCAAGACCCAAACTGTTCAGATGGCTGAGGAGAACTGCTCTGTGAGACAGAAGCTCCATATGTGACTGAGCCATAATCAGCCAGTCGTCCAAATAGTTCAGAATTCGCAAACCCTGACTCCGCAGGGGTGCGAGCGCCACATCCATGCACTTCGTGAAAGTACGGGGTGCTAAGGACAGGCCGAACGGAAGGACGGTTTATTGATAAACCTGGCCGTCGAAGGCGAATCTCAAGAATGGCCTGTGACGGGGATTTATCTGAATCTGAAAGTATGCATCTTTCAGATCGAGAGAAGTAAACCAGTCCCCCTGGCGCACATGCGCGAGGAGTTTACTGATTGTAAGCATTTTGAACGGTCTTTTGCAAGCACCTTGTTCAAAACCCTGAGATCTAATATGGGTCTGAGGCCGCCGTCTTTCTTGGGAACAAGAAAATAATGGCTGTAAAGCCCCGACTCGCTCAGAGAGGGTGGCACTTTCTCTATGGCCCTTTTGCACAGAAGGCTTGCTATTTCTGAACGATGCATGCACGCTGCTTCCGTGTTCACAGTGGTTTCGAGCCGCGCTTTGAAGCGAGGAGGGCGGCGATCGAACTGTAGCAAATAGCCCTGTTGTATTGTGCTTAACACCCACTTGGATATCCCTGGAATAGCTTCCCACGCTTTGAAGCGTAACGCTAGAGGGTGAATGGCCAATTCGCTCTGATTACCGCACACAGAGCGCTGAACAAAATGTGTGAGCGCGTTTAGTGTGTTTATGCATGATTGCTCGCAGACAGCATGAACAGGCTGTTTTGTGAGTGACTTCCCGATTGGAATGAATGGGGAAAGAGTCACATCTGTTACGTGATGCGCAAGCATAGTCATGGGCACGGGACTTACACACAGAGGAATGTTTGCTGGCCGTGTAACAGAGCGGGCAGAGAATGGGCGCACGCACGTATTCGTGGGCGCATTTATTGACTCTAGCGCTCGAGCGGTTCGTAACCGCTTTATGAGAGCGTGCTCTGATAGGGGCACGGGATGTGTTATGCTTGTGTGTAGGGGCGAACACAGGGTTGTGGGCACATTTTCTACACAAAAGACATGTTTGCTCTTTACAAGATTTATTTGGGTCGCCGTGAAAATGGCGTTTGAGTGCAGGCAAGCGGGCAGTGTCACCGGCTTGTTGGCTGCTAAATTCACCACTGCAGTAGCCTGAGAGAAGGGGACTGACAGGGGGCGAAGCTTTGACGGTGGTCCGGCCGCGGCGGGACTGAGCTGTTGTTTGTTCAACAAAGCTAGGAGGACTTCGGTTGTTCAGGTTTCAGCGCAATCTTAGGCCGAGGCCCGCGGGGGGGCCGTGGTCTACGGCGGCTGTCTGAGCGCAATCTGGGGCAGCCGCCCTGTCGGCGCTGGGAAGTCTGGCTTTGTTGAGCTGGGCGCTGTGAAGATGCTCGTGCAGGAGGCTGGTTACGTGGGCGGACTGCAGAGGAGCTAGCGCGGCGAGGCAGGAAGAGATTCATGGCTTGGGTGGCTTTCTGGACTTCCGAAAAACGGACAACAATGCCACTTACCGCGGAACCGAAGAGACCGGACGGAGAGAGCGGTGCGTTGAGGAACGTGGAGCGCTCAGTTTCTCGCGAAGGGCGAGGTCCGTCACGCTCCTTAGATCTGTAACAGCCTCTGGGTGCCTGCCTCTCTCATCCCACTCCCGAAGAAGGTCCGCTTGGAGGATCTGCAAGACGGCCATGGAATGCAGAGCAGATGCGGCTTGGCCGGCGGCGGAATAGGCGCGGCCAACACAGGCGGAAGTAGTTCTGCAGGCCTTAGACGGGAGCACTGGTTTAGACCGCCATCTCGCGGAGGGCGGGCAAAGGTGTGCTGCTACCGAATCCTCGACCGGGGGGATGGAAGAGTAGCCCTTCTCGGCGGCGCCGTCCACTGAAGCGAGGCGGTGGAGACGTGGGATCGAGTCCTGGCCGAGAGAGGTGCGTTCCACGATTTAGAGAGCTCGGCGTGGAGTTCCGGCAGGAAGGGAGCGGCCCGGCCGCTGGCGCCTGCGGTGACGGCTTTGAAGAAAACAGCCGTCGAGTCTGTTGGGAGCCTGCTCAGGGGCGGTGACCACTCGAGCCCGAGGCGGTCGACGGCCTGTGTGAGGAGGCGTATCAGTTCCCCTTCGACTCTGGCGCGGGTCCTGCTGGATTCCTGGGCCGTTGAGGAGGCTTGTGACCACTCCTCGCTTTCCGAAGCCATGATGGAACAGCAGCCTTTGTCCTCCGCCTCGCTCTCCGAGGTGGCAGCAGTGCGGCCGCTCGGCGGCAACTGCGCGTCCCGGGGGGCGGGGAGGGTGAACGCGATGCTCGAGGGAGGGGCTCCGGTGAGACAGTCGCTTCTAAAACCGGTTCCGGCAGCCTTTGGGAGCGGCGCTTCTTCCGGCGCGGCGAAACAGAAGGCGGGCGCGGCAGCTCCGGTTTTGCATACTTCGAGTCGAGCCCGCAGGGTCAACATCAGAAGCTCCTCGCAGAGGTCGCATCCGCCGTCAGCGAGGGCGAGCTCTGCATGCCCCAGTCCCAGGCAGAGAGCGCAGATGATGTGTCGGTCTCCGGCGCTGAGAGGAGCGCGGCATGAGCCGCAGGAAGTGCGAGGCATCTTTAAAAAGACGCTCGATACTCTTTTGTGAAGTTCGCTGAGGAACTTAGCTTGCTCTAAAAAAGGATACGTCGCCGGATGGTGTAGCTCGCAGGATGGCTGAAGGTGGCGAAGACGGCCGGCTTCTTCGAGCGCTGTCCACGCTTGCTAGATGCCCCTCGAACGGTGACGCGGCTTCCAGTTCAGAGATGCGAAGAGCTTCGCTGAAGAGATGAAAATCAGGGTTCCAGCCTACGAACTACGCTTATATGCACTCTAGTCACGCCCTTTTTGGCGGGCTTTAATGCAGTGAGCGCGCGGACGCCTCTCATTGGATGCGAGTTCGCCCAAGCTCGTCTATAGGCTGCAGCAGTTGCCGCAGAGCAACCAATGAGCTCGCTAGCTAGCCCGCTCAAGGTCTGCAGCTGCCGCACTGCGTTGACAATGGATACAAAATTAAGGATAATTTTTTGGCTTCAATATCTCAGAAAAGATGAATCTTTCCCGTAGCGTAAGCTAGCTTACGCAATACGAGAGAACCTCTCGTAAGAGAACTAGCTTCATACCATGTGAACCACATATGCTTTTTGACCATTTTAAAAAGGTAAAATGTATACATGGAGAAACATTGAGAACTCCATTTCTCTGGGATTGAACCATATAGGGTCTAAAAAATTAAGATATATAAACAATATTTGTTCTGAACCGAATCTAAAAGTATATTAAGATATATTTAATACTTCTGGAGTTATAGGAACTCCAACTTTGAAAAACAACACAGAAAAGTGTTTTTTCCCATTTTTGGACTCACTCCATTGGCGTATAATGCAACAAGAGCCACATTGAGAGCCCCATATCTTTGGGATTTAACCATATAGGGCCTTAAAAATGAATTTGCAAACATAAAAGTTAGGTATGAAGCATAATCTAAAAAGATATTAAGATAAAGTTAATATTTCTGGAGTTATAGGCACTCCAACTTTGAATAAAACAACACAAAAAAGTGTTTGTTTCCCATATTTGGACACACCATTGGCATATAATCCAACAAGAGGTTCTGAAGTCAACTGATTTTAGTAATAGACATACTTCTCTCTGTGTAAAAATACAATCATGATGCTGACCCCTTTCTAAGGTCATTTATTTACCTGTAATTTTGCTCCAAAATCAGCCAAAATGTTTTCATTTTGAGCAAATTTATGCATGGAGCTACATTGAGAGCCCCATATCTCTGGGACTTAACCAGTATAGTGTCTTAAAAATTAAGATACCTAAAGTCAAGTTTGTTCTTAACGAGAATCTAAAAGGATATTAAGATTCATTTGATACTTCTGGAGTTATAGACACTCCAACATTGCAAAAACAACATGAAAAAGTGACACACACCTTTCTAAGGTCATTTTTTGACCTGTAGTTTTGCTCCAAAAATCATCTGCGAAAAGTGTCATTTTTGACCCCCTGTACAAAATAATAGACAACTTAGTAAATATTGATCCATGACATTTAATATTTGACTTTTGTCATCATTTATGCTTATCCTTCTTTAGGAAAAGTATGAACAACATCAATAATGTCAGCCAGGGAAGATTCTGAAATTTATGTGGAAATACTCTTCTTTTCATTCCATGGCAAAAAGAAAGTGATATAGATTAGAAACAACATCAAGGTATGTTAACAATTTGCTTTTTGTTATTATTATTATTCTATGCCGATCTGTCTTCAGGCCTGTAGAGAGCGCTCTTGTTCCTTGTCTAAAATGAGTTCCTGAAGCGTTTGTGAACCATTCTGAACTTTACCTTAAACTTCACTGCGAACAATTCAGAAAATACATTTATGCAGTCCTGAAGATCCATATCCGCACTAATGACAGCAAATTTAGGACATCTGGTTGTTGTGAGGTAAATATATAGGGCTCAGTTCCTCGGTAAGTGGTGCGTAACCCAATAAGAAGACAGAAGTCAGTGTGTGTTTGATGTGCATTAGAGTGTGAGTGTTCTTACAAGCAATTACAGTAAATGTTCTCCACCGGTGGACTTTTGCCTCATGATCAATTAAATGCCGCAGAATTACATTCAGGAATGAAGCTGTTAATGGTCAAAATTAGATTCTCAACTTTTCAAAGCTTTTCAAACCTTGTTTTATTACATTTCTGAAGTGTTGTGAAGTGAGTCTGTCATTATTGTTAGTGCTTTACGTTTGACTAAATGCACTTAGTATATTTTTACATTAAACAGTGAAATAACTAAAGTGCTGTAATTAATGCAATTATTGAGAAAAAGTGTAAAAAGAGACGTGTTTTTATAAAGGTAACTGACAACAGACATTCTCAAAAGGATTTGTGTAGATCTGTGTGTTAGGAAGAGCTCAAGAAGTGGATGATAAACGATTTTTAACTGGTTTCCAGATGGGCTGTCAACAGGGCTGATAAGCTTCATTCGAATTTTTCACTATAATATTACCAAATTCTAATTATTTTAGGTAGGGTGAAAAAAGATGTCTGGTGTAGTGGTCTAAGCACACAACTGGTAATCTGGTAATCAGAAGGACGCTGGTTCAAGCCCCACAGCCACCACCATTGTGTCCTTGAGTAAGGCACTTTACTCCAGGTTGTTCTGGGGGGATTGTCCCTGTAATAAGAGCTCTGTAAGTCGCTTTGGATAAAAGCGTCTGCCAAATGCATAAATGTAAAATGTAAATGTATATAAATGCTTCAACCCCTCCCCCCAATGTTCAAACCAAATCTACGCCCTTGAGTGAGATGCTCACAAGAGCAAACCAACGCATAGTCAAGACACAACCGCCAAAGAACTCCACCTTTGGGTGCCATTCACCCCAAAAGCGGCCATCTTTTTCTGTGCAAGCATGCACTGGATGGACATTTTTGACCGATGCGTTGATTTTTCAGCAGCTCATGCAATGTTTAAAGTTGCTGTGTCAATTTCAAAAGGAAATTTCACCTTTAAAATGCATCTCGAGACAACTGCGTTCTGTTTTATTCATTGAAATGCCCCTGTTTTAATCATTTAAGTCAGCGTCAGTGCTTGGCACACATCCAAAACCAATATGTGCAGTATCAGAGCACACTGTGTGAGATACTGCACAAGGCAATGTGCTCTACTTGACTGTTGTGATGAGGATGAGGGCATGGCCGGGCCGTGCACTGGTGCTGAATCAGCTAATCAGCTGAGAGCGAGATAAAGGGGAACCGTAGGCACCAGTTCGAGAGTTTGCATCAAACATCATTAAAACTTATGGTTACCTGCCACCTCTTTGCCCATCCTTTTAACTGTTACAGTGTTGCCCGGGAGGGAAGAGGGACGCACTGTCACGGAGTCCTCCCTGCTGCCAACCAGCAGGGTAGCAGCCACTGCACCATCATGTCCCGACCACGCCCTCCTCCTCGTCACACACCTCACCCGTCCGATTCAGGCTGGGGTGCCACCGGTCTGACTAACTCCCACCCATCTCTGAAGGGAAGACGCTGCCCTTCCGGCCGTTCTGTCAGCTGGTGTTATGTGACAAGGAGGAGGGAGTGGTCAGGGCATGATGGTGCACAGCCAGTGCTGAGTCATCTAATCAGCGGGAGAGCGAGATAAAGGGGAGCTGGAGGCGCCAGTTCAAGAAAGAGAGAGACGAACATGACCACACTGCATATGTGTGTGTTTATTTTAAAACTTGTGTTTACTGTTCAGCCGGTTCCTGCCTCCTCCTTGTCCATCCTTTCAACTGTTACAGTGGTGCCCAGGAAGGAAGATCCAGCCAGTAGGGGAGCAGCCACTGTCGTCTGCCTGGGGACAGAGGGGTCGCTGCTGGCCGCCGAAGAAGGGGAGGAGTGGTTCCATCCACCAGGAGCCGGAGGACTCGCTGCCATCCGCCGGGGATCAGTGATCTTGCATCTGCCAGAGGGCGGAGGAGTGGTTGAGGACTGGACGACAGTGCGTCTGGGAGCCGGCGAGCAAGGTTTTCTCTCTCTCTCTCTGTGTGTCTCCGCTCACCCTTTTCCTCTCCCCACACCTCCCTTCGTCTCTCCCCCAGGATCACAGGAGGCGAGGTGGACCACCGGCTGACAGAACAGCCGGTAGGGCAGCGTCTTCCCTCCAGAGATGGGGGGGTTAGTCAGACCGCTGGCACCTTGGCCTGAATCAGGCGGGGGAGGTGTGTGACGAGGAGGAGGGTGTGGTCGGGGCATGATGGGGAATCATCTAATCAGCGGGAGAGCCAGATAAAGGGGAGCCAGAGGCGCCAGTTCAAGAGAGAGAGAGAGACGCACATGAACGAGCTGCAGATGTGTGTGTGTATTTATGTTGTTTTAAGTTCTTTTATATCATTAAACCTTATGTTTACAGTTCCTGCTGCCCCCCTTGCCATCCTTTGAACTGTTACAACCGGTTAATTTCAGGTGTAATGAATGAGGCGGAAAAATATCAAAGTCGATTTTAACATCTGTTTCTTTACTATACAGTATATAATACAGTACCTCTGTAACAATATGATCTGGACTCAAAATATTGGATTCGAACACTTAGTTCAAAACCCTCTTAAATTAGATGTTTTTTGTGAATTTTACCCTCCAAAGTTTATTTTCACTATCATGGTATTATTGTTATATCTCTGGGTTAAACAAGTGAACATAATGAAACCAAACTGGCATACACAAAGGCACGAAGGTCAGCTGTAGCATGAAGGGAGATTTTTACCGAAAGGTTTAAATGTGTTCTTTGGACAAATCTATTTTAGGAAAGTCAGGCCAGGGCACGATGTCACGCGTATGTTTTAAATGGCATAAATTCATACAATTTGCCAGTAACAATATTAGTTGGCCAAAACAGAGTTTTAATATATTTTTGTTGTTTGAACTTTTACATTTAGCTGAAAAGGCCACTATTGGGGCAAGTTGTCACAACACACAACATGTGTTCAATAAACTGTATCTTTTTTCCTGGGCAATGTTGGGGAAATTTTAATTAGCTTTTTATGGAGCCAAGACTTTAAGATTTGTGGCTTTCCAGAAATGTACTTACAAACCTAGACATACCCTGAGAAATGTTCACTGGAGTAAAGTGTGACAACTAGCCCCGATGTCCTCAATATTCTGTGTAACATGAATTAAATCATTAGTATTCTATTACAAACACAACAAAGCATTGCAAAATCATGATTATTTTATTGCTGATTTGAAAGCATGGTTTTAAAACAATTTACAAGTGTAATTAAATTAATATTTGATATTTATAATTTAATCAAGATGCTGATAATATCATGGCTGTGCAGCTTGCATTTGTGTGTGTAAAGCATCAGCATGTCTTCGGCTTTTTCTAATGCAGCTGTCAACTTCATTCAGTAGAGGGAGATGCAGAGTGAACGTGAGACTCTCTATGTCTCTCTCTCTCTCTCTCTTCAGCAACACATGAACACGTTCTCATCTGTAAAGTCGCTCTGACGGTGATGAATGGATCTCCAGATCAGCTCTGAAAATCTGATGGATTTGAGATCACAAAAATGCTTAGACAAACTAATGCATGTGATTATATTTTCCAACTCAAGTCTATTGGTGACTCTCTCATTACAACATCATTACATGTAATTGTGGAGAAAATTACTCTGTTTGCACTTTTCTCTCTCTCTCTCTCTCTGTGTGTGTGTGTGTGTATGTGCGCCTTTTGTGAAGGGGTTGAGGGGAAGTGTGTTTGAGAAATGAGACAATTGGATTAGTTCCTTTGTTAGTGAGGGTTGACTGTGTAAACACTGAGGTGTGTGTCTCTTTGTAAGGGTGTATGGCAGTGGTGTTTTCCTACCAAAAAAAGTGGGGGGGTCAGATGAACATTACAATTATTTTACACGTATCTTCATCGTAATGTTTCATCATTACAGGGACATCTTAAAGATTGTATTAGTCATACTGGTCAAGCTAAATTACTGGAATATAACAGGGTTGACATCCACTGTATAAATGATCCACTACATGGTCTGTGATTGATATCTAGCAAACATATTTGTAAACTAATATTGATGATTTCAATTCTGTTAGCATAAATACTTGTTTGTTTGAAAATTACATGGATTTCCCTCATATCTTCCCAATGTTATGCTTGACAACATATGAATAACCAACATGATCACACGTGGAGTCGGCATGATGTTTCCGATTGTTTCGGCACCCCATGATCGGCGACTGTATGCCGACTCTTATCAGACATGTTTGCAGTGGTTTCAATGTGTTTATCTTTCCACCTGGCACGATTGGCGGCATGATTGGCAGCACAATGCATCAGCTGCGTGGGAAACTAGGGTTCAAAGCCAGATAGTAACCATGATTGAATAATCAATGACGAGCATGATTCGGAGGTTTCACTTTTCCTAAATTACTTCTTTTTTTTTTCTCCACTAATGGTTAAGTTAAGGTTTGGGTTGAGGGATTGAATCTATAAATAAATGTATTTCTATTCATTGAGTAAAGATGAAAACAAATTGCTTCAATACAAGCTTTTGCCGACCTCTCCTGGACATAAATGGGGCTCACACGTGCCCATATGCCCTCCAACACTTACCGCTTTGGCCACTGGGGGCAGTGTTTCGAAATTTCAGTCAGCGTATACCGATTTTGACGAATCGGTCTACTCTTTCCAATTTCACTGTGAGATCAGGCTCGACTAACACCACAAAATAAAGGACATAATAAATAAATGAAAAAGTTACAAACTTATAAATAAATTGCAGAATGGTTGTTGTACACCTCCAGAGTGTGATGTCATTTCATAACATATATCTTCAACAAAAGGTCATAGTATCATGGACAAAGGACACTCAGAGGACACACAAAAAACCTCCACTATCAGTGTTAAAATTACACATTTACCACATTTATCCCCTCTCTCTTCCAGAAAAGCTCTGACATATGCAATAAAATGTAATACCTTGTCACGAATAGATGCATTTACTTGCATCTCCCACCAATGGTGGGAAACAATTAACATGCACTTGAATGCTATATGTTTGACAAAATGCACCAATTACAACTAATAATCGGCAGTTTCACAAAACGGCATCCAATACAGTTAAAGGGAAACTAACATGACAGAAGATTATGGACTTCTGATGCAGCAAAACAAGTGGTTATACTGAGGGTACACGCAAATATTGATCCTTAGAAGTCGATATATGCAAACAGGCCTCTGAAAAAAGTAAGCATACGCCATATACGTACGTGCGTATGGCCCCGACTACACCACTGGTGTATTGTACGTGTGTGTCAGGTTTTGTCTACATTGTATATAGCAGCCAACAGTCCCCACACAGACTGATCTCACTCTAAAAATCGGTACACGCTTATTGAAATTTTTTAACACTGCCCCAAGTTGCCAAAGTGGTAACTTGTTTGGTGTGTGGGCACATGTGAGCTCTCTGTCCACAGAGAGGTGCCAAAAGCGATCTGAGAAGCAAGTTATTCTCAGCTGTACAACAGTGAAGAGGAATGCATATTTTATAAACTGAACCCCGCTACCCAAACCCCATACCTAAACCTAACCATCTGTGGAGTAAAAATGTCAGTTACAGGGGAAAATGCAACCTCCGAAACACGCTCATCACTGATCGTGTGAACGTGATTACTTAGGGGGCTTCCACACTAGCACTTTTGGTGCGCACCCCGGTTCGAATGACGTCAGAGTTCGGTTCGTTTGGATGATGTGAACGCTGTCTTCCGAACTCGGGTGCGCACCCGCGAACCGTACTCGAGTCCGCTTAAAAAGGTGGTCTGGGGTACGGTTCATGTGAACTCCAGTACGGTTCGCTGCTGATATGAACGCAATCGAACCAAACCGCGGAAGTGATGTATATTATACATCATCAACCGCTATTGATGATGTATAATGTGGTCGTCAGTCTCACACGCTTCACTTTCAAAATGAGTGGAAAGGGTTACTTTCGTGCGTGCGTGCGTGTGTGTGTGTGTGTGTGTGTATACACTTACCTTGACGAAAAGCGGGATTGACGCACACGCACTGCAAGCAGAGAGATGATTTCTGCTTGCCTTCGCAAAAATTGTCTTCGGCGGACAGCCCGCTGTCTTTTGAACGATTTCAGTATTTTTGCGGCAGACAGACGCAAGTGTGTTTCTGTATCTTGATGTTGAAAACAAAACCAAAGGTTAAAAAAAAGAAGAACAAATGTGAACCGAGCAAGTCTATTCATTGAATTTTGACGCCTTTTCATTTCGCGGTTATCAAGCAACACGATTACGCACCAGCTGCAGCTTGATGACGCAAGCGTACCGCGGTTCGGATACAAATATTTAATGTGAACACAGTCCATCGGGGGCAGGGTGGAGTTGGGAGCAATCGAACTCGGGTTTGGAACAGGCAATCGAACCAAGTGTGAAAGCCCCCTTACTGGTAAGTAATGAATCCGAGATCTCATAAAAACAAAAACTAAATATAGGTTTTGTACTAACTGGAGAGCCACGTGTCACTTACGGAGATATTGACAGTGTTGTTTTAATGTGAATAAATAACGGTACATTTCTAGTTTTAACATTATTTGTACTTCAGACCTTTGTTTAGTTAAAAAAGAAAAACTAACTTTATACCATGTGACCCACATATGGTTATTGACCATTGAAAATGGGTCAAATTTTACAATTTATGCATGGAGCCATGTTCAGAGACCCATATCTCTGGGATTGAACTATATAGGGCCTTAAAAATGAAGATACAAAAAGGAAAGTTTGTTCTGAAACAGAATCTAAAAGGATATTAAGATATATTTAATACTTCTGGAGTTATAGACACTCCAACTTGAAAAAACAGCAAATAAACAATCATTTATGTATTCCTTATATATATATATATATATATATATATATATATATATATATATATGATATAATGTGGGGCCCCCAGAATATTTGAGATTATTCTTTGACTTCAAATATATATTTATATTCTGTTTAAAAGAATGCTTAAATTCTAATTTCTGAAAGTGTGAAAGAACTGTTTGAATGTGCCGCTTCTCTGTTGTTAAGGGAGATTTGGTAAAAAAAAAAAAAAGAATTGAGCGAAAACTTGGCCCATCCATTTTTATTGAGGCCCACCCAAAAGTAATTTCCTGGCTACACCCTTGGCAGACAGTATCTTGGCAAATCCGAGTACAGTTCAAGACATTCTTGAGATTTCTTCTGGAGTCATTTTTTTAGGAGAAAAACCAAGAGGCTTAAGACAAAGTCTCCATTTACTCTCCGTTTATTCTCACTGCGTTCCAAGAGAAACAATTTAGATTTTAAAGAGATCTCATTTGTAGGGGGGTCTGGGTATCTCAGCGAGTGAAGACACTGATTATCAAACCTGGAGTCACGAGTTTGAATCCAGGGTGTGCTGAGTGACTCCAGTCAGGTCTCCTAAGCAACCAAATTGGCCTGGTTGCCAGGGACGGATTATGACTTGCAAAAGCCCTGGGGCCAATTATCTCCAAGGGCCCCCCTCCACCCAAAAGTTGTTTGGGTTGCCCCATTGGCCCTGTTGGTAATCCATTCCTGCCGGTTGCTAGGGAGGGTAGAGTCACATGGGGTAACCTCCTGGTAGTCACTAAAATGTGGTTCGCTCTCAGTGGTGAGTTGTGCGTGGATGCCGAGAAGAATAGCGTGAGGTCTCCACATGCACTAGGTCTCCGGTAACATGCTCTAGGTCTCCGGTAACATGCTCAACAAGTCACGTGATAAGATGCGTGGATTGACGGCCTCAGACTCTGAGGAAACTGAGATTCATACTCCACCACCTGGATTGAGGCAAGTCACTATGCCACCACAAGGACTTGGAGCTCATTGGGAATTGGGCATTTCAAATTGGGGCGACAAGGGGAGAAAAAAGAGATCTCATTTGATCTTGTAATTTTTCTTTTCCTTGATACGTAAAAATTGTAGATCCGTCAAAGAGCATAGACGTTTCTCATATCTATTTAATCAATTCATAAATGTTTGTCATGGTCATGTTGTCTTTTACACTATGATTCGCAAAGCATCAAGAAGCTCGATCAGATGAGCAAACAGATGTTTGTGATGGACTAATGTGTGTGTGTGTGTGTGTGTGTGTGTGTGTGTGTGTGTGTGTGTGTGTGCACTTAAAATGGCCTCAGCTGAATGTTGTCACAAACACAGCAGGAGACTGGCACAAATGCATAAATCATGTGCAAACACACTCGCAAAACCCATACGAGAGGATATGCTGTACTACTGAAAAGTATGCTGTTTTTATACTCTAATGTATTTATAATGTAAATAATATAATTGATCATAAATCAAGAATATCATTGTCAGAAATAATGCTAGGGAGAGCAGGAAGCCTAAAGCTCAGCAGTCATTACTCGTGCCAGTTAAATGAATAACTTAACATTCTATATATTAATTGCATATTTTAATATTTTACTTATTATTTTGTGATGATTGAATCTGATAATCTGACATGAATTGCAATGTTATATTTACCGAGTGTTACATTATCCCTGCTCTCCTCTATCATACAGTATTGGTTTGATCAAATGTAGATCTAGAAATAATTATGTTTTTAAATCATATCATGTTCATAAATCAATTAAAGACAGAAAAGCTACAGTTGCAGGATACACATTTGTCTCTCAGTATTTAAAACATAATTTATTGCTTCGGTTTGTTCTATGGTGTAATATATTACTCTTCTATGAAGCTCTACATAGTGGGATGTTCTGCATTGTAATTAAAGAGTCCTTTGATTTAAAATAACTAAATAATAATGAAAGTTAAAATGTGGAGGAATAAATATTATTTTTAGTTGTTGGGACATTTGTTGATCAGAAACAGTGCTTTTATTTTTTTACTTTTGCTCAAAAGCACCACAAGAGGGCGCTGTTTCATTGGTAAATAGCCTTTATTCTGAGGAAGTCAACACTCTTTCTACATCTCTCTCTCTCTCTCTCTCTCTCTCTCTCTCTCTCTCTCTCCCTTTTGCTTCTCTTTCTGGCTTTAAAAAACAATCTTAATTGGGATTTCTTGCTTTTTGTAGAGTGCTCTCTGCCGGACACACACACACACACACACACACACACACACACACACACACACACACACTGTCTGTCTCGTTTCTGACAAATGTGATGTTTTGGTGTGCATGTTAATGGGCGCACAGGCATCAAAGAGCATACATTAATATTTACAGCCACTGTGATTTCTTGTTGTGTTTGGTCTCCTGAGGCGACGGGCACATTCTTGCACTCAACAATCTCCTGTTTTCTTCCCGCTTTCAATACATTTTGATATTCCTCTCTCTCTGTAATATTCAGGGTGCAGTTTGAGGGCCGATGTGAAGAAAATACCATCAAAGAGAATTCTAATGAAGACGAGTCTTTTGTTCCGCTCAAATCTTGATTGTCTTCAGACCTCTCGACTCCCTGAAATGGTTTACAGTGTAAATGGCTTTTAACCTGCTGATTTACGATTCTCTCCTGCAGATGTGTGTGTGTTTATGAATGCCGGCTCAATGCAACTTTTTGAAGAGCATTTGTAGCATGTGGATTACCACAGAAATTAATTTCAACCCATTGGTTCATTTGTAAAGTAAAAACTGTGGCTAGAATAATGCATGTGCAAGCATTCCGGAGGGTTTCTTCTGGTATCCTTGTGTGTATCATGCTAAGTTTACCAGGTTTATCAGCGTTGCATGGGCATGACAGGAGTTCAAAGGTCAGATTTAACTTCCCACACAAACGTCAGAATTATATTGCCCCAGTCTCATGTTGCAAAGCACTGATTTACATCTTGTGGCGAAACTTCTGATGCAGTGTACTTCCATTGTGAGCAGGGCTGGACTGGTAATCTGGCCTACCGGGAATTTTCCTGGTGGGCCGACGCACTTTGGGGCCGATCAGTGGCAGACTGGCCATCGGGAGAACCGAGCGGGCCGGTGGGTCGGCCGCGAGATAAGCCAAAATGATCAGCGAACACCGCCTCCATGCTCAACAACATTTGGTTCACCCCCATTTTGGGCCAGTAGCCATGTAAAACCCAAGGCCGATTTCTCTTCCCAGTCCAGCCCTGATTGTGGGTGCATTACTGTAACCATTATTTTGGCGAGCCAGAACATTCCTTTGATTCTTTTTGTTTCTCTGTCAAGTATTCTTTCATTCTGTTGTCCATCTCTCTATACTGTAGATTTTCTATTCTTTATAGAGTAGAGTTTATCTTCCCCTCTCTTCTATCCGCAGCTGTAATAACTGTCTTTTAACCCCTGTGTAACTTGGTTGACCTTCTGTTATATACACACATCTACTTATTCGTGCGATTATCTAATCAGCCAATTGTGTGGCAGCAGTGCAGTGCATAACATCTCACAGATACGGGTCAGGCGCTTCAGATAATGTTCACATCAACCATCAGTATGGGGAAATAATGTGATCTTAGTGATTTGGACCGTGGCATGATTGTACAGGGGAGTACAGGTCTTCTCTTCTCTTCTTTAACCATCTCGTCTCTTCTCGTGAGATGTAGGAGTGAGGTTGAGGGTGCGGTGGGGAAGAACAAATTGGTTTCAACTGTCTGTTAGCGGTGGGAGAACAAATCAGATGTGAAAATATATAGGCCTACTAGAAGATGAAAATAAAGCAGAAATTGAGATGATGATACATTCTCTCAAATGTCAGGTGTTTCTGAAACAGGGTCTCAGATGGAAGACAGCAGTCTTTATTCTCTCCACGAGATAAATTATTTTCTGGATGAGACGTTTGGAAGAGCGGTAGAAATTAGAGATTTTTTTCCAGACACTGAAAATTTGTGAAATCGGTGGTCAAATTACAGCGTATTGTTGGACTAGATGAATTGAATGAGAAAGACGGTTTCGATTGAGGAAACTTCTTACAAAACTAAGAAAGCGTAAAGGATCGTCTTCAAACAAATAGGAAAATGAGTCCGATGCACTGGGTGTTTTTTCTCTCCTGTCTTTTTCTGCTATTTACTGTCTCTTTTCCTTTATTAACATGATGCTAATGAGAATAGGCTCTTTTAACATAAATGGAGTGAAAGATCAAACCATAAGGGCAGTATTATCAGAATTTGTAAAAATTAGGAATATTGATATAGTAATGATACAAGAGACTCATTCTGATCTGGTCTAATGAAAGAGAATGGGGTTTATGGTGGGAGGGGAAGTATGCACTCAGTCATGAGTCAAATACAAGTGCTGGTGTTGCTGATCTTTAAAAAAAATTAAACTGTTGATATTTAAAAAATCGAAGAATTAGTTACTGGAAGAATTGGAGGCCTTTTTCTCTTTTATGTATGGATTATAAAATTTTGACCAAATGTTTCGCAAACAGGTTGAAATGCTATCTGGACATAATTATTCATAGTGATCAGACTTCTTGTGTACCAGAGCGATCTATTGTGGATAATCTGTTTCTTTTAAGAGATGCTATTGATTTGAGTTTTAAAGAGAATATTAATATGGATTTTCTATCAATAGACCAAGAAAAAGCCTTCGATAGAGTGGACCATGTGTATATTTCAATGTTTTGAGTGCTTTTGGTGACAAGTTTATTTATTGGATAAAACTGTTTTGGTGAAGGTGGGAGGAGGGTTGAGTGCCTCAATCCCTGTAAAAAGAGGAATCAGGCAAGGGTGCCCACTTTCTGGTCAATTATATATCATTGCCATTGAACCATTATTAAGAAGAATAAGAAGAGATCTTAAAGGGTTTTTAATACCAAATTATTCTAATTGTAATATAATTGTGTTATCTGCTTATGCTGATGATAGAACAGTGTTTTTAAATGGACAAGAAGATGTGAACAATCTTACAAAAAGCATAGAGGTATATGAAAAGGCATCCACTTCAAAGGTAAATTGGAGTAAGAGTGAAGGATATGCAGCGGGTCAATGGATAAATCAAAGGCTTCCAGAGTTACCGGCTGGATTGAAGTGGGGCAGAGAAGGTTTTAAGGCCCTGGGTGTCTTTTGGGGTTCTTCTAGGATTCAGGAGAAAAATAGGGAGGGACTGCTGGAGAAGGTGGTGGGCCAATTGTCTCGATGGTGATGGCTGTTACCACAACTATCTTATAAGATAGGCCATTAAAAGGCCATTAATAACTTGGCTGCATCCACATTATGGCATAGGCTAATGGTGGTTGAACCGCCAGATTAATTGGTGACATCTATACAAAGGACACTAGTAGATTTCTTCTGGAACAGTAAACAATGGATTCTGGCTGCACAACTTTATTTTCCTCCTTGTGAAGGAAGACAAGGCTTGATAGACATTAAGAACAGAATTCAAGCTTTCAGACTGATTTCAACACAAAATATTCTGTGTAGAAAAGAACTGACATGGACTGGTACAGCAGGTGCAATTCTGCGAAGAGTAGAGGGGTCAAACATGATGTACATCTTTTCTGGATACAAATTCAAGAGATGGACCTGACAGAGACTTCATCATTTTATAAATCAGTGTTACAGGCATTGGATACCTCTTTCAAGATTAAAAGAGTTTTCGTGATCCCTAAAAACTGGGTGATGGAGGAACCACCTTTTCACAATCCAGTGGTTCATGGTACACTGATATCTTCTAGAAGTGTACAAGAGAATATCTTGAGAAGAAACTGCACAAAGCTGAAGGATTTGGTCAATCTAGAAGGCTGGAAGTCGGTGGAGGATATAATGTACCTGACAGGACTGCAATCTCAACGTCTCGCAATGCGTTTTTTAGAAGAAATACGTTCCTTTTTGATGGTTTTTACAGGGAAGTTATCCAACTGAAGGAACAGACTGATGTTATTCCTCAAAAGCTGTTAATCATCATATAGAGGATTCTGACACTTCTGAGACATGGACAATTGAGGAAATGTCTAAAAAGGTATTCTATAGCCTATGAGTCAAAACTGTTCATAAAGAGACACTGAAGGAACAGCAGCCATTGAGGTGGACTAGGTGCTTTGGGCCAACTTTCCCCTTGAGAGATCAGTGGAGGTCCCTGTATAAGTTTCCACTAGAGAAGGGAACTGCAGATTTCCAGTGGAGACTTATTCACAGGGCAATAGCTACAAACAGATATGTGGCTCACCTCAATCCAAGCCAAGAAGAAACTGTGGAACAGTTATTTTTGAATTGTGAACGATTGGAGGAGCTTTTTTTAGAGTTTTGACTGAATGGTTTAGAGGATTTGGTGAAACTTTTTCTGAATGTACTTTTATAGGACGTGTTAAGTATAGAATGTCAAATAAGACAATTTTGTGTCTCCTGAACTATGTTATGGGTATAGCAAAATGAGCAATCTGGAAGACCAGAAAAAACATATTTCTGGGTCTAACTGGAGTGGATCCAGAGAGGATGTTGAAAGGGGTTAATTGCAAATAGATAAAAAATTTTGTTTGCTTATTATGACTTGGTAGGAGACTTAATTCTCTTCCTGTCTTGCCTAATTTCTTCTCCTCTCGTTTCACCTCTTTTCTTTTGTTCTTGCCTCTTCTTGTCTCATCTCATGTCTTCGCTATTCATCTCATCTTTTACCATCTCTTCTTGTCTCATAGTTTTCTCTTTTCTTCTCTTCTCGTCTCTCCTCTTCTCTTCTCTTTCTGTCTTGCCTAATTTCTTCTCCTCTCGTTTCATCTCTTTTCTTCTCTTCTTGCCTCTTCTCGTCTCATCTCTTCTCTATTTGTCTCTTACCATCTCTTCTTGTCTCGTCTTTTTCTTCTCTTCTCTTTTGATCTTTTCTTGTCTCGTCCCTTTTTTCTTGTAATGAAATGGACATCTTTTGGAAGTTCACTTAACTAGTCCTGTTGTGTGACAAATTAATTTGTATTGTAAATATATTCCATTAATATGAGGTCATTAAAATGGCATGTATACTCATAATACAAATTTACGTGCATTCGTTTTAGATGAAGTATGACACGTCAAACTTCACTGCGTGATGTGTCTTGTCAACTACCCAAATACAGCTTTTCCTGTCCCACGTAGACAAAGAGAACAAGTAACAATGTGTGTGCATTTCAGAGAGGGAGAGAAAAAGAGGTTTAAATAAATTATAAATGTTATCTGATCTTAAGCAGAGCCACTGAATTAGTAACTTAATTTGAACCTGAGAGCTTGAGAGAAAGAGAGGTTAAGAAAATTTGAGACAGAGCAATACTGGTTGGTTTTGTAACTCTAGAATCAAACAACAGTTTATATTTCTGCCGAGTAAGACTGCCTGGTCTGACAAACAACATCACGAACATCTGAGGAAGAGCCAATGGCACTGTTTAAAGGTGCCCCTCCTCTACTAATCCAACTGATACAACAACAAATTACCAGAAAAACTGATTACATATTCTTATCGTTTGTGTAGAAAGAAGTCAATAAATACTGTGAATAATTTTTAGGGCCTTAAGAAATGTCTCAGTGGCCTTGCTGTAATCATTGTGCCGAGATTATTTTTAAATGTTATCTGTAATTTCATGGTCTAGTTCAGCTCGCTGTTTGGCTTGATGATTCTCTGTACAGGAGCCACAGATGCTCAGAAGAGTGAGAAATTACAAATAGCACAAGGGTTTCCCAACATTTTAAAGGGAAGAAAAAGTCTAAAAGAGCACTAATCATACACAGATGTTCCAGCTTTATTCATCATCTGTCTTGTCTGTTTTCAATTAAACATCTATTTACTACTATTATTGTTGTTTCTTGCTTAATATTGGTATTATTACTTTTTACTTGCCAATAAAGCACAGTAAACAATGAAACACTGATAGAGAAAAAGAGATATGAAAAGAATGAGTTCTGAGCTCAAGAATAAAGCAGCTCAATATAGTCTCTCAAGACACCAACACCATTCAAACCCATTCGAGCTATGAGCTCACAACAAACGGCTCAAGATTTTCTGTTTGAAAGTGAGCAGAGGGACAGTACTTAAGTCAACAGCCAAAACCAGAACCAGTTTTTGATCTGCATCCCAACCCAGCATTGCCCCATGCTAAATAGCACACAATATGAATCAGTATGATCTTCTACACAAATGACATATTTTTAATATCTCAGTTCTTTCTTGAGCAAAGTAACAAGATTGTAAGAATATCTTACCCGAAAATGAAGTTCTGTCATCATCATACCCTCACCTTGATTCAAACCCTTATGATGTGGAATGTTAGCTTCAGTCACCGTTCACATTCATTGCATTTTTTTTCCAGGAAAAAAAAAAACAAGAACATTTCGCCATGCACCCTGATGTAATCATCTGTTGAAAAACGTCTGGTTCTGGAAGTGAAAATCCCATTCACTTGTTCCACAGAAGAATTGATTATTAAAGATAACTTCTAAACCTTCAAAGACAGCCGTACCATGAGGTCCGAGGTTAATTGACGGTATAAGCTTCTGTTGAAACCATCAGTTTGCGTTATTTCAACTTCTCTAAAAAACACATTTAAATTCCCGGTGAAGAACTACAGTACACTACCCATGATCCACCAATCAGTGAATCCCAGTAAACAGGGCTGGACTGGTAAGCTGGCATACCGGGCATTTTCCCTGTGGGCCGACGCACTTTGGGGCGGAATGGCCATCGGGACAACTGAGCGGGCCGGTGGGCCGCGTTATGCAGGACGGACCACAAGATTGCGCCGCGATATGCAGAACGACCACACCCCCCCACCACCATCCACTCAACAACTTTTGGGCAAGTTGATAAGTAAAATCCCGGGCCAATTTCTCTACCCAGTCTGGCCCTGCCAGTAAAGAAGTGCGGCAAAAGAGCTCTGCGGTGACCGCCCACTCTCATGATGCACTGTGAATGATGCAATCGAGTCACTCTCCCGACACTCTCAAACCATGTATATATTTGTATATAATCAATAACTTTAAATCAATAGTTTTATATTTTTCCATTGTTTTTAATTCGATTTCATCATTCGCAATGCTACATGGGATTGTAGTTCTTTCCCTCATTAATGAAGGTAAGTGCACAGTCTTGTACCTTTGAATTTTTGTCCAATTTTCGAATGCTTTTTTGCTGCAAATCAAAGTTTGTAATGTTATGATTAGAGGTCAATCGTTAGTGGATTTTGCCAATACCAATAACTAAGGTGGTGGGAAAGGCCGATTAATTTGATGATGGTTTTTTAAATCGATTTATTGAATGTCAACATTTTTTTTGTTCTTACTTTTCTGAGGCGGGCAAAGACAAAGAGTCAAAAATGAACAAGTTCCGAGATGCAGTTTTTTTTTATTTTGTTTACCAAAATCCCAATACTAACCAGAAAAATTAAGATTTGGTGCATAACGTGGGACTTTTAAGTATAAGCAAGCCCGAAACATACCAGGGACACTTAAATTGAAATGATGAAAAAACTATCTGCAACTAGCAACTTAGATTTTTGCCAATAACAGATACTTCCAAAAAGCAACTATTGGCACCGTTTAATTGGTAGAACTGATATATCGGTCTACCTCTAGTTGTGATTCACCTCGGAGCTGGAACATTTTTTTATGGGAAAATACTTCTGAAAAAGGTTTCTGCTCTTGTTCTGTATTCTTTCCTGATTTTAAACTGACCACCTTTTGCACACCCTCAAAATAGGTCCTATGCTATCCCATTCAAATGTGTGTAAGGACACTAAAAGGAGAAACAAATGAGATTTTAGCTCAAGTTAGACTGCTTTTTTTGGGTTGCGACCCACAAGTTGTGAGTCACTGCTCTATATTGAACAGTGTTTGTGTAACTGTGTGCGTGGTAATCTTAGTCCCTGTGTAGTAACTCTGTGCGGGCCATCAGGTTCTAGATTGTTCCGTCTCTCTGAGTGGTTTCAACTGCAGCTTTGTGAAGTCTTCCCCTCTTCAATCTGTGTCCACAGCTGAGACCAGTGCTCACCCCAAACACTCCAACTGCCCCCATTGCCCAAACGCCTGGAACGGCACTTCACAATTGTTTCTCTTCCAGCAGGGGCCCAGAGGGGCCGGCGCGAGACACTTGGTATCCTGCCGTAATCTTTTTTCATTCGCTGGCCATGTTTGAGCGCGGTCTCGGGCGAGTCCGACAAAAGAATGGAACTCGTAGATCAGGAGGCTTACAAAACTGCTCATAATCCTGCAGCGGCCCGGGCCAAACCTCCAGACTACCCACAGCATGAGAAAAAGATTTGAACGGTTCTGCGGGCCGTTTCGTCCTCTAATGGGCCTCACTGTATTAATCACAAAGTGCCACAAACACAGAAGCCATATTTATATGCCACACTGTAGCGATATTCTAAATCTGTTTATTAGATTAGGGTTGGTTTTGAGCTTTTTTAAATTTTTTGTCAAGCCGAATATACAGAATAACAGTTTGCGGGATGGGTGTTGCTCTGTGATGTCATTCTAAATGTGGACTGACCATTTCAAATCCACTTTAGCAGCTTACTGTCATATGTGTTCATCTCTTGAAGGGCAAACACTCAAACAACTTCAAAAACAAACAACTAAAATAAACTTCGAAACATTAAACACAAGCAGCTCTATCATGCTGTGAATGTTTGAATTTACAGCACACTGTAACTTTAATCCTTTTATAAAATTGACACATTCATGTCAACTCTGGAATAACAATTAATAATTATAACATTCATTATTATAAATATATAAATATTATAAATTATATATATTATAAAAACTACTAATAATAATAATTATTGTTATTATTAAATAATAAAATGAATATACATTAAAAAAAATTCATTTGTGATCAATCTTTAAAGATGTTTAATATGAAACAAAAAAATATTTTATTATAATTTTTTATTTTTTAATGCTCAACTTTAGTATTTAGGACCTGTACGCATTTTTGTGATAATTTGCTCACACACACACACACACACACACACACACACACACACACACACACACACACACACACACACACACACACACACACACACACACACACGTTGTGTTTCCATGTTTTATGGGGACCTTCCATAGACATAATGGTTTTTATACTGTACAAACTTTATATTCTATCCCCTAAACCTAACCCTACCCCTAAACCTAACCCTCACAGAAAACATTCTGCATTTTTACATTGTATGATTTATTAGCTGTTTTCCTCATGGGGACCGACAAAATGTCCCCACAAGGTCAAAAATTTCGGGTTTTACTATCCTTATGGGGACATTTGGTACCCACAAAGTGATAAATACACGCTCACACACACACACACACATACACACACACACACACACACACACACTTACACATATACACTCACACATACATTACACACTCACATATATACACTCACACATACATTACACACGCACACACACACACACACACTCACACACACGCACACACACACACATACACACACTCACACTCAAACATATACACTCGCACATACATTACACACACACATATACACTCACACATACATTACACACACACATACGTTACACACACACATCGCGCACACACACATACACACACCCACTCAGACACACACTCACTCACTCACAAACTCACACACATACACACACACACACATACCCACTCACACACACACTCACTCACTCACAAACTCACACAAACACACACACACACACACACACACACACAGCACACACACACACACACACACACACACACACATACCCACTCACAAACTTGCACAAACACACTCACTCACAAACTTGCACACACACACATACACTCACACACTCATAATCACACACACATCCACACATTCACTCACAAACTCACGCACAAACACACACACTCATGCACACACACATAATCAAACACACACACACTCATGCACACACGCACATAATCAAACACACATACCCACTTACACGCACACTCACTCACAAACTTGCACACACACATACCCACTCACACACACACTCACTCACAAACTCGCACACACACACACACACACACACATCATGCACACATACACACACACACACACACACACACACACATATATTCACACACACGCATGCACACAAACAAACAATCAGAATACAAATAGCATAAACCAACTAACAATCTTTTCAGACCAATGAGACAACAACTGTACACAATATTGTTCTTTAAATAAATAAATCAACAATTAAAAAACCGAACCTGTTTCAAATCTGTGGAAATTCCTCAGTAAAAAGGAAACATAAATACTGAAATATAAAGAGAATGACACATAAATGTGCTGTGTTAAGTACTTAGCCCTTTTTATTAATTTATTTAGTAAATTATACACTCTTAAAAATGAACAAAACAACCCAAAAATCATCTGTGGACGTCCATACTGGCAGAGCTAAATTTAAAAATGGTCCTACATCCAAATCTTTGAGTTATCTATGTATTTGACTTATTTAGACAGAAGTTCAAGTCAAACATGATTTATGAAGTCTAAACTGGTGAGCGTTAAGCTTCCACCTTAAAGAAGAGCGTTGAGAGAAAAACAGCTCCGAAAGTGTCATTAGCTTGCGTGCAGTGGCGGCCCATTTGTGTCCATTTGCATGTGGCATGTCACGCAGCTGAGTGTGTAGATGTGGCGATGTAATGACCGCCTGTCACAACACTCGGAGGGAGGCCTGCTCACAGCGCACACCCAAATCAACCCCTGTCAGTCGGCCGCACACGCCGCACTGGCAACCTGTAATTCCCCCGCATGTTTCCTTCCTGCTCGCGTGGCTAAATGGCACTCGCCGCGGACTGAATCTGCAAAGTTGTGTTTAATAACACTGAAGAACAAGTGATATCTGTGGCGGGGTGCAGTGATGGCGGCCGCGCGGGGTTAAGAGGGATTTTGTCACGACCGCTCGAGCGTGAGTTAATCTGTTCACTGAAACTCTTCATCTTTTCAGCAAGCGATCGCCAAGGAAACGAAAACAATTAAGGCCTGTGGCAAATTGTTTAAACGTTTGTAGTAGCTCAGCACGGCCCTGTTATCTGGCAACACAATCTCACCGCTATCTGTGTGCGTGCTATGTATACTATTATTAGTATTTGAATGTATTTGTACAACAATGAATGTCAACACTTGACCTGGAAGATACTATCATTTTACATCAAAATCATCTAATATTGGATGACATTTAAAAAAAAAAAAAACTTAAGAAGAAGAGTTCTTGCAATGAAAATGCTAAATAAAAGCTAAGTAAAGAAATAATATATACAGTAAGTAAAATAGATATATAAGCCCATATTTATTGTGCATTGTGAAGGCATTATACTGCATTAGTAATGTCTCATAATACACCTGATAATGTTATAACATCTCATGAATAATTGATACCACAATTATAATATATTATAATAATTACATATATATATATATATATATATATATATATATATATATATATATATATATATATATATATATATATATATATATATATAATAGGTATGCTTTAAGTAAAGTGACTTAAACAATGTCTTATAAACATCCATAAGATATTTTTAAGTGGTTATAAGACACATGAACAAAATAACATACAATGTAGATTTTGAGATTTTAAATATATCAAAAACTCTAAGTATGTATGTTGATCATATATGTGACCAATCTTGGGTGTTATAATGTATTGTATGTTACAAGTTCATGGCTGTTTATAAGACGATATTGCTTATGTAACTTTATTTAAATCAGGCTAAGAGCACGTATAATATGATCATGTTATATAAAGCCTTTTAGCTGTTTACACTATACAATATTACATTATAACATTAACTTAAGTTTATTAAGTTCTGCTGTGTTAACACTGGATGTTGCATGTGTTATAATGCAGCATTATACTCGAAATACAACTATGAATAAGAGAAGTCATATAATGTGTTATAACTATAGTTATAATTATTTATGAGAAGTTATAACTTATTATAAGGTGTATTATGAGACATTATGAATGCAGTATATGCGTGTGTGTGTGTGTGTGTGTGTGTATGTGTGTGTGTGTATAAATGCTTTTAAAAGATTAATTGCACTATAATTTAATCAGAGCCTTAATTAAGACTGCTATACTGAATTCAGATTTACAGACACATTTTCATTAAATAGAACAAAAAATCTAGAAATGCAAACTTGATTTTGCTAAAAATAAGACTTTAAATGGTGCGCTTGACTTTTGTGCTGGGACTCAAAATCAGTGAATCATTCATGTTTTGATGGTTCATTTATAAACGTACGGACAATCCTACGACTTTTCTACATGTTACATATAAGAAAGAGGACTTTTATTTTGTCTGAATGGAAAGAAGTTACTTTTAGTCATCCGACTAAGTGACAAATCTTGTGTGAAGTTCATAGAAATGTAGTCTTTTATGCCCGATTTGGTTTCATACATTTGTAATATATATATATATATATATATATATATATATATATATATATATATATATATATATATATATTATTTTCTAAAAAAATTAATCAATAAATAATTATTTGAAAAAATGTCATGTGGTGTAACCATGAAGTAAAAGTTATGAAAATACTTTCACTGATACTGTATACACTTTCAGTGTATACAACTGAGTGTATAGATGGTTTATTTTTTGTTTTTAAATATCATAAATATTTGTGTCTATAATATCAATAAGTTTTCTCAGGGTTACTCCAGTTGACCTGAACAAAATGTGCATTTCATTAAAATGACAAAATATCTGATATATATATATATATATATATAAACTTCTATAGGGTCTATGTGGGTGTTCTCTGTTTTATTTTATTTTAATTTATTTTATTTTATAAAGAATAACAGAATGGCGACCTGCATGTCGGTTACACCGCCTGACTTTGATTTGATGGACACATTTTTTTCATATAAAATATAATTTAAAACCAATTTTTTTAAAGAAAAAACAAAATAAAAAAATATGTATATATATAAGTCTTTCAGCTTTTACTTATTTAACTTTGATGTATTATAATAATAATAATAATAAAAATAATAATAATAATAATTTAACGCCACATGTCAATTTTCTTTTTACTTTTAGCCCCTGAAAAAATATCAAAATGACTTTGAACTCAGATATTGAAAACATTTTCATCATAGAAGAGATGTTTTGAAGTAATTGTTTTGTGACCAAAAAATCCTTTGCACCTTATCTATATTATGTGTGAGTGTATATATGTAGTGAATGGAATTAGGGACGTTAAATCATGCAGTGGAATTGGAACCAGAATCGCTAAATTCCTAACCGTTCCCATTCCTTTTGAGGATGCTTTCAAATATTCCGACTTGAAAATCATAAAACAAATTCTTTGTAAGTGCAAGAAACGTAGTGGAGCTGCAATAAGCGTCCATACATCATTTCTGATTAATGAATTCATTTGAGCTCAACAGCATGATATCAGCAGGAAAGCACATTGATATTCACCAAAACATCAACAAAAAACTGGATTCCTTTGAAATGCCCCCAAAAGACGAAACACAGAAGTTGGCCAAACCTGAGAGAGGAACAGAAGAAATTAGTAGTTGAAGAGTATTTTCACTCTTAATTTGTCATTGATGCATAAATCTTGCTGACAGGCAGTGCCGGCGTAATGGCATCGCGTTGGATGGAAAAGCTGTGTAAACTTGCGCAGTTGCAGAAACTGAAAAACTATATGTTGAACATCACCTTATTTGCATAATTTAGCGAAAGCCAATGAGGCAGCACCGAGAGCGCGTGTGGCGGCTGTAAGTGTTTTGGGGTGGGGGGGTGGGGGGGTAAATGGGTCGCCTATGGGGATTTCTGCGCTCCGTAGGGGTGGGAAATGAGGAATATTTTTCAAACAGCAGGGGGAAAGGTTTTAAAAGCAGAAACACATGCAGAGATAAAGATGTTAATGCCATGGGGTGCAATGCAGGAAAACTCTTAGCATTGAGAGACAGAGTGAAAAATATAAACTAGGCTGCGTAATTTCAGCATTAAGAGGTCATAATCATGTTTCACTTGTGATATTAAAAGAGAAACGCACGTCTTCTCGTGAGAGAACTCCAAAGATAAATAAAAAACAAATAATCATCAGGTAGGACCGGCTAATGGACTGCAGGAATGCGTTACGGCGAGATCATCGCCGCTGTATGTGTGTGTAAACACTGCAGTTATGTGTGTGTGCAAAGGAAGAGTGCTTTTGTCGAGACCCCGGCTAGTCAGATGCACACACACCTCTTGCAAGCAAACATACACACACCTCACGCTGAATGCAGAACAGATGCGTGTGTGTTTCTTTTATTGATGTTTGGACTGACTCTGCCCCGCGCTGACTCAAGCACATTTGAGATTCATGCACGAGAGCTGGCGTTCATGGAAGACTTGCACTGTTGTTTTGGTGCGGCGTCATAAACTATTGCCATTCTAAGAGAAAGCAAGCAAAGTAAGTAGAGGGTTTTTGCAATGACTTTTTTGGCACATCAGCCGATGGCGAGTCAATTGAGAAAATTTACAGGCCATTAATCATTTCTTACAGGCCATTAAACGAGTCTTTTGCATTGTTTTAATTAAAATATATATTTTTATGGTATTATTTTTGCCACTCGCAGCATCGTATACGAGACGAGTCAGCCTCCGTCTCTTAGTGAAACTGAACCTGTCCTCATATGTTTCTTTTGGTGGTGAGGAATGTTCCACATATGTGTTGTCAAACAGTTTTGCAGAAATACAAAAAAAACGTTGGGTATCCTAGATAACTTCCACCTTGGACAGGAAGAGGATTCATTTTCTGGAATAATTTTGCATTCCCTCAAAAAAAGGTTTTACTTAATAGATTGCGTCAGGGCTGGACTGGGAAGAGAAATTGGCCGGGGTGTTCGCTGTCCTTTTCTGCATATCGCAGCGGCATTTTGTGGTCCGTTTTGCAGAACCCGCTGCTCATTTTAGCTTATCGTGGGCCATTCGGCCCATTTCGCGGCCGACCTACCGGCCCACTCGGTTCTCCCGATGGCCAGTCTGCCCCTGATCGGCCCCAAAATGTGTCGGCCCACCGGCCCGCTCGGTTCTCCCGATGGCCAATCCACCCCTGATCGGCCCAAAATGCGTCGACCCACCGGCCCGTTCGGTTCTCCCGATGGCCAGTCCGCCCCTGATCGGCCCCAAAATGCACCGGCCCACTCGGATCTCCCGATAGCCAGTCCACCCCTGATCGGCCCCAAAATGCACCGGCCCACTGGCCCGCTCGGTTCTCCCGATAGCCAGTCCACCCCTGATCGGCCCCAAAATGCGCCGGCCCACTGGCCCGCTCGGTTCTCCCGATGGCCAGTCTACCCCTGATCGGCCCCAAAATGTGTCGGCCCACCGGCCCGCTCAGTTCTCCCGATGGCCAGTCTACCCCTGATCGGCCCCAAAATGTGTCGGCCCACCGGCCCGCTCGGTTCTCCCGATGGCCAGTCTACTCCTGATCGGCCCCAAAATGCGTCGGCCCACCGGCCCGCTCGGTTCTCCCGATGGCCAGTCTACTCCTGATCGGCCCCAAAATGCGCCGGCCCACCGGCCCGCTCGGTTCTCCCGATGGCCAGTCTACTCCTGATCGGCCCCAAAATGCGTCGGCCCACCGGCCCACTCGGTTCTCCCGATGGCCAGTCTACTCCTGATCGGCCCCAAAATGCGCCGGCCCACCGGCCCGCTCGGTTCTCCCGATGGCCAGTCTACTCCTGATCGGCCCCAAAATGCTCTCTCAATCGTTTAGTTTCCTAATAAAACGTTTTGTGTTCTTTCTAAATAGTTTGCGTTCCTTTGCAATAAATGTTACGTTCCCTCACAAAAATGTTGCATTTTCTCACACTGGTTTGAATTGTCTCGTAATAGGCTTTGCATCCTTTTTCAGTAATTTGTGTTCTTTTGCAATACATTTTACGCTCTCTCGCAATAGTTTGTGTTCAGTCGCAGTACTTTTTGTGTTCTCTCTCAATACTTTTGCATTTCCTCGTAATACATTTTGTTCTTTTGCAATAGTTTTGCATTTCCAACAAAAAGTTATGCTTTCCCTCGCAATGAGTTTTGCATTCCTTCGCAATATTTTACGTTCCCTTTGCATTCTTACAATAGTTTTGCGTTCTCTCACAAAAAGCTTTGCATTCCCTTGCAATAGTTTGCATACCTTCGCAACACATTTTACGTTCTCTGGCAATAATTTTGTTCCTTCCAAAAATGTAGCATTCTCCTGTAATAGGTCTTTTGTTCTTTTGCAATAGTTTGTGTTCTGTCAAAGTACGTTTTACGTTTCCTTGCTATATGTTGCGTTCCCTCGTAATCTTACGTCCTCAATAGTTTTGTGTTTACAAACAAAAAGTTTTGTGTTCCCTCAAAATAAGTTTTGCATTCCTTCGCAATAGTTTGCGTCCCCTCGCAATTTTACGTTCTCTCTCAATAGCTTTTAATTTCCTTGAAATACTTTGCATTCCCTCACTATACATTTTACGTTCTCTCGTAATAGCTTTGCGTTCTCTTCCAAAAAGTTGCAATTGTTTGCATGCCGTCGCAAAACATTTTATGTTCTCTGGCAATAGTTTTGTGTTCCTTCCAAAATTTACCATTCTCTTGAAATAAGTTGTGCGTTATTTTGCAATAATTTGCATTCCCTCCAAATAGGTTTGCTTTCCATCCTGTAGTAAAACTAACCATGTTGTTTGCCAGAACTATTATGATTATTATGAATAGTCTTTGTTTTGCTGTATTATTACTGTGGTTTTATTAGGGGCCAAGCAATGTAGCTACTATGGCACCTTGTGTATCCATTAATATTATTATTATTTTCCCCAATGGGAGTCTATGGCATCCCATAGAACCGTACATAGGAAAATTATTACATTTGGCACACTGATAGAGATGGGCATCAATAGCCACAAGACAAATTTTGGGATCTCTGGGCTAAACTCTATGGCGCCACCACCAGTTCAAACATCCACTTTTCTATTGTAAGTATAGTTTGAACCCACTGGCCTGAAACCTGAGAGTTCTGTAGACAGCGCCACCTATATTTCAAATTATAACCCATACTTTTATCTCACACTAACCTCGGCAAGTCACTTGCATTTGAAATATACATATAGCCAATCTTTGTGTTTTATGGGATCTGTAGGCCAAATAGGTAATTTAGGGGGCTTGGCCCCGCAATGTCTGCTTGCAGCTATATTTACAAATATGATTGTTAAAATATGGTTGCTGTACATTGTACATTTTGTGGTTATGGTTTTACTGCAAATAACCATAAATGGATACCATAAACTTCTGAAGCCCAAATTTAGAAGTTTCGACAGATGTTTTCCTTAGTAAACTGTTTGTATGTCTTTGATTCGCTCATGTTGCACGAGGGTCAGGTTATTATTCTTACAATTCAACTTAAAACATGAAATGCTGCAGTTCCTAATAAAATAACCGGCCAAATGAACATCATTTATTTACTCGCCAAAGTCAATTTCTACTGGCATTTCACTCCGAGTGTTACTTTTGGTCCCCGAGTAAAATAATGGAACAAACAAACAGTAACATTTGAATATCACAAATTCCAAAAGAGGAGAATAGAATGAGAGAAACAGACATAGAAAGAAAGAAAGAAAAAAGAAAGAAATAAAGAAAGAAAGAAAGAAAGAAAGAAAGAAAGAAAGAAAGAAAGCTAAATAGTTGAAGAGTATCTGTGGTGGCATTTGGACAGTTCTACAAAGCTGCTTAAAGCCTCTTCAGAGCAGCACAAAGATTAGAGCGGGAATGTGTGTGTGAGAGACAGATAGAGAGAACGAGAGAGAGAGATACTGATGGAGAGAAAGAGAGAGAGAGAGAGGGTGGAGAGCCCAGAGAAGTCTTGGCATTCATTCATCTTTTGAAAGCCAAATACACACATTACACTGAGGAGCAGTCGTCCTTCAGTTAAAGAAAATACAATGAAGGACACGACTCGTTCACTCATACACACCTTACATTAATACGTCTGGGTTTGTTGTGTTGTTTTGTCATCATGTTCAGAGCTGTTCGGGTGAGGACACAAAGTGCTCTGAGATTTCTTTGTTAGAAAAGCAGTTACTGAACACAAATGAAAGGACAAATTCACCCCAAAATGAAAATTCTGTCATAATGTACTCTTGTGTCATTCCAAACTCTTATGACTCACTTTCCTCTGCCGAACACAAAAGTGTAACTCTGTGTAACTCTTTTCACAATCTGAATCTGGTTCCCATCAGCTTTAGCATCATACAGTATACTATATTTGCATTAGACACTTCAAGTGGTCATTATTCTACATCCAGACAGCAGCAAATAAATAAGCGACAGGGTTACATCAATGCACAACGTTTAAACTTTGCTATTATAATCTGGAACACACTAAAAGAAATGTGTTTAAATTACACTCTCTTTCCGTGCTGATATTCGGAGAGAGACCTTTCTTGGCCACATGGAGGCACTGCCTATTTTTGATTAAATTATTTGAATATATATATATATATATTGTTTGACGTTGAAGGGGTGAGGAGGCATTTTGTCAATTCTTAAGTGTCTGACAAGTTGAATAAAGTTTAGCTTGGCAGAAGCACAAGGACATCGAGGAAAGAGCCAAAGAGAGAGAGAGTGATTTGAGTGACATTGCTGCTGACCTCATGACCTTGACGTCTCCCGGAGGGTCACAGTCCCTCAAATCGGGAAAAATGGCATAGCGCAAGAGGTTTTACAGTGACAGGAGGTCGTCATCTGACCTCAGCGCTCTCTGGAGCTGTCAAACGACCAGAAGCACTCTCCATTTAGTCAAACAGCGAATAAAACAAATGAAAAGGGAGTCTTTTAAAGACAGGAGCGGTTTGAGAGGACAGAAAGGAAGGACTGCTTTACTTTTCTACGTTCTTTCAGAGCCTTATGAGCTGATTGCTATCAGAAACAGACAGGAACATTTTGGTCATCACAAATAAAATATTGTGACCCCTGGAAAACCAGGCAATGTCAGGGAATTTTAAGGCATGGCAGTTAAAGCTGAAGTGTGTAACTTTTTCAGTGTTAAAAAACTTTCTCCTATCCCAACTTCTTTTGCAGAGACCCCTATAAGTAACCCATTCATATTTAGATTTCCTTGAAAACTGTAAAAACGGTGTCTCGTTGGCACTGTTATATATTTGGACAGTGATATCCCATATATGATAGTGTGGTGCTGAAGATATAGCTGAAGATGTATTGAGATGGTACTGTTATTTTATCATGGTTATGTAATGGTGTGGTTATGATATTGTTGAATTGTGATGGTACTGTGTATGGTGGTCTTGTGAAAGTGTGGTTTTGAGGATGTAACTGTAGTGTGAAGGTACTGTTTTTGTATGTTGGTGCTATTATTGGGATGGTACTATGAGTGTATGATGGTCTGGTGGTTATGTGGTTGTGTTGTGATTTGTACTGTGATTGTGAGTTGGTCTTATGATAGTGTTTTATATATAGATTTTTTTATTTTATTGTAATACTGTGATATTTTATGATGGTGATAATATTGAGACGGTACTGTTATTGTACCATGTTGATTTTATGGTGTGGTGATGATGTTGTTGAATTGTGATGGTACTGTTATTGGTGAAAATATAGTGATGGTAATGTGACTGTGTGATGGTGACAATATTGAGATGGTACTGTTATTCTACCATGGTGATATGATGGTGTGGTGATGATGTGGTTGAATTGTGATGGTACTGTGATGTGATGATATTGAGATGGTACTGTTATTCTACCATGGTGATATGATGGTGTGGTGATAATGGGGTTGAATTGTGATGGTACTGTTATTGTGTGATGGTGAAAGTATAGTGATGGTAATCTGACTGTGTTATGGTGACAATATTGAGATGGTACTGTCATTGTATCATGATGGTGTGATAGTGTGGTGATTATGTAGATGTATTGTGATGGAACTGCTATTTTGTGATGGTGATGATATTGAGACGGTACTGTTATTCTACCATGGTGATATGGTGGTGTGGTGATGATGTGGTTGAATTGTGATGGTACTGTGATGTGATGATATTGAGACGGTACTGTTATTCTACAATGGTGATATGAGGGTGTGGTGATGATGGGGTTGAATTGTGATGGTACTGTTATTGTGTGATGGTGAAAGTATAGTGATGGTAATCTGACTGTGTTATGGTGACAATATTGAGATGGTACTGTTATTGTTTCACAATGTTGTGATGGTGTGGTGATTATGTAGATGTATTGTGATGGTACTGCTATTTTGTGATTGTGAGACTATTGTGATGGTACTGTGATTGTGTGATAATGATGTGGTGGGATTGTGATGGTTCTGTTTATGATAGTTAAGTGAAAGTTTAGTGATGAAGTTGTAGTTGTATTGTGATGGTACTGTTATTGTGTGATGGTGATACTATTGTGATGGTACTGTAATTGTGTGATGGTATGATGATGATGTGGTTGGATTGTGATGGTACTGTTATATTGTGGTGGTGATACTATTGTGATTGTACTATGATTGTGTGATGGTGTGGTGATGATGTGGTTGTATAGTGATGGTACTGTGATTATGTGATGGTGTTGTGATGGTGTGGTGATGATGTGGTTGGGTTGTGATGTATATCATGTGAAAGTGTGGTATTGATGAGGATTTAGTTGTATAGTGATAGTACTGTGATTGTGTGATGGTGTGGTGATGATGTAATTGTGTTGTGATGGTACTGAGATTGTGTGATGTCTGGTAATGATGAGGTTGGGTTGTGATCCTCCTGTGCATGATGGTGCATACTACAGAGAAAATATATTTATTCAAGTTTACCTTTGAATATATAAAATTATATTTCACCAGCTATTGCTCTATTATAGAGAATAACATGTTTGCTAGCCACAGTGATATCCCATTTGTCAGGGAACTGTCCTTTTGAGTCACTGTTTTTCAGTTAGTTGGAACAGTTTACAATTTACAATAGTTTTAAACACCCGTGTCCATTAATCACAATTGCCTGGACAAGTCATGGAAATTTAAAAAACCTTGACCTTTATATATTCTGTTTTAAAAGCTGGTTTTGAATGCTTATGGGAGTTAGCTAACCAGATTTACCACAAAATCCATAATATAGATCCGCTTCACCAGCAAGTTTTACTAGAGAACAAAATAGTTATGTTGGTCCACCAGCACAAAACCAGCACAAACCAGCCGAGACCAACATGGCATGTAGGGAGTTGCATGCTGGTTAAGCTGGTCTTTTCAGTAGGGATGCCTTTTTTTGACCTTGTGTAATTTTGTTGATGGTTTTTAAAGGATGAAATCATGTCACACAACCTGTCCATGTGGACATTTGTCTAGTTTGTAGACAAATGTCTACAGTTTGATTGGCCGTACAACCTTTGACAACAACAGCAACAAAGAAGGGAAGAGTTTTCTCCTCCCTTTTTTGGCTATCCTAATTATACAGGTTTTTCTGCCTAGCTGCAGTGTTATTTGCATTAAGCATTGTTTTTATCCCTGCTGTCCATGATCCGATCAGAACAGAGCCACCAGTGGTGAAGCACTGCCGCTGATGAAGAGGGCAGAACAGCGATAGTTCAAGTGCCTCTCTGCTGTTTAATCAGAGTCTCTTTCCTAAATGCATTCTGGGAGGAACAACAACAGCGCCCATATCTCGCCTCACAGCAGGTATCGCTGTGCCACGGCAACAAATACCTCCGCCTGACGCGCTTTTGCGATCCCCATCTGCTCTCCCAGGTGCTGTTTAGATTCCAGACCCCCGGGGGATAAACAACAAACTTTTATGCTCTTTTGTAACGCAGCAAAACAGTCAGTGATCTCTGTCAGTACCACATGTCACATATAAAATACATCACAATAATGTAGTAGACAGCATATCGCTCACTCGTTTCTGTTGTTGACTTCAGAGCTTCAGCATTTTTTGCAGAACGTCTGTGTGAACAATCTTTGCCGTGTTTTCCTCTGGGTTTTTAAACAAACACCTTGATTTTCATAAAGAGAGTTGAATGATCAGGTTTGTGGTCTTCTGTAATAAATCAATGTACCTGTATTATTCTTCCCAGCTGGAAGATGAATTGCTTGTTTTATAAAAGATGACTCCTCAAACAGCGTGACAATTACCTGTGTGATTCTCATTATAAAGCGGACAGCAGACACCTCGCACGGTCACGCATGACGGCACAGAGACGCCTGTTACACATTAATCATGAGGCCCATCCGTACTGCTCCTCCCCCCAAGTTACACAAGTACTCACTCTCACTTTTCTGTCTGTCCGCCTATCAAACCCGTCTGTCTATCTCTCCGATTTTTTACATTTATATTACGTAATCCCCAACAAACAACCGTTTTCAGACGGGTTTCCCCAAACACACCTCTTTCCAAACAGATGGTCCCGCTCCAAATTTGCACCAATTATTAAGATGTCATGCGGTAAATGGAACAAAGTCACTGTCCAAATGTCTAAGCACATTTATGCTTCGTTTACCAGAATTTTCAGGATGTTTATTTATTTTATTTAATTACGGTATATACGGTAAATCTTACAATGTGTTTAAGGAATACGGACAACTCCTCATAACACCACAATCTACACAATCATAATTTTCTCTTTGTTCACAGAAGGAAACAGGAAAACTGGAGACTCTGGAGTGGCTCAGAGAACCAAGGCAGGATATTTATGCACTAAAATAATAAACAAAAGATTTCTCTCAATTCAAAATGACATTGAACTTTATTACATTTATTTCCTATCAGAGAAGACACAAAGTTTAAAGTGCAGTTTTTCCACTTTCCCGTTACAGATGTGAGTGACTGTAAGAGACAGAGAGATGGACAGATGGATATATGGATGTCACAGATATAATCACATGTGATAGACATCAGCGCTTTGAGTTGAGAGAGTCAGAGAGTGATCTGCTTATTCCATTTCTGATGTGCTCTACAGACATAAGGAAAAATCATATTTGGCTCTCAAGAAACGTAATATGCAGCACTTAAGATGGACAACATATTCATTTATTATCACAAATCAATCTCCCAGGCTTCCGTCTGATACAATACACAGGAATCACCACAGGCACCAAACCCTTTTCACTTAAAAGATTTGCTTTTAAGATGTACTTCATTTTTATAGGGATAAATGGAGAAAAGGATGGGCAAGAAAAGATAAAAAATGGGAACTAAAAACGGTTTCCTGTCAGATGTATAGCAGCTTATTCCTTGTGCTTTCCAGTAAAACCTCCTGAGAAATAACAGAATAGAAACTCAAAGAGAGGGGTCAAATGTGTTGAATGTGACCTTATTTCTGTCATTTTCTTTGAGTTGGTATTGTGATGATGTGATGGTGTGATAACGGTGGGATGTGTGGTGATGATGTGATGGTAAGGTGGTGGTGATGATGTAGTTGTATTGTGATGGTTGTGTGATACAGTGGAGGCAGTGTAGGGATAGCATTCCAAAAATATGTTTATTTTGTAGGAGGTGCAAAATAAAAACAGTAATTCAATTAAAATAAAAGCTAGACCTTTTTTCAATATTAGAGCTGTACCCATTCCCCTCCCTATACAACGGAGGCCAGAGTTTCCATTGTGCTCGAGAAGTGCTAACACCCTTGTCCATGTGCTTAAAAAACGTATTGTCAATTTGTTTTGCTCCCCATGCCTCTAGTGGTGGCTTCTTTAATACACAATTCTCATGCTTTTTCTAATTGGAACATACTTTTTTTCTTTTTACTTCAAATCTGCCCTCATCCTCATATTCTTACACCAAATTACATTGTATAAAAAAAGAACATAGTTAAAACAATACCAATAAACAGGACAGATAAAACAGAAGCATTTAAACATTAAAAACTGTTTTTCTTAAATGGCTAAAACAGGCACTCCCCCATTAGGTGCACACCTCCCTACTAGTTATACCCACTTATTAAAACAGGAAATAAAGCAGCAAACCCCACATGAACACTGCAAAATAGTGAATAAAACAATAAATATGTCATTGGATACAATTAAATGATGTGCTCCACAGGCTCACCGTCACATAGTGTGATTGTATGATGTTGTTGTGATGGTAATGTAATTACCTGATGGTGATGTGATGATGTAATTGTATTGGGATGGTACTGTGATTGTATTATGGTGATTGTGATGATGTGGTTGTGTTGTGATGCTACTGTGACTGAATGATGGTGATGTGATTGTGTGGAGATTATGAGGTGATGTGATGGCACTGTGATTCTGTGATGGTCATGTTATAATGTGTTAATGTAGATGTAGATGTATTATGATGGTACTGTGACTATATGATGGTGATACTATCGAGATGGTACTGTTATTGTATGATGTGATGTGATGGTGTGGTGATGACGTGGTTGTGTTGTGATGGTACTGTGATTGTGAGATGTTCATGTGATAGTGAGGTAATGAAGATGTAGATGTATTGTGATGGCACTGCGACTGTACAATCGTGATAGTACTGAGATGGTACTGTTAATATATGATGGTGATGTCATGGTGTGGAGATGATGTGGTTATGTTGTGATGTCATGTGACAGTTTGGTAATGAAGATGTAGATGTATTATGATGGTGCTGTGACTAAATTATGGTGATCATATTGAGATGGCACTGTTATTGTTTGGTGATGTGATGGTGTGGTGATGATGTGGTTATGATGTGATGGTACTGTGATGGAAATGTGACAGTTTGTAATGAAGATGTAGATGTATTGTGATGGTACTGTGACTAAATGATGGTGATAATATTGAGTGGTGGTGATGATGATGACGTAGTAGTATTGTGATGGTACTGTGAGTGTGTGATGGTGTGGTAATGCTATAGTTGTGTTGTGATGGTACTGGGATTTTGTAATGTTATTTGATAGCATTGTGATGATAATGATGTAGTTGTATTGTGATGGTACAGAAACTGTATAATGGTGATAATGTTGAGATGGTTCTGTTATTGTATGATGGTGATGTGATGGTGTGGTGATGATGTGGTTATGTTGTGATGGTAATGTGACAGTTTGTAATGAAGATGTAGATGTATTGTGATGGTACTGTGACTAAATTATGGTGATAATATTGAGATGGCACTGTTATTGTTTGGTGATGTGATGGTGTGGTGATGATGTGGTTATGATGTGATGGTACTGTGATGGAAATGTGACAGTTTGTAATGAAGATGTAGATGTATTGTGATGGTACTGTGACTAAATGATGGTGATAATATTGAGTGGTGGTGATGATGATGATGTAGTAGTATTGTGATGGTACTGTGAGTGTGTGATGGTGTGGTAATGCTATAGTTGTGTTGTGATGGTACTGGGATTTTGTAATGTTATGTGATAGCATTGTGATGATAATGATGTAGTTGTATTGTGATGGTACAGAAACTGTATGATGGTGATAATGTTGAGATGGTTCTGTTATTGTATGATGGTGATGTGATGGTGTGGTGATGATGTGGTTATGTTGTGATGGTAATGTGACAGTTTGTAATGAAGATGTAGATGTATTATGATGGTGCTGTGACTAAATGATGGTGATAATATTGAGATGGCACTGTTATTGTATGATGGTGATGTGATGAGTGTGGTGGTAATGCTATAGTTGTGTTGTGATGGTACTGGGATATTGTAATGTCATGTGATAGCATTGTGATGGTAATGATGTAGTTGTATTGTGATGGTACTGCTCTTGTATGAAAGTGATGTGATGGTGTGGTGATGATGTGGTAATGTTGTGATGGTACTGTGTGTGATGATATAGTGTGATGTTGATGATGATGTAGTTGGGTTGTGATCGTACTGCTGTGATGTCATGTGATAGTTTTATTGTGTTTTATTGTGATGGTACAGAGATTGCATGATGGTGATGTTTTGGTGTGATGAGTTGATAGTGTGGTGGTATTGTAATGGTGTGATTTTCACATGATGTCTGATGGTGTTGTGATGATTTGATTATGAGGTTATGCTGTGATGGCGTTGCAATGGTATGACGATGTGATTGCATTAGATGGTGCTGTGATGCTGTTGTAATGTACTGTGATTATGTTAGTTTGTTATGATGGTCTAATGATGTTGTTGTAGTTTACTGACAGCTGGAGCCACAGAATGTTGAAAATGAAGATTATTTAAATTAATTATTAACTTAAAAGTGGAAGACAGAGATTGTGAGTGCTGTGAGGTGTGCGTGTGTGTCTGTCAAGATGATGTAGTTGTAATTCTCAGGAGATTGTGTGATGCTCATGAAACACAGTGCAACTCCATCAGGAGACCTGCAAATGGAGTCTTACATATTTAAAACAGAGGACTCTTATTTCTTCATGACACTACACAGTATATCCCAGCCAAGCTCTCCGAGTCTGCCCCTTATATACCTGTAAAAATCAGCAATTGAATTAAGGGATAAACAAACAAATAGTAGTTATATAAAAAGTGGAAGGTCTTTGATTTATTGGTGGTGAGACAGAACACAGAAGCAAAGAGTTTCTGTACACACACACACACACACACACACACACACAGTCAGTAGTCAGTAAAGCACTCATAAGGAATCAGACGCGAGGTTGGATGCATTTGGATTTGCTTGCATGACAACAGAACAAAACAGCAGACTTAGCTGGAAGGAAGAAAACTGACACACACACACACACACACACACACACACACACACACACACACACACACACACGAACACAGAGCAGATGGTTCACTTGTGTTTTAGTAACAGTGGCCTTACAAATGCATTAGACTATATGTTGTCTTTAGGAAAACGCCATCAGGAAGAGAAAGCAGTAATTAAGTGTGTTCTCGTACTCACTCAGAGGTTATTTGACAGATTTAATTGTTTTAAATTATTAAAATAATACTTGTTCCTCTTTGCTTTGATGGGTAAGTATTGTGTGTGAATGAAAGCCGCGACTCCAGTTCATTTAGAGAAACACACTGTTGTGTTTTTGAGTTCTGTGGGGAGAAAATTCATTTAACTGCCGCGAATAAAAGCACAGCAGGAAGTAATTCATCCACATTCACTCTGCAGAACATAGAATGCAGGAAAACCATTGACATATCTTAGCTATGACACACTGAACATCCATTCAGACAGTATTTCGAATATTCTCTAAAAAGTGCTGTTAGCTGTTACACAGGATCATAAATGGATTTGTGTGTGTGTGACTTTATTTAGTATACTTGAGGGACAAAGTTGTCTTCAGAAGTGAGCTAAATCTGACAAAACCTCACTTTGGGGACATCCTCAAGGGTAAAAAAAAATCTGAAATTCTTAAAAAGTTAGTAAATATTTATAATACAGTTTCTGTTAAGATTAAAGGAAGTTTGAAACGAGAAGAATAGAAGTCACATGTGTGTGTGCGTGACAGGTTTTGGGGATGAAATGTACAAATTATACATAAGTAAAATTAAATAATGTTTTTATTGTTAGTACAAACAGGAAATGTTTATATAAATTCAGAATATATTTTTTATGTATCTGAATATAGAATTGGAAATCTGAATATACTGTATATTTAAATATACATATACATACATATAAATAAATATATATATATATATATATATTATTATTATTATTATTATTATTATTATAGGGCTGTCAATCGATTAAACATTTCCATTAAATTAATTATATGGTGTGCCGATTTAATCATATATTAAATATTCGCTCAAATAACAATAATTCAATATGTGATGAAATAATAATAAATAGATATATTTAAATAATTAAAAAGAATATATATATATATATATATTAAGAAATGGAAATGGAGAAAACAGGTGGTACTCCGAGCTTGAATTTCTCAGGAATCTTCCTTATTACGTATATTTAGTTTTTATTGAGATATATTTTATATAATTAATTGCAACTGAATTAACACGTTAAATATATAGCCCTAATATATACTGTATATGTGTACTGAATACTTGTAAATCTGAATATATAGATCATCTATATTTATACAGTAATTGTATAATTACTGTATATTACTATTGTAGGTATAAGTCCTAATTAATAGCTGTAAATCTGAATATATACATTTGAAAATATTGTTATTAATGCAAATAAATAGTGAATATATATATATATATATATATATATATATATATATAATGCAGATTGGGTACAAATTTGACCCCAGAAGTGAGCTAATTATGACAAAACCTCCCTTTTGGGACATTTTGAGATGTTTTCATTAAGAAAACAAAGTTTTTTTTAATTTAATAATAATAATAATAATAGTAATCTTTATTAAAAAAAATGCATATACAATTTTAATGGTTTAGGGTGTGGGTTAGGGATAGTCAATAGTAATTCTAATGAGCTAATTAGCATATATATATAAATACAATTTTAACAATTAAAAATATATACTTTTATAAGTTCTCCTCACTATAAACTCTAGTTTTCACTTACTCAATAGTTCACCCAAAATGAAAATTATGTAAGCATTTACTCATCCTCATGTTGCTGCAAACCTGTTTTCTTCTTCTTCCGTGGAACACAAAAAGAGATGTTTGGCAGTATGTTTGTCTCAGTCACCATTCACTTTCATTGTATTTTTTTGTCCACACAGTGAAAGCAAATGGCGACTGTGGCTGTCAGTCCCTAACGATCTTCCAAACATCTCCTTTTGCATTCAACGGAAGACAGAAAGTCATAGTTTTGTAAAGACACGAAGGTGAGTAAATAATGACAGAATTGTATGTTTATTCAGCGTACACTCAAACACAACTTCAGGGCTTTACCTACACACACACACACACATGCTTGAACATATTAATGTTTATGATGTCACACTCAACTCGTTGATCTTATATGACAAGGAAAACAGTGTGTAAATGCAATAGATACATCTCAGCGTTAAGTCCTCAGCAGTGTGGATTTAATTCAGCGTTCGGAAAAGTCGCGCACTCAAGCATTTTTCTCCGAGATTGATAAATGGTGGGATCTGAACGTAGTGTTTGAGGGGAATGCAGATATTAAAAATTTGGTCAAGAATCTAATTAGCCGGCAGTAATTAAACAGTCTAGCTGAGGGTCATTAATCTCTTGTGTGGACCTTTGATGTTGTGCATACTGTCCCACCATCATTAATAAAATTCATAATGCGTTTCTTTGTGCCAGTTTATCATTGTTGTGTGTTTTTGTAAGAGCACAGTGCAAGTGTCAACACACATCGCACCAGTTCTCCCCACCTAATTTACTCTCCGCCCAATAACTACCCCACACACAACCTTTGTACATGTGTGTGTGTGTGCATGGCCTGTCAGCAAATGCATGAAGTGAAAACACAGTGTTGTGTGGCCATTGTGTCCCAGTAATTACATTTCGTACAATCAAGTCCATCGCAAATCAGTCATGCTGTAAATAATACCAAGACGTGCATGTGTCAGCGTGTGTGTGCAAAGTAATTTCTTTCATCATCATCCTCATGTGCTGATCTGAATAGCACCATTTTTACCTTCACTTCACACTTTTAATGGTGTGTGTGTGTGTGTGTGCATGAGTGAAGGTTGCATTAATTTACTGTTATCTTAATGAGCTGTGCTGTAATGTCTACATGCACCGGTGTAAGTGCTCAATGGAAGAGATACTGTACAGTAGAGAGAGTTGGACACGAGACACTGATATGTCTGAGAGCTTAATGGTGGGTTTAATATATTACACCCTGGATTAAGGTTTAATTGTCATGTTTAACACTACACATTAAAATCACTAGTCATTAGTTACTGAAAATTCATCAATGTGCCTCAGTGTAAAATGGTTCCTGGGTCATTTCTAGTACCCAGCGCATATGTCCCCGCCATACATTGGGTAAAATATTAATTATAACAATTAAGTCAACTTAAGGGTTAATTTTAAACCATTTGACCGCTTGCCATTTTCGTCATGGCCCTGGGTGCTGTGCATAATTCGTGAACGTTTAATGGAGGAATTTTACCAGGGCCGTAAATGCATTGGACACTGAATTACCTCCTAATACATCATTGGCTATTTAACGTTACTAACTCTAAATCGTTACATTATTTTAACCACAGTAAGTCTGGCGTTTATTTACTTAAAGAAATATTTCGGGTTCAATACATTCGACAGTTGATTACCTCAAAAATTAATTTCGACTTGTTCCCCTTTCTTTAAAAAAAAGCAAAAATCTGG